>NW_020837978.1:810611-860230 GCF_003676395.1 Aethalodelphis obliquidens
GGCGCCCTGCCCGCTGCCGCCCGCCTATCCCGCGCTGCTTCCGGGCGCGCCCGCCGCGGCCCTGCTGCCACTCGGGGTGTTCGGCGCGGCCGAGCCGCCGCGGCTGGGCGCGCGCGGGGCCGAGGCGCCGCCCCTCCTGCTCGCGCCCCTGGCGGCCCCGGCCCCGGCCCCCGCCAAGCCGCTCCGGGGCCCGGCCGCCTGCGCGCACCTGTACTGCCCCGTGCAGCTGCCCGACGCCCTGCACGTGGCCTCGGCCCGCCCGCCGGGCCCGCACCTGCCCGGCCCGCCCGAGACGCTCCTGGCCTGAGCGCGACGGAGCCGGCCGGGAACGCGGGCTCGGGAAGGGTGGGGGTGAGCTTTCCACCCAGAGAACGGAGACCGTCAACGAAAACATCTCCACCAAACGTGCCTTAGAGCTAACGCCTTCCGACGCCAGTGTCCGACGCGGTCCCGGACATTTCCCTTCGTCCTTTATAACTAACGTCACAGCGGAGCAAAGCAGCGCTTCACAACGGTCTCGTTTCTTGACCAAGCCTGTCCCTGCCCCCTCCACGGAGACTTCTCCCTTCCTAGTGTCCAGGCTCCGCCTTGTTCCTCCTGTTTTCGTTGCACCGTCCAGTGATTTGTCCCTTAAAAAGCAAAACAAAAACAAAAAAGCACGTCAGGGAACCATTCCATGGGATACATGATACGACTACTGCGGGGGTAGCGGCCCCGCTCCTTGCAAGCGTGTGGCTTCTACAGGTGTGGCTGAGGGCGGGAGGGGCCAGAGGAGTTCCAGCCATGCCTCTGCTCTTGACCCACGTCTCACTGTGCCAAAAATGAAAAATATATATATTGTTGGGATTTGTAGTTAAATTATTTATATATTTTTGAAACCCAAATTGAAAATGTTGCAGGCAACGGTTACGGCTTTATTCGCGGTTGGGTTCTCTCATAACTGTGGTCTCCTTGGGCCAAACGGTTTCTTCCAAGGACAAGTTAACATTGTGCATGTGGGGTGCCAGGACCACTGCCACGTGAAAGCAAGTGTGATTTTTATTTTTAATATTATTTTATTTGTGTCTGTGTACATGTTCATGTATGAATGTTATGAAAGCCAGGCATAGTGCTTATTTTTTAATAAAACTCACAATCGACTTCGGCATTTTGTGGTGATGGGTTGGAGATGGAGAGCTTTTTACGTCCTACCCGCCGCCCCCCACCTCCAAATGGGTTCGGGTTTGACTCTTAAGAAACTCCCTGTGGAGTACCAAATATTTTCCTGAATAATTCAGTGAAGGTAGAGGCTGCAGGTTTCCTTACCTGACAAATTGCTGTACAATTCTCCGGGGTGGAACGTCCATCAGTGGGATTTCTTAAACATCAAACCAGTAACCTCTCTAAGAATTCACTTAATAGTTACTAGAGCAAGATAAGGTGTGGGCCCCTCTTCCCCAAGAATCCTTTAGTAGACAAGTTCAGTTATTAACAGCCTTAGCATCGAGCAGACATTGTCAGGTACAGTGGTTCTTCTGATCATCTGCTCAAAAAGCTGGAAACCATCTTGGCAAGGGACTTGTTAACACACTGAAGACTTCTTCAGGGCAGTTTTAAGAGCAATTCGAAAGTCTGTTTTTTTGTCAAAACAAAACCACCTTTTTAGGCATGCCCAGTCCACCCGGGTGTGAACCCATCAGTAGTAATTTGTCACTCTCTCCTTTTGTAGGAGGATAAGGTTTGTAGAGGTGGGGCTGCCAGGCCTATTTCAGTTGTGATCTGAGGAGAGAGGCCACCTCCGATGGGGCAGAGATGATTACCCATATTAAAAACGAAAGGTTTCCATCAGCAGAAATACCAGAAAGCAGTGTGCACATCGGTTTCTCAAATTCAAAGGCAATAGAGCGCTAACAATTCATGGATTGCAGTCTTCGAAAAGTAATACAAAGACGGAAAAAGTCAGAGGCTGTAAGTGCCGGCCCCATTGTTGTTCCTGCCTCCGGGCAGATGTCGTCTTATCCAAGACAAGAGGATGATTTGGGGTCTACGTATGGTGAAGTGGGGAAAGAAAGTGGAGTTCATTTCAGGATGCTGTGTTTTGGCAGGAATGGGAGGGGAAAAAAGCCCATCCCTAAGTCTAGTTAACAAGAAACAAGTCTTGACCGATCTGGTTATATCTACTTAGTAGTCATGAAGAGGGATAATAACAGGGTTGAATTATGACAAAAAGCACCCATTTAAGCAGAGATTTGCACCCACACGACCAATAATTAGAAAATAAAACTGAAGCGGGGGCCGGGGGGAGCGGAGCGGTGGTCCAGGCTCAGCGGGTTGAAATGGCGGGGATCCATTCGCTCAGTTCTTTGCGCTCCTGACGCCACACCCAACGCCTGGGGAGCCCCCGCCCCCATCACTGACTCCCGCGGACTGACCCTCCCCTCCGACTCTGCCCCCTCCAGAGACCAGTTGCCGCCTACCTCCACGTCGGGTTTGTAACCCCACTGGTTTCATTTCTAAATCGACACACCGGGAAAGTTCTGCAAATGGACAGAAACAGCAACGTAAAAAAGGATGTTTTCTCCATCACAGTTCTTCTCCCTTCCCCTCAGAGGGCCTTCCTTCCTAATGAACACTCCGGACTTTAGGTGAGTGAGGGGTCCCCTTCGCCGTGTCACCAGGGACCACCAGGTTTTTTAGAGAAAGGCCAGGGTCACGGGACCTTTGCGCCCCGGTCCGGCGCCACGACCACTGCCGAGCTCCAGCTCCCACGACCGAGCGGCCATCATTCGCGGTGGACCCAGGCGGGAGGCGACGGAGGGTCGGGGTCCCGCCGCTGCTCCGCAGCCCCAGCCCTGGGAGCTTCGGCCTCCTTGCGGCAGGTCCCCTGAGAGACCCGGCCGAGGTCCACCCTTCCTGCATCCGCCCAGAAAATCCGGTTCCTCCTCCGAGCTCTGGTGGGCAAAGGGCAGGGCCTGCCCCTCTCCCAGCGCCTGCCCATTCCCCTCCCCCTTCCCCGCCCAGGGCCCTCCCCCGGCCCCAGCCCATCCCCTCCCCCTTCCCCGCCCAGGACCCTCCCCCGGCCCCAGCCCACCCCACCCCCTCCCCTCTCCTCCAGCCCATCCCCTTCCCCCAGCCCACCCCATCCCCTAACCTGCCTCACCCCTCTCCCCAGCCTCCAGACCCAGGGGCCAAGGCCCACCTGTGCAAACACCAGGCTGCCGCGGGCAGCTGACCCTAGGCCGAGTAGGGGGCTCGGGACCGCGGGGTGAGGGCGGGTCTGTTTGGTTTGGGCAACGCCCTTTGATACCTGGGAGTCTGGGCCGTCGGCCAGGGTGCCCTGGGTCAGTTTTCAAAGGGCCCCCCAGCCCCCGGGTGCTTTGCAGTCCCCTTTCCTGACCCCCGATCCCCGGAAGGCGGTGGCCTGAGAGAGAAACGCACGCACACGCCCCTTCCTGGAGCCTCGGCCTGCAGGGCCCAGACATGCCCCAGTGCCCGGCCAGGCCCCAAGCGACCAGGAGCCGGTCTGCGGCCTTTGGGGGCTGAGAACCTGAGCAGCAAACCGCGTCCTGAGAGGGAGGAGTCGTCTCCCAAATACGGGAAGCAGGGCCCTGGCCCTGGCGGTGGCCCCGGCCCTGCCACCCCTGCAGGGACTTGGCCACCCCTGGAGACGGCCACTCCAGGCCCTGGGCTCCCGGCTCACAGCCTCACGCGGGCTCCCTCCAGCTTCTCGGTCCCACGTGGAGTGTGCAGAAAAGAAGAGAAACAGAGAGAGTCTGCCCCTGGCAGGGGAGAACGGTCTTATGGTGCTGGGGGGTGCTCCGCAGGCCGGCGGCGGGCAGCAGCCTAAGGAGAGTCCTCAGGCCACCCTGTTCCACTGCCACACAGAGTCACAGACGTGGCTTTCCTTTCTCGGGGAATGGTGTTCACACACAAGTACACAGATGACTCATTGACTCTCGGATAGACCCTAATGTTACAGATGAGGAAACGGGGTCCAGCGAGTAGCTTAAACACTCCTTCCTGACAGACCCAACTGGAAACCAAGATCCAACTCCAGTTCAGAATTCTCTCCACCATAACACAATTATCCGCGTAATTCAGACCAAAACATACTGTGGCCCGAACTTAGTTGAACTCTTCAGGTGATCGTCTCGGTTCACTTTTACTAAACGGTAGGCAAGCTTCCCAAACTGGAAAATGGTTGCCTTCGTTACTGAGAGCTGTACCCTCACCTCACACAACTGTCCCCTCCTCGGCCTGGGAGGCCAGGCGCGGGGGTCACGGACCCTCAAGCGTCAGTTAAGCGGTGCTCCTGGCGCCCTTTGTCACTCTGCAGAGCGCCAGCCCCATCCCTACGAGGGGGGCAGCCAGGATTCTGTGCTGAGAGGGTCTCAGGGCCCCTCCACGGGCCCTGGTCTCTGGTGCCACAAGCGGTGGGCACTCTCCCCACACACCTTTCCTACTTTCCCCAAACAACAAAAACGGCCCCTTCCCCACTCTGGAAAGAAGGAACTTCTTACAATAACCGGCCTTGCAATTTTACCTTCTGAAGAAAATGCCAGCGCAGTGGACTCACGTGGCTCACGACTTCCCTAGGTGGTAAGGGGCTTCATTGGCGTCACACACATAAAGGTATCTCTCCTCTGCTTTACTGTCTTTTTAATTCTTTACATCATAATAGCTCAGCTTTGCCTGGGTTATAGAAATTAGACCCCAGAGAGTCCAGTAAATATTTCCCGCTTTCTAAAACCACCATAGTTCTCTCTTAAGTAACAGACTTTATAGTTCTCTAATGAAACCATTAAATTTTGTCATGCTTTAACAACATAATTTGTTAATTCTTAATGCTGTCAACAAATGGCCCTAATAAGCATCTTCTAATTTCGTGATCAGAACCACAGAACTGTAACTGCCCCCGATTCCAGGCCCTCTTTCAAATTCGCAGAGGCTCCGACGTCACACGGTGCTGGTGCGTGGACCTCTCTGCTCAGCGTTCAGACGGATGGGCGACTAGGAGCAAATGCTGTTCCTGTCATTCGCCAGCTCACACACAGGCCTTACACCCTCCTTCCTGGTGAACTACAGCCCAACATAAATATTAACATAATACCACACTTCCCTTACCACTCCTGGACCCTCTTTGCCGCTCTTTTCAGGAAAAGTTTAACTTAGAAGATTTGCCATAACTGATCCTTTCTGTCACATCTGTTTGGAGCCCAAAATAACATATGTATTCAACAGCCTTGACGTGGATTTGTTGTTTCTGATCACCAAGTTCTAACTGTCGAGGGAAAAGGTGGAAAAGTTTGGCAACCTGTGGCTGGCTAGGCTCACTGCAGTTAGATATCTGGTAACGCTCAAAACCACAGAAGTGGTCCAGTCAAGGGAGAGCTCAGAGTGGGAACTCGAAGACAAGCCGGAACTCTGGCCAGGTCTCTGGAAGCTGGGCGACCTTAGGGGAGGGGCCCCCCGCCAGCCTCAGCGGGACAAGAGGATTGGGCCAGCACCTCTCTCAGCTCATGGGATGTCACAGATGTCATGCTGACAGGTGCTTCTCCTTTCCCTTAAACTCAATCAACTTGGGAGCAAATGTGTGTTTCAGGGACAAGCTTCCTTAGAGCATTATTCAACATAATTAAAGTTCTCATAGACACAGCAAAACATATTGGAGACCACCAGGGCTCAGCAGACATATATAGCTTGTCATTCTAGTGCATGATAACATGTAGCTCCAATAAACATTTGCCCCAGTGTGTTCTCAACAACTTAAATTTTGCCCAGAATCCCAGCTTTCAGAATTAGGTGTAAAACACCAACATGCTTATTTCACAGACAGGAAACGAAGGCTTCCAGAGGCTGGGCTATTTTCCTGAGGTTTCGCGATAAGCAAGGCATCCAGGGCGGGTTCCCGCTCCAGCGACAGCTCCAGGCCCGTGCTCAGACCCCGGGATGAGGGGATCAGACCAGCCCTTCGTTTGTTTATTGAGGAACAAAGTCCAAATATGACAACGGCGCTTCTCTGGGTAGCAGAGTCGATACAACCCGAACACGCACTAGCACCCAGGACTCGGGGCTGGAAACGGACGTGTGTCTGTGTGTGCACACGTGGAGCACGGAGATACTAATACTAAGTACTGAAATCAGGTCAATGTGGGCCGTCAGAAGGAGGGCAAACTTGGAAACTAGAGAAAAGTCCTGGAAATACCAAGTCCTACAGTAACAGGTATTATTTAATAAAGTGAACTGCAGACACATCCTCAGGCCCGGGGTAAGAGGAGTGACAAGGGCCACATGACGCCTGCAGGGACCAGCCCTCTTTCATGGGGAGCAAACATCTGTTCTGCCCCCTGAGTTCCTGAGGCCCTGCTCACACGGTGGGCTGCTCTGCGGGTCCTGGCCTGGGGCCGGACAGCGGCCTCTCTCCCCAGGGCTCTGGACCTGGGGCAGCGGGACTCAAGCTCAAACGGTGGGGGGCTGACTTGTCCCTGGGACCCCAGGGAAGAGGTCCGCCAGGCTCAGCTGTGGGAGCCCCGGCTCCTCTCCTTCTGGGGAAGATCCTCCCAAACGGCCCTGCTTCAGTCACACCTGTTCGTCCACGTTTCTGTCATCAGCGCCCTCAGCACCACCCTGCGGGGTCAGCCCAGGCGCGATGCCAGCCAGGCCTTTGCTGTGTGAACTTCCTCCCCCTGCTGGCCTTCGGAGGACACCCACAGTGCCCACGGGAGGACGTGGGGACGAGGAAGCTGGGCTGCGGGCAGCGGGGGTCAGGCCGGCAGTGCAGGCAGCGGCTCTGTCCCCCGCCCTCCGGGGGACGACAGCAAGTACAGGGGGCCTCACACAAAGGAAGAAGCTTCCCTCCGGACGAGGCCACATGCGTGGCACTGAAACAGGCAAAAGGGACAGAAATCAGATCCTTGCCAGGGGCTGAGATGGGGGCTCTCAGGGGGACAGGGGGACTTTTGGGTGATGGAAACAGTCTTCATCTTGATGGCGAGAGTGGTTTCAGGACCGTATACGTTGACCCAAACTCAGGACTGTGCACCGAAATGCATGTGCTGCCGTTTGTAGATTAACTCCAATCACCTGCATCTGACAGACACCCTCCTATGGAGAATGAGCGCTAAGACACACTGTACTGCCCAAACCAGGATGTTTCCCACTCCCCGCTGAGGCTGAAGGAAGTAAAGCTTTACTCACGGAAGTCTGGCTATAACTGGAGGTCGGCAGGGGAGTATTTTCGAAGGAAAGGTAAGCGTCCCGATGCCTCTGAAATCATACGCAGGGGTCAGCTGCGCCCTCCTCACTCTTGCCTGGCAGGCAGCCCCCGGCCCTGGCGCCCATGGCACTCCACACAGGAAGTGTCTCCGGACCACCCAACAAACCGGACCCCCCAGCATGCTCCACGTGTTCCTCCTACATTCAGAAGCACTGTTCCCTCTGGCTGACCAGTTGGCCGAGGACAGACCAAGGGACCGAGCGCCCAAGAGGAAGAGAAGCAGCCTTGCTATGGTCCCACCTGACGCCCAGATTAGTTCCCAGAGCAGCTCTGCGGGCTGCTGCCGGTCTAGGGCCTGCATCAGGGTCCAGCACCCCTGCAAGGAAAGGTCACCAAAAGAGGGGCCCCAGATGGAGTCACCAGGACCAGGTGACACAGCCCCAGCCTGTCCACCACGCTCAGACCCAGCGGCAAAGAGATCCCTGATCCCTGACCCCGGCCGGCACCCTGGTTCTGTACCCACAAGTGTCGGGGTTCCGGGAAGTTGAGCAAACAGGACATCGTTGACCCCGACAGCAGTTACACAAGTCAGCGCTCTGAACCAGGATAATACGTTTATTAGCTGAACCCTTTTGACTAATAGCCTCTGGGGACATTTATAAACGCAACGAAAGGCCGCATCATCGTGTCGCGCAGAATGACGAGGCTCCTTCCGGATTCGGGCTGAAGCAAGTCCTCGGGCCGTGCAGTGCATCTGCCTGGATTCGGGAAAGGTGAGCGCTGGGCCCCCGTCCCCTCGTGCACCCTCCACCTCTGCTTCCTACAACGTGGGCAGGAGCTGTCTGCCAACTTGGATCCAGTAAAGACAAATCTGAGCCCAAATTTCTAGTTCGTAACCCGAGAATGACTTGTGACAGAAGAAAGGTGTCTGGTGGCCCCAGGCACCCCTTCAAGCCACGCCCTTCCGCCCTCAGAGGGCCTTGGGAACAGCTCGCCCAGTGGCGCTTTCTTGTCGAATCGCACGAGATTAAAACCAGCCCATTTTTTAGTCACAGTTGATTCCACAGCATCAGCCCACATCTGGGCCAGCAGTGGCTGCTTGCAGAGTGCTTCGCAAAGGGACCCACAGGGCCCTGCTGGGGACGTGTCCCCCACTCCCCTCTGCCCACCCTGTCCCCCTGCTGTCTCAAATGTCTCGAGTCACTCTGTCAAGTTATATAGTGGACACGGGGCATAAATTCTCCAAAAGGAGAAAAGAGAAAACAGGCACAGGGAGACCAAGGCAATCATGTTCCATCGCAAACACGACTCCCGTCCTCGTGCTGTAACTACAGGGCCTGTGTACAGGCTTGCTGGCCTCTGAGGACTGACCGTCCACATACAAACGCACCCGTCCACAGACCAACACCAACGGCAGAGTCTTCAGGAAACATTCCTGCTGCCAAGCTTAAGCTTTTGCCTGCCGTACGTCACTAGTGGAGACATTAGGTATGAAGGAAACACCTCTGGTGACCAGCAGTGAGTCCAGGGGACCGGCTGTGAGTCCAGGGGACCGGCAGAGAGTACAGTCCATACAGTGAAGACGTTCTGCTGCCCACAGGCCACGGGCAGCTTTCCCTCCTAGGGGTCCCTTTTCCTTTGTCCAAGGATGTGAGTCATACATTCAAATGCATTGTTCAAGTGCGCTGGAATAGATCTGCTTTTGAATTCCTTCGACTCTGAGTATCCAAGTTAGGAAGCAAATGCAGGACTTAGCAAAGCCCACAGCCCACATTTAGCATCAGGTTCCGGGGAGACGGGAGTGACGGGGCACCGCGGGGCAAGAGGACGCTGCCCGCCCCTCCAGCCTGGCTCTCGGTCCGGACGCTGCTCCCAGGCCCGGCTCCCTGACGCCTGCCTGCACGTCCCCTCCTGGCCCTTGTGGAGAATGAAGCCGTGTTGCTGGCGCTGAGCGCGCCCGTAGCAGGGGCAGGCTCTGGCCCTGAAGCAGAAGCTGCCTGAAGGATGCATACACGGGGTCACGTAACCACACACAGCTGCCCGCCAGACCCGGGGACAGAGCCATTCGGAGAGACCCCCTCCGCACACGTCCCACATATGCTGTCTGCTGCTGCCGCCCCAGCGCACTGGAGAATTGTGGACTCCTCCAGCAAAGCTCGCGTTGTCCTCCCGGATGGAGGCCCAGGCGGTACCCGATCTGGGCTCAGTGGGGACACCTCCCTGCTTGCGCCAGAAGGATGACAAGCCCGTGTCACTCCTTCTACTAAGAGAAATTCACTAAGACTCCGCACGTCCTCCCTGGGGAGGTGGACACTCCCGGGCAGCGGGGGAGTCTCTAAGATGCAGGACAAGAGGCCGGTGCGAGTGTGTAGTTGTTCCTCCTTTAATACAAATAAAGGGGTGCTATTCACGTCACGGTCATAATAATTCCATGTGTCAAGTACGACTTTTGCCCAATGGCACTAAAGTGTTTTGAGGAAAGTACTCTTTTCTAATGTGCTCAAAGACGCCATCTGAGCATGGCCCTGAGTGCATGGGGCAGACTCTGTAGGTGACTGAGTTTGGCTCCCTGTAGGGCATCCCAGTGTCTGAGTGCGGGAAGGACAGGGGCTGGAGGTGTGATGGGGCACCGTGCAAACGTGGACAGTGTCTACCACCGAGGACATGATGACGTCATCCAGGGCAGTGTGTAGCGGGCTTCGGCGGAAATCAGTTGACAGAAATACACAAAAACAGAAAATTAAGGTTATGTCCAAAATGGGGGTGAGTGGTGTGAGCAGAGGGGAGGGTGGGGATCCAGGATGCGAGACACACGGGGGGCTCGAGCTGCAAGGGGGGGGAGGACAGAGCGAATCACGAAGCCTGGAAGAGCCACGTTTGCGGGGCGCAGGGGCCAGGGAGCCACCGGCAGCAGGGCTGTCACGGATGGTGGGACTGATGGCTGCAGAGTGGCGCTGGGGGCCGTCACCTCGGGCGCCAGGCCCAGACGCGGGCCGTCGTGGTGGGTCCTGGTCCAGCCCTTCCTCAGCCGGAAGGCCTGCCCCCAGGGCTCCCTGTGGACCCTCTTGGTAGAGTTGGAACGCTGGCCAGGGTCAGGGGTGGGCGCTCTTTGGGCCCTTTGAGGAAAGACTTCCTCGGTAAATGGCAGAAGGGACGGAGGGGGAGAGTGTGATTGACCCTGATCCTTAAGGTGACGTGGGATTACCCTACCCCTGGAAAGGGTCCTGCCTCTCCCGGGGCCCTGTCTCATCTGCAGGGGAAGGGACAGTAAGAAATCACGGGAAGAACACAGAGCTTGGGGTCACGTGGTCCTGCAGGTCCCAACTCTGCATCGGCGGCTGTGTGATCTCAGTCAGCCGAGCCTCTGAGCCTGCGTCCGTAGAGCGGGCATCACGGAACAGGTCCTGTAGGGCTCATGGGGCAGCGGGATGAAGTGAGAGCACACACTCGCATCTACGCGTGGAGCACGGAAGCACGAGTGGTGATCGGTACTAATAGTAGTGATACACCTTAGTCCTTAATGATGGCATCATATCCTCATCGATCACCTTATAATTATTATACAAATTACACAGTTTACCACAAGGCAGACGCTTGGTGGGGGTGGGGGAAGGGTTCTTCTGTACCTTTCAGCTAGATTGCCTGGAACTTGATTTACAGGATTATATGATTTATGTTGCAAATCAGAGTTTGTAGGTCTTTGCCAACAGGCATATCACGTCACTCGTGCCAAGAAACAGAAATCGCTGATGCTACTGACTGTGCAATTAACTTATCTGGTCTTTAAAGAAAAAATATCCCACCTACTTATGAGCTATGGGAGGAGCACCGAAAACCTGGGCCAGAATGTGACCTCTAGAACTTTCCATAAGGAGTTTCATCTGTTCAACCAGGAAAACTCACTGTGGAGATACTGTTAAAACGAGAGTAACGAATGAATTGGATACTCCCTCTCTCTTTCTTGAGCAGAGCTGAACCAACAAACGGTAAACAGAATTCATCCGCTCAGCTCTTCTTTCAGCCCAGTGGTTGTGTTTGTTGTTCCTGCTGTTTCAGTGAAAACGGGGCCTCTTGGCTCTGTGGCTTATGCACGTAAGTGATTCTGTCATTTTAAATTGGTGTTTTTCTCTTCGCACCAGAAGCCTGTTTTCCATTTTTCTCTCAATCTTCCTGTTGCATTTACTCCTTGAGGCCTCCTTCAAAATACAGCCCAGGGTCTCCCCCGACTGGGAAAAGGGCCGAATCTTTGATCCAAGAGGGGAAGGAGGCAAGTTCCTGCCTGGATCCTCCAAAAGCCTGTCTGAATCCTTTTATTTCCAAAGGAGCAGAAAGCCCTGCCCTGGCAGCGCGTCAGTAGAGCCAATAGGCTGAGGAACAAGAGTCCAACAGAGCCTCCTCCAGCCGCATCCCCGTCTCACCGCACACGCCAGCACCCGGATCTGAAGTAGCAAAGACGCACGTGCGGAAGCAAACCCTTGGCAGTGCAAGAGGAGAGCAAGGAGAGGTTAAGTCTTCTCTACATAGGCAGGGCTCATGTGAGCCTAGTGGAAACCCTAAATGCTCTCCAGGAAAAGCAGATAAATTGTATTCTATAAATATTGCAAACTGCTGTGTGCTTAAATAATAGGCAAACAGGGCATGTATTTGTGACCTAGTTGACAAATAAAGGCTAATGATAAATAAAAGCTTTTATAGATCAATTTTTAAAACTGCTAAAAACCTAATGGAAATGAACAGTAGTAAAGACCAGCATGTTTCCATCCAATAAAGGCAAATACTCCATAAGCAGTCTTCATAATACAAATGCAAATTTAAGAAAATAATGACTTGCCCTTTTTTGCCTATTGGCAAAGACTTATAAGTTTGCCCTTTCCGACGGTGACGACCTCCCCACGAGAACATGCCTCTCGCAAAGGATCTCCTTCATCCGTCTCCAGAAGAGAAGAGGAAACACAAGGAGAAGCGCCTGGTGCAGAGCCCCAGGTCCTACTTCAGGGATGTGAAATGCCCAGGATGCTACAATCACCACCGTCTCTAGCCATGCACAGACAGCAGTTTTGTGTGTTGGCTGCTCTACCGTCCTCTGCCAGCCTACAGGAGGAAAAGCAAGGCTTACAGAACGGTGCTCTTTCAGACGGAAGCAGCACTAAAAGCCCCTGGAATCCAGATGAATCGGAAACCATCCCAATAAACACATTTTGGATTAAAAAAAAAAAGCCATAAGTTTGATAGAATGTGAATTTGGTGAAGTTCTGAGGAAATTGGCTGTTCACACAACGTTAACGGGGCTGTAAATTGGCGCAAACTTTTTGCAGGGCATTTGGGCGACGCCCACTAAAATGTAAAATGCACATAACCTCTGACCCAGCAATTCCACTGCTAGGAATTTATCACAAGGGCACACTCTCTCGACTGTGCACAAGTGCACGTGTAAGGGTGTGTAGGGCGGCACTGTTTGTCATCCCCCAAAACCGGGGAAAACTTTTATATACCATCTATGGATCAAGTTTCAATTAGCTGGGTTACAGCCTCACAGTGGACCGCTCAGCAATCAGGACGTCAGTGTCATGGAAGGATGTGTGTTTTGCATTCTGACAGGGGCCCCATTCTCAGCACAGAGCTCTGCACATGTCTCCACCCGCAAAAGTGCTGGTCCGGGAAATGTTCAGAAAGGTTGCACCAAATGCTCACATTGCACAGTCACCTCTGGGTGGCTGCGGGGCCGCAGGGATGGGGTGTGCTGAAAGCATTTTCCCTTTCATCGTGCGTGCTTTTATTCTGGTTGGAAGAACTAGTTTTTGCCATATTGTTCATTGCTCTACAATTTAAAGAAGCCTATTTCACGAAAAGGGAATGAAAACCAAGGGGTGGGGGAAGGAAGAAGAGGGAGGGTGGCAGGTAAGCTGGGGCAGAAACTTTCTCATTCTCTGGAGTAGATGAGCCCTTTGCCTCTTTGGATGCAGACCGACACCAGCACAACTGAAGCTTTAGCAATTTTACCAAACTTCACGAGCACGATACCCTCTCACTTCTTCTATACGTGAAACAAGGAAGTGCCAGGCTGTTTCCCTGGTCCCTGCAAACCGCGCTGGGAGAAAGTCCTTACGCTCCCGGAAGGCAGACGCGCCCTCCGCCCGTGACACACAGACTTGCGTTTTGCCCGATGTTCTGGGCCGCCCAGCGACTGGCGCCATGGAGCACGAGGCAGGGAGCTCGCCCGGCTCTGCAGAGATGAGACAGACGAGGTCAAGAGGCTGGCTGGCTTTCTCAGGCCTGGGCCGTCCTGGAGGCAGGGGGAGGGCTTCCCGGTGGCGGCCTCTGCCGCTAGTGCACTTGAGGGTTTTCCAAATACAGTAGCTTTGTCTCTTCCCCTTTTAGATTCTGGTAGCTGATGGGAAGCTAGATTGATTCTTGTCACTTATTTCTCAAAGTTAAAATCATATTTGAGGTCTATTTTAGAAGATAATGGGCTGGTGCAGAGGATTATTTTTTAAGAACTCTGTAAAAATTGAGAGATTTTCAGAGGGCTTTAAAAATGACTTTTATGGAAAAGGAGGAGAGGTCAGCCCTGCCACGGGGCCAACCCTGCAGAAGGACAAACCCTGCAGGAAGAGCCACGGGCCCACCTCCTACAGCCCAGCCCCACAGCGAACTCCACAGCCATGCCCGCAGCTGGCAAAACACTCTCCTGCACTCGGAGGGTTCAACACTAACGAGCCTGTCAAGGAGCTGGGGCTGGGAGCCGGCCGATGGGGAGCCAGCAAGCCTCGGCTGGACCCCTAATTGCTTCTTGCGCAACTGCGGGCCCGGCTCCCAGATCACAGGCTCCCGGGTCGGGCGCGAGGGCCCGGCTCTGCCAGGTTGCATAAGCCTTTGCATAGCAGCATCATTAGTCATGAAGACGCAGAACAAAGGGCCATTCTGACCAGGGAGGCACTGACTGCACGGATCCGCTCTCAGGAAAAGAGACAGTGCCGGCACCTTCTACCCGGAAGGGGTCCCCAGGGTTCGGAGGAGGGTCGGAGTATCTGCTGCCTGCAGACTCCGTGGGCATCTTCTGGTCCTGCCGACGGCTTCTTGCTGCTGTTGCCGCTGTTTCATCTCCCACCAGGTCAAGACGCTCGGTCCCAGCCCCTTGGCCTCACTCACCGACTGGGGTCACGCCTCCCATTGGGCCTCCGAGCCTCCCGCATCCTGGCCTGGCCTGTCCTGGCTCCTCCAGGCCTGCATGAGGCTGTCGCCCGGCCACATGGGTCTTCCTCCGTCAGAATTAGTATGTGTGAAATCAGGTTCTAAAGTGTTGCTGCCCGGGTTGCTTCTATTAAAACCAATACAAGAAGCTTAGAGAACTGTCTTTAGAAATCATCTGGGCTACTCCCCTGACATTACAGATGGAGAAACCGAGGCCAGAGGAGCCGAGGAGAGCTGACTGCACCACGGCTGGGCCCTGACGCAGGCCCTGCGTTGCCCCGATGTCGGGGTGCACGGCGATCTCACGTGCTCTCTGTCTCTCACGTGACTTCGGTGTCTGCCCGAAACCTCCCCACCACCACCCCCGCCGCCTGTCTGTTCACCTGGAGAGCCCAGCCCTGCGTGTGGCTGAGGAGATAGTCATGGCAACACTGCAGCCTGCAGGTTAGACTGAAGATAACACCTGGTCACCTGCACGGAGCCTCCTGACAGCACAAGGGCAGGGCCAAAATTTCCCGAGAAAAAACCTTGAATTTCCCATGATTTTGCCCAGAAAACTTGGTCTTTCCACCTGCGGTTTATAAGCGAGGCCCATGAGGATGGAGAACGGCTGGAGTCGCCCTCTCCGCCCTCTGCCCACAGCGGCTGCCGCTCCGTCAGGCGATGGGGGGGGGGGGGGGACACTGTCCTTCACATTAAACTCACTTCCCTGAGGTGAGAGGTTGACCAGCTGGGCTCAGGGAAGAGCCATGCATGCCAAGAGTCCAGGTTTTCACACTCCTCAAATATCTTTAAGACCAACATAGAGAAACGCAGGCTGGATACTTAAGCACAGACCATGTAAGTGGATTCATCGGCTGTACCCCAAAGGTGCCAGTTCACGGATTAACGTCCACCTATAGGGAGGCCTCTAGTGACAGATCGAAGAATTCTTTTTCACCATATTGGCCAATGAACTGGATAGAAACATCTTCAGACCTCTGCTCAGATGTCACATTGGTGTGAGGTTTCCTCTGGCCACCCTGCCCGTCTCTCGTCCTTGTTTTATTTTCCTCCTGGGCACCTGCCATCAGCATACCATCCATGGAACTTATTTATCTTTGTTTAGTGTCTGTCCTCCCTACTGGAATGAAAGTCCAGGAGAACGCAGATTCCTTTCTGTTTCGTTCACCACGGTGCACACCCCAGAGCTTAGCACAAGGCTTGCATAGCGCGGGGCACTCTGGAGACAGTCACTGGGTAGGTGGATGGGTGGACAGACGGACGGACAGATGGATGGAGATATCAAATGTGAAGATGAAATAACCCAGGAGAGCGAGGGTAAATGTTAGATGACAAAGTCAACAAGCACAATCATCTCGGCAGGTGAGAACGGCAGTCTACAGCTAGCAAATGGAATTAGCAGGCTGTGGAAAGCACTCCCACACTTAGACTTCAGGGAACGGTTGCACAAGTGCACGATGGGAAAGATAATGGGGCTGAATGGCAGCACATGCAAAACTGACAGCATCTCGGAAGACGGCCGGCTCGACCTGAGTCAAAATGACACCAGACTGTCAGAAAGCCTAAGCCCTGGTGTCCCCACTCATTAGAATAATCATAGTTTTCAGTGGACAAGCACCTCCTATACGCTTTCCTTCATTTGAACTCACATCTTTTCATACAAACGGGAAACATTCATGTGACAAGGCTGTTCCTTGCAGTCTGGCTTTTGTAAGAACAAAGATGAGAAAGAATCTATAAAGAATGAAAATGTGTGTACGCGTAACTGAGTCACTTCGCTGTGCACCTGAAACTGACACAGCGCTGTAAATCAACTCTACGCCACGAAGATTAAGATTGTTTTTATTTAAAGGAACAAAGATGAGAAACCACCTAAATGTCCACCAATAGGAACTGACATGCCATGGATACAAAACAGTCTTTTAATGAAGACTCTTTTTGAAAAAAAATAAATTTATTTATTTATTTTTGGCTGCGTTGGGTCTTTGTTGCTGCGCGCGGGCTTTCTCTAGTTGCGGCGAGCGGGGGCTGCTCTTCATTGCGGTGCGCAGGCTTCTCATTGCGGTGGCTTCTCTTGTTGCGGAGCACGGGCTCTAGGCGCACGGGCTTCAGTAGTTGTAGCACGTGGGATCAGTAGTTGTGGCTCCCGGTTCTAGAGCGTAGGCTCAGTAGTTGTGGTGCACGGGCTTAGTTGCTTCGCGGCATGTGGGATCTTCCCGGATCAGGGCTCGAACCCGTGTCCCCTGCATTGGCAGGCGGATTCTTAACCACTGCGCCACCAGGGAAGCCCTTAATGAAAACTCTTAATGTACTTATCTGGAGCAGTATCACAGGCAGGTAGGTAAGTGGAGGAGATCTAAGAAAAAAGAAAATAAAAGCCCGTTTTTGTTTAGCTTCCAGTAAAGCCGTGGGACTCGGGCGACCTTTGACCATTCGCTCGGGCATCATCTGGGTGCTCATTAGAAATGCAGAGTAGCCGGCCCGATCCCAGACCCACTGCAACACAGTCTGCATTTTCATAAGATTCCCAAATGATTTCCACACACCTTCACTTTTGAGAAGTGCTGTTTTAGAGAAGGAATTTCACCCCGCTTCCTCACCTCATCCACACCCCGAGAAGGGCTGCCGCCCTCTCCCGCCAGCCTCCCTTCTCCAGCCCTTGTCCCGGGGGCCAGGGAGCCCGTGCATCCCAGTGGCCTTGGGTCCCCCCTGAAAGGCTCACCGGGACACACTCACGAGCTCTGGACTCTGCAGGATCCTCCCTGATGAGCTCCGAGGTGCCCAGGGCTGAGCTGACACCAGTGGCTGGTGACTTTGCCCAGCGACTCTGCTTCCCGCGTCCCACTTCCCGCAGGGGCGTCCGTAGGTGGACGTGATTGGCTCTTGTTGGTCGCACTGCTCAGGTCAGGACACCGGCTGGTGGCATGGTCATTTCTAGTTGTCACCATCTAAGTGTTCAGGACTGACATCAGAGGGAACCCATCCTGGCGCTGTCAGCTCCTGCTCCCAGAACCGACGGCATCTCCAGCCAGGCAGCCAGGCTTACCCCATCTTCCTTCTCTGCAGCGATAGGCAGCCTGCGGCCCTCACCCCGTCAGGATCTCAGAGCCAGAAGCAAAGCGTCCACACCAGCATCGTGCAGCTTGGAGCGGGGCGGGCTTGGTTCCCATGTTGCAGTCACGGTGAGATGCACACCGGCCTCGGGTTGCCTTGGCTCCCAGAGGTCCAACTAACTAGGATGCTAACTAGTTAGTTAGGGCAGCATCCTACAGGATCTGTACCCCGGTGACCAAAAAGCCCCCACTCTGGAAGTCAGATCAGTCCAGGAAAAAAATGTAAAGGTCTTTCTGATTCATTTCAGAAAGAATCAGTGTCTGTGAGACTGAGCTATGGAAAGTGCTGACCTCTGGGAGAGGTCAAATCACCAGCTTACAGAACTTGGGGAGCTGCAGGCAGATGTCCCATCAGGATGACGTACGGCCTCGCTGTTGAGCCCAACTGAGGCTGTTCAGGCTCATCTTCTCCACCTACCGCACTGCTTCCTGCACGAGAATCACTTTTTCTTCCCATACGAATTTTAATGTTCTAAAATTGGGATGTCTTACAGCGGAAGTCCATATTTATCGTGTAGTATTTCCTTTCTTTCCAAAAGGCTATAATTAAATTGAAGATGCATCCTCCCCCCCCGCAAAAAAAGGGAAGCCCCACCCCTGCACTTCACACCCACAGCAGCTGCACACACCACATGTTCGCAGCTGTCAAGCCACCAAAGGCCATGGAGGAACCTTAAACATGTATCACTAAGTGAAAGAAGCCAATGTGAAAAGCCTCCACACTGCGTGATTCCAGCTCTAGGACGTCCTGGAAAAGGCAACACTATGGAGACAGTGAAAAGATCAGTGGGTCCCAGGGGTTTGTGAGGAGGAGAGCAGGGGATTTTAAGGCAGTGAAATCATACTGTGGTAAACTGTGGACTTCGTAAATAATAATGTACCAGTATTGCTCCATCAGCTGTAAAATGCACCAACTAATGCAAACAGTTAATAACAGGAGAAGCCGTGGGAGGGAGGGAGGGGTAACTGGGAACACTCTGTACTTCCCACTTAATTTTCTGTAAACATAAAACTGCTCAAAAAATAAAGTCCATTAAAAAATAATGAGTCCTGGTGCTTCCCTGGTGGCGCAGTGGTTGAGAGTCCGCCTGCCGATGCAGGGGACGCGGGTTCGTGCCCCGGTCCGGGAGGATCCCACATGCCGCGGAGCAGCTGGGCCCGTGAGCCATGGCCGCTGAGCCTGCGCGTCCGGAGCCTGTGCTCCGCAACGGGAGAGGCCGCAACGGTGAGAGGCCTGCGTACCGCAAAAAATAATAATAATAATGAGTCCTTTAAAAATTAAAAATAGAATTAACATATGATCAAGCAATTCTATTACTAGGAATATATGGGTGAAGAACTAAAAGCAAGGGCTCACAGAGATATTTGCACACCCGTGTTCGCAGCAGCCCTGTTCACAACAGCCAAAAGGTGACGGCACCCAAGTGTCCATCGATGGAGGATGGATGGACACGAGGTGGTCCATCCAAATAATGGAACGTTATTCAGCCTTAAAAAGGAAGGACATTCTCACACCTGCCACAATGTGGAGGAGCCTTGAGGACATGATGCTCAGTGACATAAGCCAGCCACAAGACAGATGCTGTGTGACTCCACTTACATGAGGTCTCTGGAGTCATCAAACTCACAGAAACAGAAATTAGGAGGGTGGGTGCCAGGGGCTGGGGGAGGGGGAACGGGACATTATTGTTTAATGGGGACAGAGTTCCCGTTTTGCAAGACAGAAAAATTCTGGAGATTGGGTGCTCAACAGTGAAAATACACTTTGCACTACTAGTCTGTGTACATAAAAATGATTAAGATGGTAAATTTTATCCTATGTGTATCTTACCACAATTAAAATTGAAAATGATGAAGAGATCAGTGAATATCTGGCTTAGCTTTGCTCACACACAGATATTCCTGGAGGAAAACGCAAAACCTGACAACGCAGTTACTTCAAGGCAGGAGGATCAGTCGACTGAACCAGGAAGGCTCTCCACACACTTTGAACTTTTAGCATTTTCTTACCGTGGACATTTCTCAACTTTTCAGTTTAAGAGAAGTCTGGTCGACAACCCTACATCCCTTTCTATGGAAGCAGGTGGTTTGGAGCTAGAGAGTTGGTTTGGGGTTTCTTCCCCACATACAGTTGTCACTTTTTAAACGGAGACTTTAATTTGCGGCTCCATTATCTCAGTACTTGCAGCTTCGTGAGGGAACCTTTCTGCAAACTCTGGGAAGCCGTTTATTCGCAGGAGCCCGAATCTGCCGTCTTTGGTACCTAAGAGAACAAAACATGTCCATCGACGGTATTGCCTCTGTTGTTCTAATAGCAGTGGTGGGTTTCTGAGAATTCATCTCCACCCTGTCCTGAGCTTGTGTCCACTAACAGCCCTGCCCGGCATGATCCGGGGGGCATTGTGTGTCAGCACAGGCCTGAGCTCTCACGTGTATTATGTCATTTAATGGCCTGATAACCTTAGACTCACCACTACCCTTCCCTCCCTTTTACATATAAGGGGACTGTGCATAGGATGGCTAGATAACTTTTCCAAGGCCTTGCGTGCTGCCTTAGAGACCGATTTTACACCAACTTTGCCCTATGGTTCCAAAGCCTGTGTGTTACCATGACCCCATGCTGCCTGGGACGGCCCTTCAGTGCAGGCCTGGAGTGCAGCCTGTGGCTGTGAAGCCACAGGACACCACAGTGTGGGCAAGCTTCCCCCCAGGACCCAGAGCTAGTCCCCCGAGAGTGCAAGTAAGTGGGCAAGCTCCCAAGTCTCTGAGTCTGCAAATCCCTGTGACGGCTGATGAGCAGACAGGATCCTGGGGAACAGGGGGTGGTGGAGGGGCAGCCGTCCTGCTGTCCAGTCCCAGCTCCCCGTCCCACCAGCAGCACGTCCTGGCTCTGCTGAGACCTGCACCACCCAGACACGACCTTTAAAGGATTCTCTTATCACCAGCGACACCAAGGAGCAATCGCTAACCACCAGCCCTCACGTGAAGCCAAGAGGCTCCGTAAAGGAGGTGCACGAGATTTCAGCAAACGCTGTGAGCTCAGCGTGTTTGCAGAAGTAACGCGAGTGTCTGCGAGGGCTCGTCCTGGCCCCACAGGGAGCTCCAAAGTGGGACCTTCAGGGAACGTGGAGGTCGCACCAACACCCTAGACCATCCACTGCGTCCTGAGACGGGGGAGCTGACTCCCCGCCCTGAGCTCGCTCTGACCACCCTCCACCCACCCACCCACTACACGGCCCTTTAACACCTTTAGAACAAAATCCCCAACAGGAAATCAAACGTGAGAAACGCATCAGGGGCACCTGAGGGGACCACCCGTTTGTGAAAGCCCCAAGCTTAGAATCAATTTTTACACTATTGTTATTAAGCCCAGGGGCAGCCGTGCACAGAAGGAGTGTGTACCTGGGTGCCCCTCGACACTCTACAGGACGGGATCACTGCCGTGGGGGGCACACTTCACAAGGAAAACCCACTCAGCTGGGGCTCAGACGCTGCCCTGTCTGGCCGAGACGCCAGCACCCTGCCAGATCTGGAGATGGCCAGTGGGCAGGTGTGTCGTGCTCTGGGCCCTCCAGGTGAGTGGGCGTCCTGGACCACCGGCATCTCCATTGCAGACCCCACGTCTGCGACGCCGTCCTGAGCTTCTCCAGAGCAGCGCTGGTGGGAGTGGGGTCTGTGCTCCATCCTGTGCTCAGCAGGGTGGCAGCCGCCCAGCCCCAGCCCACGGCTCCCCCTGACCTCCACAGGGTCACAGCGGTGTTGCGACGAGGTGCGAGTTCTGGGCAACACGAGACCGCGTCACGGTCCAAATGTAGCACCGTTCACACAGTAAATCTGCTGTGACCAAAAGAGAGGAGATGTGTGACGTGGAAGGAAAAGAGACAGGAGAAAGTGGCAAGAGAAGCAGCGTTAGAGAGCTACGCGCGGACGGGGCCACGGAGGCTGCGGTGGCGCCTGGAGGGCGAGCGCTGCGCGGGCTCGTGCCCAGACCCCTGCGGGGTAACAAGCGGGTGGAGGGGATGCCGCGGAGCCCAGCCAAGCCGGGGAGGCCCTGCTCTGCTGACCGTCGCGGGTGTCGGGAGAGTGGAGGGTCCCCAGCCTCCAGCGCCCTCCCTCCCAGGGCTCCTTGAACCTGGTGTCGGCCGGTGGGAGGGGCCCCGTGGGGGGGAGCGCGGCAGTGGAGGACGTTGGGCATCCCCTGCGACCTCCTCTCAAGCGTCAAGAGCAGCTCTCAGAGGTCTTGGTGACTAAAGATTCTGGAGTGGTCACTTGAGGACCGAGAACACAGGACGACAAGATGTACTGTGAGACTCCGAGGAGACCTCCTCTGCAAGATGGGCCAGGCCTGCCCACACAGCTCCCTCCTTTCATCCTGAACGTGCTAAGTGGGGGGCAGGCGGCAGGGGGCTGCGGGGGCCCTGCCAGCTGTCTTCGGAGGGTCACTGCTTCACCGGAGGCACAGCTGGGAATTCTGTCACGAGCTGAACTGCTCATCGCTCAAGGCTAGAAACCGAACGTGGGGAGTCAGTGCAGTACTTAATTTTTTGAACTGTGCGGTCTTCTGATGTGCATGAACAAGAATGACACAGCTTATCTGTGCTACGACTCTGGAAATGTATTGACATGGACATAGAAAGCGGAGAAAAAAGAGAAAACGGTACACGTAAAACCCTTCAGGCTCCTACAATAACTATAGCTTTGTCCTCATAAATATTGCTTGAGCTAACGTTATCTCCAGAAATGACAAACGTAGCACATGCTTCTCACAATCTCTGAAAGAATGCAAAGATAATAAACAGCTGATAAGCTATCACACACGCCCTTCCGTTTACTCTCCAAATCTCACCGCAGTCAGTCTTGACATCCCACTATTATCCTTACATACGTGCACACACACGTGAACTCATTCTCTCTCTCTCCAACTTTTCTAATTTAAAACATCATGACACCCCTCCAGCTCAAGAGACATAACTCATTCTTTTGAGTCTTTTTACAATATCCCATGATACAGACGTCCCAGGGCATAGTAAACTCCCTTGCTGTTGGACCGTCAGGCTGTTTTCAGGTTTTTGCTGTTAAAACAGTGTAGACATCATTGTGAATGGCAGAGGAATGACCTCCAGAAATCCTCTTCTCCATAAAAGCAACAAAAGCCCTGGGAAAAACGGTCATCATCAACTTTCTCTGACCTCTGGAAATTAACCAAGGCTTGCAATAACCCGAGGATCTTTTATTCAGGTAAAACAGCTGAACCTCGGAACAGAGAGGGCTTTGTGGCCTTTTAACTCCCCTATTGCCATCTCTCCTCCTCCCTCTCTCCTTGGAGCCTGGAAAACCCACAGCCTGAAATCCCACTGAAAACCAGGAGCCTGGCAGCCGCCAAAGGGGAAGGACGAGTTGGAACTTCTTCAAGGCCCCTTCCCCAGTGAATTCTCATTATATGGCTTCTAGGTGGTTCTATGAAAGACCCCACTTTATCAAATGACCCGACTCAAATAAAGTGCAAACAATGTTTCCCCCAGGGGTGTTTGTGAAAAACAAATCAGTAGCAGTTGTGTAACATCATGACTGCCTGAAACAGCGGCAAAAATTAGGCTAACCGAAAAACTTAAAAGGAAAAGCTGAGGCATGAGATGTCCAGAGAGGGCCTTGAAAAGCCCTGACATATTCCTGGGATTCTACGAGGCCACAGGCGTGTGCATGGCTCTCACATCCCAGGAAAGACCTGAGAGGGTTCTAAGCTCTCAGCTCTGGCTGACCTTGAGGCTCTGCGCACAGCAAGCGATGGCTAAGGCAGAGACGCCATCTGCCCTGCCGCGTGCTGAGGCATGGCCCAACACACACAAAAAGACCTTGGCAAAAACTGGAAGATTTCCTGGTTCCAGACATTGGAGGAAATTGTCTAGTCATGAGCTGACCACTGACCTAACCGAGCAGAGACTTTGGTGACCACACGTGACAAAGAATACAGACTTTACAGAATTAGTTCTGTTTTTTAAAAAAAGCCACTAAACAAACAAACAACAACAAAAGCAACAACAAACAGTAACAACAACAAACCCTGGGTGGGAGGGAGAATTTGATTTATAGAGTTGCCACATTATATTATTTAAAACAGGCAGTTTTCCAAATAAATTACAAGACATGCAAAAAACAAGAAATCATGGCCCACACGCAGGTTAGACAAAGGTTTTGCATCAGTAATTTTAAATATGTCCAAAGAACTAAAGGAAACCATATCTAAACAGCTAAAGGAAAGTATGAGGATGATGTTTCACCAAATAGAGAACGGCAATACAAAGAAATCGTTTTCTTAAAGACCAAATGGCAAATCTAGAAAAAAAATTACAAAAACTGAAGTGAAAATTCACTAGATGAGCTCAACGTAAGATCTGAGCAGGCAGAAGAAAACAAAGCGGAACTTGGTAAGACAGATGAATAGATGTTATCCAGTATGAGAGACAGAAAGAAAAAGTAATGGAGAAAGATGAACAGTGCCTCAGAGACCCCCGGAATCTTAACAAGCAATTTTACTTCTTCTAGACATTCTTAAGGAAAGGTGGCGTTTCCCCCCGTGAGTGTGGCAGTGGAGACCTGGTGACTCTAGCGCGGGACAGCTCCTCGTCCCTGTGTCTTCATTTGTGGTGAGACGCCAGCAGTGCGAACGTCAGCACAGTTGTTCCAGAGCAAACCACAAGGTTCAGAAAAGGTGTTCATCCCTCGGAATATTTCACCCCATGTGTGCCTGTTACCCAGCACTCACTTGAAGGAAGCCGCCTTCCATGATCATTGATAGAATCCCAGATGAAGACAAGCAAAACGGTAAGTCAGGCATCCTTTTTAAGCTGAAAGTACACGTTTGCAGACAAGATCTTCCTGTTTGCAGGTACAGCTTCAACACGACAGGTGACAGTGGTGTCAGAAAGCAGCCGTGCCACGACTCCTGACCTGACTCGTCAGCCAGCAGACATCCAGCAATGTCAGCGCCTGGCTTGCCTCTTCTCTGTGCCGTTGTGAGCCAGTCTCCAGCAAGACCGTCGCCTACTCCGGAAGATGTTTCTGTGGCTTTTTCATTTCTCGTTCGACAAGCTTTATCAGGCAATTTTTGGTTTTTAAAAGAACTCATCAAGTCTATGCTTAAAATGTTCTATGTCTTTTCCTTTAAACTCTGAATGACAGGCCCAAAAGTGATGGCTCGGTGTAACTGGCACCTTAATATAATTTGAATTTTTTCTGTTGCATTAAACACAAGGTACATTCTTAATCTATAGAGCTGAGGGGGAAATAGCTTTCGTCATATTTCCATTTCTTACTTGCAGTTTCAACCAGTTTCTTTGAATTAGACTTCTTTCTTAAGAGAAGGCCCTGATGCATGCATTTATCCTTTGCAGCATCTTTCTACGCAGACAGTGCAGCTGTGCACTGAGAAAGCAAGCCTTCTAATCTCCCATTTTAAAGCCATTGAGTCATCCTTAAATATAACAAAAATATACACATATATTTTTAATTTATTTATTTTTTATTTATTTTTGGCCGCGTTGGGTCTTCTCTTGCTGAGCGCGGGCTTTCTCTAGTTGCGGCGAGCGGGGGCTACTCTTCATTGCGGTGCGCGCGCTTCTCATTGAGGTAGCTTCTCTTGCTGCAGAGCACGGGCTGTAGGTGCACAGGCTTCAGTAGTTGTGGCACGTGGGCTCTAGAGTGCAGGCTCAGTAGTTGCGGCGCACGGACTTAGTTGCTCCACGGCATGTGGGATCTTCCCGGACCAGGGCTGGAACCCATGTCCCCTGCATTGGCAGGTGGATTCTTATCCACTGCACCACAACAAAATATATTATAAATAAATTTCATTTTATTTTAGAATAAGATATTACATTCTAAAATAGTAATAGTTTCAGACACAACTATAAAATTTAGAAATGTTTTTCCATAAGTTGAAATATTAACAAAAACAAGATGAAAAGGTATAGTTACTTTTTTGTATTTCTGCATAAGAAACTTGAAATTACTTTTCTTTCTTATTTTCCCAAATGTTATGTTATTGTTCCCTGACTATTAGTGACATTGAACATTTTTTTATATATAGCTTTTCATATTTTCTCTTCAGTGATCTCCTTATTTATATAGTTTGTTCATTTAAAAAACTAGGTTACCTTTTTCTTAATAACATAGTATTTTCCCCATTATAATTAATATTATTATCTTTGGCTTTGGGGTTTTTCCCCTTTAAAAATAAAGCTTTTTAATATTTATATAATCGAATCTGTGCATTTTGTCCTTTATAGCTATGCATTTCCTACACAGTCTGGATGGTCATCTTTACCACAATATTACAAAACTCTTCTCTCATATTTCTTCCAGTATTTTATTTCACTTTTAGATTTATATATTTAAACTGTCTGAAGTGGAGGATTATTTATGGTCTTATGTATGATTTTTTTTCTTCCACATGAATAGACAATTTTTCCAGCACTATTTATTGAATAATTCTTTCTCCACCAATGAAATAACATGCCAACTTTATCATAGATGAAGTTCTTTCATACACGTGGATTGTTTCTCAATGTTTGCATTTGTTCTACTAATGTATTTGTCCATCCTGTGCTCATACCTCTCTGTAGCTTCATGGGTAAATTCTAATAATATATAAGTATATACCCTTGGTCACTAATCTTCGTCATCAAAAATGTCTTGTCAGACCTCATGCCTTTACTTTTCCATACAAATGTTAGACACATTTTGTCTAGCTAAAAAAAGCTAATGGGATTTTGTTTAAAATTGCATTAAATTTATGTATTAATTTGGGAAGAATTATTGTTTTCTTTATTCATGTATTTATTATTGCCTTATTAATCAGGTTTTACATTCTGTTCTTTGATCAAATATTATGATATTTTAAAAATATAGGTTATTTTGATTTTGCTTATCCTTTGGTGTATTATGATGTTTGTTGCTGTGAATAAAATTTTCACCTATTTTTTTTTTTTCACCTTATTTTTATACTAAAAGTCCTGTTAACCGGCTTGGTATTGAGTCTCTTGTATTTTCTACGTATGGAAGCATTTCATTTGTAAAAAAATTCTTCTGGATTTTCTATGTACATAAGCATTTCATTTGTAAAAAAATAATTCTACTTTCTTTTTCATTGGTATATCTTGTAAAATGCTGAATACTAGAAATTACAAAAGATATCTCTAATTCCTGCTTCTAGGGGAGATGTTCTTAGTATTTCTCAACATAAGTAATTTTAATGATAGCTAAGGGAATTTGAGATTTTCCAAAATAAATTTATGGAAATTATAGTAGGTATAACGGAAGATAACTAGTAAGAACAGAGAAGTACTGAAAGCTGTTAATCTCTGAAAATGCACATACGTACAACTTAACCCTACTTATTTAGAACATTCTAGAGAACACGAGAATAGTGAGCTCACATTCCACAGCCTCTGGAAAACCCTACTGCACACTTGTGGGAGAGGGAGGGGGGAAGAGTATTTAGTATTATTAGGAAAGTGGTTTTGAGCTCGAAACCTCTGAAAGGGTCCCAGAGACCCCAGGGGCCCACAGACCACGTTTTGAGAACCCTGTTGTAGGTGACTCCCGTCAAAAACTTCAGAGATGCTGGACTGAACCGGTCCTGAAGGTGGAGTCCAGGGCAAAGAAGGAAGAAGATCATGACGCAGGTCACCTGGGCTTCCCTGCGGCCTTTGGGGCTTCCAACCAGGCTGAGGAGGCTTGGTCCTTTGAGGGGAAGAGCCTGGTAAACACTCACGTGCAGCTGGCCTTCTCCCGCAGCCGCAAGCTCCGAAAGAGAAAAGACACCCGTGGGCAGCCCGCGCGCCATTCTTGCTTTCCTGCGGCGTTTCCTCGGTTCCCAGGGATGTGATCAACCGCAGCGCCAGCTTCGCACATATGCAGACCATTCTCGAGACGGTCGTAAACATTCGGACTAGACTGACTCAGTCATGGGGACGTTTTGGCTCCAGCCTGTGCTGAACTTTGCCCATTCCAGAAATATCCCGTAAGACATTCCCAAGGCTCTGAGTGATGCAAACCACATTTCTCCACTTACCAGAGACAAAAATGAGATTGAGAGAACAGGCTTCTTCCCGATAACGGGGCCGTGCGAACAGAGGCCAGCATACGGGGCTCGTCTCCTCCCCGCGCTCGGAACAGACCCCTCGGCGTTGAGGGTGATCTTCCTCAGAGCTGACACCACGCAGCACCCTCTCTCCTGCCCGCGGGCGGGGCTCCAGGGCCTCAGACGTTCTGCAGAGAGAGCGCTGGTGAGGCCACGCGCTCACCATGTGTCCCCGCGGCAGGCCGGCCCCACGGGCAGGATGAGGCCTTCTTCGCTCATGCCTGGGGCACAGCACTGTGTTAGCCCACCCAAGATGAGCTGACGTGCGGCCCACCGTCCTGACGCGCAATCTGCCTTTCTGTTTCACGAGCGCGTTTTCTGTCTATGTTGGTCTGCTCGGGCTGCGCTTAAAGCACAGACATTTAGTCCCTCATGGTTTGGAGGCTGGACATCCAGGATCGAGGTGTGGGCAGGGCTGGTTTCTCCCGAGGCCTCCCTACTTGGCTTGGGGATGCCACCTTCTCCCCGTGTCCTCACGTGGTTGTCCCTCTGTGTGTGTCTGTGTCCTCATCTCCTCTTCGTATAAGGACTTCGGTCCTGTGGGATCAGCGCCCATCCTAGTGACCTCATTTTAACTTAACCACCACGGTAAAGGTCCCCACCTCCAAATACAGTCATCCAGTCCTGGGGGTTAGGGCCCAAACACGATTCAGGCCAGAACACTGTTTCTCCTGTTACCCCCTTGCGCTCCCTTAATTTCCACGTGTGCCAGAGACAGCCAGGTCCACCTCGTGCACCTCTGACTCCGCGGCGCGTAGAAAGGTTCCCGGCCTGCGACAAGGGTTAAATATGTATTTGTTGAAAATAGGAAAGTTTTACAAATAGCCACAGGTAGATACACCAGCAACACAAAGACGAAAAGTAATAAAACAAACAAAAATCCTATTTTGATGGGGCTCGATTCTATAATTTCATATTAACGAACGATCATTTATTCCCATGCAAAGTACCCCAAAGGATTCTCAGTGATGCCACAATAATTCTATGGAGTTATTTAGTGTCTTTACACTATTTTAAAGATAAGGGAACTAAATAAACTTCCATGGTATCCTCTTCAGAAAGCGGTTTAGGACCCGTGTACAAAGCTGCTCACTGAGTAGCGTGTAGTTTACACTGTGCCTTCCGGGAAAGCCTGCCACCCTGACAAGTGCCAGCATTTCACGATCCACAGCATCTGCGGATTAAAGGAAAATGGGTTTCAGGCAAAATTTCCCCACATGTGCTATCACATGATTCAATTTCATATGTAAATGAACTCTAAGGCATAGTGTTTAAAGCAGGAAGTGAAGCAAATCTGGTGGGTTTTCCCCTCTCTCCCTCTCTCTAAAGAGAAAAAAAAGGATGCTTCCCAGGGCACATGGCAAAGCCAGGACATTTGTATCTTCCCTTCCGTGAACTTGCAGACATCTGGACCTGCATCTGGAGTTAGGAGGCTGCGTCTCTGGCTGCAAGTCATTGCACACTGGATCTGGAAAATGATTCATCCAAAGGAAAAGTGCCGCAAGATGCAGCCAGCTTCTCGAAAGTCATGGAAAAAAGGTCTTGAAAAACAAAGTTGTTCTGAACTCCACAAAATTGGCCGGATGCTTCAGAAGTCCAGGATTTTTCTCTGCTGACTTTAGGCCCCTCAAGCACCGGAGATCCCTAAAATGCCCCCACGGGGAGCAGCAGAAACAGAAAGAACACCTTCGTGACTGCTTCCATGGGCCGTCCTGTTCCACAGAGCCGGCCGCAAACAACCTCTTGTGCCACATTCAGCGAAAAGCACAATTTTAGGAAATGCAATCAACCTGGGGTCCCAGTGACCTGCAGATAACCTAGTCCACAACAATGAAACCTGAAAAAAGATTTCACTTGAAACAAGGACAAGGGAAAAGAAACTTGTAAAAATAAAATACTTCCCCATTTTAGGAACCAAGTCAATGAATTCTCGGAGATTTCGGGTCCCTGCCTTCGTAGGTCTGCTCTGGGTCCGGAGCCATGTTGAGGTAGTTCTCCCAGGACTCAGGGAGCGCCCCCCGGGCCCCAGCACGCGGACAGCAGGAGTTAAATTTCACCTCGGAGGCCCCATCGTAATCGTCTGCTAAGTGGCCCTCGTAAGAAATGACACCAGGAAACCTGAGACACATTCCTTTTTTTTTTTTTTAACATTTTTATTGGAGTATAATTGCTTTACAATGGTGTGCTAGTTTCTGCTTTATAACAAAGTGAATCAGTTATACATATACATATGTTCCCATATCTCTTCCCTCTTGCGTCTCCCTCCCTCCCACCCTCCCTATCCCACCCTCCGTATCCCAGCCCTCTAGGTGGCCACAAAGCACCGAGCTGATCTCCCTGTGCATTACAGCTCTATTTACAATAGCCAGGACATGGAAGCAGCCTAAGTGTCCATCAACGGATGAATGGATAAAGACGATGTGGCACATATATACAGTGGAATATTACTCAGCCATAAAAAGAAACAAAATTGAGTTATTTGTAGTGAGGTGGATGGACCTAGAGTCTGTCATACAGAGTGAAGTCAGTCAGAAGGAGAAAAACAAATACCGTATGCTAACACATTTTTATGGAATCTAAGGGAAAAAAAACGGTCATGAAGAACCTAGGGGTAAGATGGGAATAAAGACACAGACCTACTAGAGAATGGACTTGAGGATATGGGGAGGGGGAAGGGTAAGCTGGGACAAAGCGGGAGAGAGGCATGGACATATATACGCTACCAAACGTAAAATAGATAGCTAGTGGGAAGCAGCCGCATGGCACAGGGAGACACATTCTTAGAGAGGACAGCGCAACCTCATAGGAGCCACCGAGCCACCCGGAGACTCAGAGGCAGGCAAAGGAGGGGAAGGCAATTCACAGGCTCTGGAGTTCTCCTCCAGCCCTCCCCCTGCTTCAGGGACAGGCCAGCGGCCAGGGGACCTTACATCTGAATTTCATTCAAAGCAAAAAGGATTTGAAAATCTTATTTTCACGTTCAAATGGTGATAAACCTAGAAAAGCAGGAAACCTTTGATTTTTTTGTTTGTTTGGATTTTTCTTCCTCTTTGTCCCCAGGACAAAGAAAATTCTTTTAAAAATAAGGAATTTAGCAAACTTTCATCAGGGTATTACAAACAAAGTGAGGCGAGCCGCTCTGGGCCTTGGAATGACAGCCTTGAAGAATCAGCGTTCTCTCCAAATCTAAACGGGAAAGCACAAGAATGTGGAAGGGAAGTTTTCTGCACAAGAAGAATTTGCAGTAAAAATGAGGTCGAGAGAACAGAGCGGGTGCTGCACGAACCAGCCCTGGCTGAGCCTTCAGCCGGCAAACCAGGCAGGACAGAGCTGGAGGGCTCCGGCCCCGCTGCCCCTTGTGTGTGACCCTCCACCCCTCACCAGGCCCCGGCCTCTGGAGGAACGACGTGGCGGCCACGACCCCGCTCGGCAGCCCAGCGCGGGGGGACCCGGGTCTCAGGGGCCATTGCCCCCCCCAGACTCTGGGGAAGGGGTCTTGAACCAGCCTCCCTGCATCCGCACATCACAAAGGCATTGTCTGACAGCCTCCTTAAGGATGGATCCTTGAGCATACATTTTCTATCTTGAAAGACAACAGACCACTTTATAATCTAGGAATTGCAAAGCAGAGACTTTACAGGTAACATTTGAAATGAGAAGAGCTACCCGTCAGGAAGGAGAAGCAAGGAGAATTTATGCTGACTCTGCAGTAAACCAACTATACTGATATCCTAAGTGGTTTCTATGCACTCGTTGGACATTGTGTGATCAATTCTTCATAGATACTAATAAGACTCACTGTTAACAAACTCCAACCCATCATTCCAACTCTTCGTCATGCACCGAGCGACCAGGGACGGGAAAGCAACGCTGATGGCAGAAAACCTGACCGCTTCAACGCCCTCTGCGCTTTCACTCCCGTCAGTTCTGAAACGAGGGTTCCTCCACTCACAGGAAAATTCTTAGTTTTCAGTCCTAGTCTCTTCGAAAACTCACCAAAACCAAAAAGACCCATGAAGACTGAGCATTAATACTTCTTCCCTAACTCCCAGCCCTTCCTCCTTCACCTAGCTTTCAACTTACATTCTCTTCCCTCACTCAGAATCTCCAGAATTTCACAGGTCCCACGTTGGGGACAAATAGCAGAAGGGAAGGTGGAAGTCACCTCGCTTTGTCACAGACCTGATGAACTGTCACCCTCTTAGGTCAGGATTACACGGCATTTCTTGACAACCGCTTTGTACCCACAGCCGAGATGGAAGACGTGTGTCTGCATCTGGTACTGTGTAACCGGACTGCATCTCATCCCAACAGTCCTGGCGGCGGGAGGATGCAGGAAATGACTTGGACCCTGAAAAAGTGGCCTCATTGAGACAGTGCGGTTCATAACAGAATAAGGGGGCTGGGAAGGACTGGCTGTGCAGCCTCAGGGCACGTTGCTAATAAAAGTGCTGGTGAAATGTTGTTTTAAGTGCCCAGACCTATGATGTCAGCGTTCTTTTTGCACAGAGGGGCTATTTACTACCCCATAAGCTGGAAGATGGGGAGATTATGGGTGAAAAAAATGGTTCCCAAACCGAAATGCAATCACTCACTCGCCAGTGCCCCAAGGACTCCGAGTCCGTCTCCAAGTCCTCTCCAGCCAAAAGCAAAGTCCTGTGTCCTAAGCGGTCGAAAGCTTCCTGCCCTGATTCCATTCTCAATATATATGCCACATCTGAGCCAGGACTGGGTCAGCCTGTGTATCTCTGGGGAAAACATGCTTGTCGTGTCCCACTGCCTGCAGCCAAGGTGAGAAGGCGGGGGGCGAGGAGGGGAAGAGGGGGAGGGGGCCTGAGAAGAAACCCCCCCACATCTTAGGTCCCGTTGGCGTGGGGTGCAGACAGCCAACATCAAAGCCAACTCTTCACACCTCACCTGACGTGGACTGTATTTATGCGCCCCCTCCCCGCACAGGCTAAATGCTGTGCTTAGAGACACAGAGCCAACCGAGCCTGACCCACAGGAGGTACTCAGAAAACATCTGCTGACTAAGCAAGTTAGGTGTGCTCCCCCTTCTCCGGCCCACGGTAAAGGTGAGAAAGCCACGTGCTGCCTCTGGGAGAAAATGTATGTGCCTTCCCCCAGCCCAGGGCAGGGGCTGCGTCACTCAGGAACACGGGGAAGGGTGCCCTGTCCATCGAACACACTGTCAAGTTGATGAATACACACTGAATTTCCCCCCTTTGTGTGAGAAGCTGATTCATTCATATTCAACATCCATTTCTGGTTCTATACGCCGGAAGAGAAGGTAATAAAGACTATATCTCTCTTAAACTCATGGCCAACACAATACTTAGTGATGAAATTCTAGAAACATTCTCATTAAATCAGTGTGTGGGGGGCGGATAGGGAATAAAATAGCCACTCCCTCCAATACCATTTACCATTGTCTAGATGTTGTAGCCAACGCAATAAAACATGACACAGAAATACGAGGCACCATGTTTGGCAGCATCTCCCAAACGTGTTCCTTGGAACGCTACTTCCCTGAAATGTTAAACAGTTTCTTTGGTGCAAGACTTCTCGATGCCGTAAAAATCCTGACATTTGCTATGAGTCTCCAAGAAGGGACGCATTATCCAGCATTTCCCAAAGTTTTAAATATCGAATTGTTTTTTCCCTCTGAGAATTTGAGAAGTCATGTGTTCCTTGGAACACCCTTTGGGAAACTCTGACTACATTTCTTTCTAGTCTTCATATACTTTAATTTGCATATTTAGTCAAATACATCCATTTCTCTGAAATAAAACAGTAGTTAAGAATAAGGGCTTTAGAGTAAAATACCTTAGGTTTGAATCCCACATCCTGGACTGACTGAGGGACTGAGGGGATGTTCCTTCATCTTCCTTGACCTTCAGTTTTCTCATCTGTGAAACAAAGATCATGACATCTCTCTTACAAAATATTGTACATATTAGACCTGTAATGCATGTAAAGTTGCCTACCCTCAGGTATAATTAAAAATTCCAATTAAAACATCCATGAGATATCACCTCCATTATGAAATAATCAAAACTAGGAAAGATGAAGTGAGGTGCATCCTCTTTTATCACAGCTGGTGAGGCTGTAAAGTGTTGCAACTCTTAGAGACAGTAATTTGACAGTTTACTCAAAAGCCATAAAATTATTCATATATTTTGATTTAGTAGTTTCACTTCTAGGGTAAAAATTTTGACAAAGATGTTTGTTGAGGCTTCTTTATAGTAATGAAATTTCGTAAAGAATATCAACGTCCATCAATAGGGAACTAATGAAATAACTCACAGTACAGGGGCTGCACATTTGTCATTTGCTGGCTGCCCCTCTGGGGTGTTTCCTCTTGTGCATAATCCTGTTGGGAGGAAGTACCTGCCAACCCAGAAATCGGGGGCCTGAACCTCTCTTCTCCCCACATGCCCAGGGCAGGCATCTGAGTCCGGTTTGTCCAATGATCACCTCTCAGGACTTTGAATCTGGAGCTGATGAAGAATTATTCGTTTACAAATTGTAAATACTCTACCTTACGTATTTCCTGACGTGTGCGTATGTGTGCGTGTGTGTGCATGTGTGTGACTGTGTGCATGTGTAAGACTGTGCATGTGTAACATCAATGTTTTTCTAAGTCTCATCAGAGGTGTGTCTATCTTATTATTCTTTTCCAAGAAACGTCTTTGGTCTGTAAATTATCTCAATGTTGCTGAGGTAGGTCGCCCATTTTATTGATTTCTGCCATGATTCTCAGGATTCCCTTCCTTCCTGAATGCAGAAGGTATTTGCCATGTACCCGCCGACCCCATGTCTTTTGAATTTCCTCCATAATGAGTTCTGTCTCCCAAGGTGGCAGCCAGAAACTTGCCTTCCCAGCCTCCCTGTACTGGGTTCACACCTGAGATTTACACTCTGCCAATCAGGCCCTCCCACGTGAGACCTCTCTGAGACAGAGCACACTGCAAGGAAACAGGCAGCAGGCCTGGAGTGGAGAAACTCCCTCCTGGCCAGGTGACTTCAGGGGCGTGAATTAGTCAAGGAGACCCTGATGTCCAGCTGTCAGTGTTAGCGGCGCCGGCAGTGGCAGCAACTACGGCGGTCCTTCCACACCTGTTTTGGGGTGGAGTTCAACGTCATTCTGGTGATGCAGCCTCCAAAACGGACTCTTCAGCCCTCCCAAGCCAGAGAGCCTTTAAGTGTCCTTTAATAAATGCATTTTCTGCTGAAAGCAGCCAGAGTGGGTGCTGTTGCTTCTCAGTAAGAATTCAGACTGATGTGCTGTTCCTGTGGGTGGTTTGTATTCACTACAGGTTAAACACTCGGCAAACCACTTTTGGTTTTCAAAGTATGAATCTTTCATCTACTTAACGACCACAAGTAAACTCCACCTTCAGCTTTCTCGAAACCCTGCACTCGACTCTTATCTCGGCGTCATGACTGTCACCTTCATCCTTTCAGTCAGAGCGACACTCCCCCACTCCTCCCCAAGCATCCTGAGCTCCAGACCTGCACGCGTTGCCTACCACAGTCGGAAGAGGGCTGAACCTGCTAAGAATCTCCTCCAGTCGGCCACTTACGCACACCAATCCCACAGCCAGACTTGAGTGCCTACAGCATTTAGGAATAACGTGCCTCTGTGACCAAAATGAGAAAAAATCAGCATATCTGCAAACATACACCACTAGGATGTGAGCGCCTCGTGGAAAAATGGGGACGATGACAGCCCAAAGCTTTGGAACCTGCTGGGCTATATTGTAAAAACCCGGCGATGTCACGTGACCGCGACAGGACGGTGGCTCTTCATGGGGACGGCACCTAAAAGGAGAGGAGCCCAGAGGCAGGCCTGATGACCGTCTGTCTGTTACTGCTGCATCGCTCGTCCCCAGCAGCTCCCCTGGAGTGGAGCAACCTGGTCCTCGGTACTCTCGACATCCCGAGATCACTCCTTACGGCCTTTGTCTCTGCTGCTCCGCCTGCCGACCTTCCCATAGCCGCCTCCTCTGGGTCATCAGATCCCAGATCAACGATACCCCCAGGTCCCCCGTGGCCGACCACCTACCCGACGTCCATGTCTCAGCTGCATCACCCTGTTATAGTATCACCTCCGATACCGCAGGGGGCGGAAGGCCCTTGTGGCGAAAGGATTATTTTGATCTGAGTATCTTTAAGGAAAGGCAGACACAGGAGGAGCTCTGAAAACCTGGCAGAGGTCGCCCTCAGGAAGGGCTTTGCATTTATGAGGGAATCTCCATTTGCCAGTGTCTCCCTCTCTGTACCAGAGAGCCGCCGAGGACTCAGCATCACGGGAGACTCTAGTCACCTGAGAGAGCAGGGACTTCAACCTCCGAAACAAGCTCCTCCGCGTTCGCCCGCTTCTCCTGATGACCCCCCGTAACTGACTCCTCCAAACCTCAACATCTTTCTGCTGTTTTTAGCTGAAGATGGTGTTGAAGTGGAGGCTTGGCCGTTTCAGGGAGCGACTCCGTTTTCCTGGGTCTCTCCCATGGACACAGCACAGGATGTAGATGCTTGTGAAACTTGTGCTTGTTTTTCTCGTGTTGTCTTTTATCGCAGGGGGGTTTCAGCCACAGAACCTAGAAAGGTAGAGGGAAAATCATTTCTCCTCTCCTTCATTACCACCAGAAATGTTCCCTTATATTAATTTGCTTGCGGTCTGTCTTCAAACACTTTTCTCTATCTGAAAGGTTGTTTGGTACATTTGTTGGTTGTCTGTCTCCCCGAACTTAAGCTTTGAAAGCAGAGACCTTGACTGTCCTCCCCTGAATGTTTCCCCAGCACCTACGAAAGTGCCTTGCACAGAGCATCACTCAAAAATGATTTTGGAATTGAAGAATGAAATGAGAGCTCTAGGGCCTGGCCGGCCCCACCCCCTCCTCTGCTCTCCTCTGGGGTCATCCTCTTCTATCGTGAGTGCGCTTCTGACAAGGAGCCAGGGAAGTCACGAGATGGTCACAGGGGTTCCAAGCAGGCACCCTTATTTATCATCTTTACTGAGCATCCCAGGGAAGGGCTCCAGGTGCCTGAGGCTGACCCCACGCCTGCATGGGGCCAAGCACAGGGGCCAAGTGATACAGACAGGCCTGGGCCTGGGGGTCCCAGCTGTGTGGCTGCCCCGGGCCAGCACCAAGTGGAAGAAGCAGGATGCCTCCGGGATATGGAGATGCTGTCACTAGTAGGTAGAAGGGGGAACAAGATGCCTGGCGCACAGAGAAACAAATCTAGACAATTCTCTAGATAACACGAAGGTTTTAAAGCACATTTTTCTCCCATTCTCCGATGTACTGCTGTCTTTTGAAACTCCCAGTTATTAATGAAAGTGTCAACCTGTTTGACCTCAGGGTTTACTTTTCATCTTCCAATGACTCCATTTTCCTAGTTTCAAAGGGCGAAGACGTGTTTACCTCTCTCCCGCTCTAAAGGATTAATGGGAGGTTAATAGACATTAACCTAAGTTGTTCACCTTCTCTAGAAAAGACAAAGTGAATAGCAAGGAAATACAATGCAAAAGGGAAATTTAGAATCTTTTAAAATCATGTAAATTTTCAAAATTTAAACCTTTCCTTTAAGTAGTATTTAAAGCTTTAGGAAGCAGTTTACAGGAAGATGACGCAAATGAGCTTCTCATAATCAGAAGTAACAGAAATTACATATCGACTGAAATTCCACTTTTAACTCAAGATATGAAAGTAAGGTGCCCTATGTCCTTTCATCAGAAACGTGAACGAAAACTAGAAAACTGCACATAACATAGGCCAGGAAAAATATTTCTAAGGGGTGTTCCCTACATTGCCCAGCTCTGATCTTTCCGCCGTAGTGACACCCAAACTCCAGACATCAATCAAATTGCGGCCTCAAAACGATTTCCTAGTTAGAACGGGGTCGGGAATATATTATAATGAATTCAAGATACCCCAAATTACCTATAATTTTCACATTACTACAGACTTATATTTGCTGCTGTTGGAAAATAAAAGCCCCCCACCAAAAAAAAAAAAACCACTTATTTCCCAGTCATACTTACCTGCTAGATGCGTCTACATCCTTTCCTTTCCTTTCTATTAAATCCCTACATCCATAAAACGCACAACAAAGCTGTTTTTGGTAACTGACTTACAAATGGAAATGTCTTCAGGCTCAGCCCTTTTCTAAGAGCCGTCCAGCCACAGCCGTTTTCCACAGGTAGAAACCACAAAAGGAAAAGACGTTGACTACATTCGGTCCTCACTGGGCTCAGCAGGGCCCACTCCCTCTGCCGGATGCCAACACACACCCTCCACCTGACCAGCAGCTGACCGGGACCAGTGAGGCTTGACCCTGCCTCCCTGGAAAGTGCTCTCCACAGAGATCCGCCAGCCCTGCCCCTCCACTACATCCCTCCCCGACACTAGCCCAGACCCCCCAGTGCATTCTGTCCTCCGACTCAGATGGGCTCACAGAGGCCCCGTCACGCCCAGCCTCCACCCCAAATCCTGTCTTCCCAGCGGGCCTGCTTAACTGCCCACAACCATTTCGTCCTAAGACCTGGGTTCTGGAGTTTGGTTTGTATTTCCACGTCCCAGACAGCGTTTCCTTTCCGTGGAGGGACGGTGGGCGTTCAGAGCTTCTTTTGCTGAATGAAAAGTTGACAAATGGAAACAACTCACTGTTTTCCAGATTCTTAGCATATTTTAACTCCAGAGACTTGAGGATGGAATAAGTGACTGGGACCCATCAGTGGGTCGTCTCTTTCAAAGCCCAGAACTGCGCGCAGCTGGGTCTCTTTCTGCCGCGCTGCCGACACCCCACCCCATTCTCACTCACTAGATAAAACCAAAGGGGCATTTGCTTTTTCCAAAAATGTACCATCCCTCCAATGGAAAATAAAGTTCTGAATCTATCCTGGGCCTGCGTTGATGAGGCAAGCCATGTGAGCCTTACAATAGAACAGACAGCAGAGTGAAGTGTGAAAAGACCGCAAAGCCACCAACCTGGAGACGAAACTTTAGCTGTGAAAGCCAGTAATGAAAAGAAGGAAGAAAACGACCCCCGGGAAAAGAAAAGCTATTTTGTGTCAGATCGTTTTAAGAGTAAGTTACCTGCATGATTTATTTAAATGGCTATTAAGCTGCGAAGGTGTTTATCTATGTAAAATACGCATATTGGAAGAAGTCAGCTGGGAGCTTCACCCTCTAGAGGGAAAACCCAAAGTTCGTTACCAGCCGTCGGTCTACCGCAGAGAAGCCTGCACACCCCAGGGGCCAGGGATTCTAAAAAGGCCATTCAAGCCACAGGTGGACCCCGCGTTTCTCCATTTCCCTGTCCTTCCGCTTTTCTTCCCTTAAAAAAAATTCTTACAGAATTTGCATTTGATGAGGTTCAAGAGGTCACTTCCCCTCCCCTCTCCCGCTCGGTCAGTGGAGCAGCCACGTCCGGGCCACCCTCAGCGCCGACAGGCGGAGGTTTTGCGCTCGGACCGGCCGCCCTGCGGGCCGCTGCGCCCCCGGAGAGGCCACGCTGGTCCCGAGCACAGGCCGACAGCCAAAGAGCGGCCCTGTCCTGTCCGCCTTTTCCAGGCAGTATCTGGAGACGGTCCGACACGGAGAAGGCGCGGCCGAGCATCCGACGGGGACACTTGGAAGACGCGAAAACGAAAACGCTGGCTCCGCTCACCATCCCCGGCTGGGCTGCTACACTTGTCGCCCTCCGTGCCCCGCGATGCTGTGCGGCTCCCACCCGAGGAGGCTCCCTCCCCTCTGGGGTCGCAGCGGCGCACCGCCCAGAGCTCTGGCCGCCCTGAGCGGCCGAGGCGGGGACAGGGGATGCCCCTCGAGCCCGACGCGGCCGCGGCCCCGGATCGATTGTGGGGCTGGGCGCGCCGCACCTGCTCCGCGCGCCGGGCTCTGGGCTCCGGCCTCGCGCCCGCGGGTCGCGCGGGGGCCTCTGCGTCCCTCTTCTCCTGGCTCCGTTTCCAACTCTTCATTCTGTCTGTACCTCGAAAGCTAAAACGAAGCGCCGGAGTTGGGGCGGTGCTGGGACAGGCGCAGGGGCCCAATCCTCCCTAGGCTCCGCGGGTCGCGACGGGAGGTCGCTGGGAAAGTAGCGGGGCCCGCGGCCACGCGGGGCCAAGGTCAGCGGGTCTGCGCCGTGCATCCCAGGCCCGAGGTCGGCTGCGCGCCCTCTGCGTGCGGCGCGCTGTTCTTCTAGGCACTCGACTGTCTGAACTCGTTTAACCCTCCCCGAAGCCCTGTGGGGCAGCTGTTATTCCATCCCAGTTCTAGAACTGACGAAACTGAAGTGCACAAGGCCGCATAACTAGTAAGTGCAAGCTGTATGCGGAGGGGGGAGATACTCACGTAAAATTAAATGGGCAAAATAGCATTTGCGACCTTAGTATACATTTAAAATTAGTTTTTCAAACTGCAGGTTACATGTTCCGAGTCAGAGCTGCGAGAGCCTAACGGGGTAGCGCGGCGTAACCGGGGCGAGAGACCCCTCACACCCGCTGCCGGGGCGCTTGGTTAGGCTGGACGGAGAGGGTTCTTCGCCCGCCTCGCCGCCTCCCACAGGACTGGCCAGAGCCTGCGCCTCTTGCAAACGGGAAATGGGGCGGAATGGAGAAAATTTCCGTGTAAAACAGCAAACGTGGGCGGCGGTTTGCCGTAGACCCTGGCCGGCGAGGAACCCTTGCCGCCCGTGCAGCAGCGTGCTGGTTAGTTTTCTTTCCGCGCTTCTCCGTTTCTCCGTGGGCTCTCGAACCCGAGGGAGTGCACATCAGCCGTCTGAGGTTCCGCCGACCCCCGGTGAGCGAGTCCAGGTCCCACACACCCGGGCTGCCGCGCCTGGCGTTATTACTCGGGCGCTTTGCGTTTCTGCGAGGCACACTTTCCTGGGGACAAATGACGCTCTACCCTCCTCGATCGAGTGAGCTCCTCTGCCGGAGCTCAGACACACACACACACACACACACACACAAACCGCGCCCTGGTCTCCTCAGTGCCCCGCGCCAGCCCCCAGGCACCCACCCACCGTGCTGCGAGGGCGCTCTCCGGCCCGGGTGCTGCGAAAGTGTAGGATCCCTCCAGGAGCCGTGTGATCTGGTGCCCGGGAAACATCCCCCCACTCGGGGAGAATTCGCCCTCGGCGGTGAAGATACAGAACCCCAGCCACAGCCGGAACACGCCGGAGAGCAGAGACCCCAGCCCGCAGAAGCGGGCTTAAACTGGTAGACAAAGACCCACCTTTTCCTTATTAAGGACCCAACCAAACGTGCATGTAAGAGATCGCTCAGGGAAGGAAAGATCCCGAGGACGCGCGAGGCTTACACAGTACCTTCGCACAGCGCTTCTGTCGGATGGGGCCAAAAACAACCGTAGAAATGTGTATATTTCAAAATTTCATCTTTATAGTCACTGTGGGAGGAGGCCCTTTTAAAATTATTTTTATTATTCCCATTTTAGGAAAGAGAAAGAAAGAAAGAAAGAAAGAAAGAAAGAAAGAAAGAAAGAAAGAAAGAAAGAAAAGGGAAGGAGGAAAGAAAGGAAGGAAGGAAGAAAGAAAGAAATTGAAACTCAGAGACTTACCCAAGGTCACCTGGAGCAGGTACAATTGTCAAACAAAATCTAGGGCCACCTATGACATCACATCGCTGCTCCGGCTACATTGGGGGTTGCTAAGAACAAAGGTAACGTGTATGGTTTGGGGGAGCAGGAAAAATCAGACCAATCAACTAACAAATATTTATGAAATATTTGTACAGAGTCCTGGTAACGACTGGGCGTTGGGGATAGGGGCCAACCAGGGCTTCCTGGTTCACTCTCCCCCTCCCCCGGATCCCTTCACACCCCAGCCTAGTTCAAAATCCTCCACAGGCACTTTCAAACCAAATGAAAAAGTCTTTGCAGGCTGGCCACTGTCTGGGTAAATGACTGGAAAGTACTGTATGGTCCACAAGGATAAACGTACACACACATACATCACAAGGACACGTGTGACCTTGCAATAAAATGAATTCTGTACGTAGGAGCTGGTGAACGTGTGGATGCGGCGTGGGAGTGACGCTGGTGACTGCACAGACGAGCGCCCCTGCCACAGCTTGCTCCAAAGCACACACCCAGCCCCAGTGATGGAGGGAACGTCCGTCACCTCCTGGCAGCTCCAGCAGGCAGGGAAAAGCCAAGAAACTTGGGGCTGGAAGTCACCTGGGGGGAGTGGGCAGCAGGATAAAGAGTTGTGCTTATAAAACACACATCCAGAAACAATGTCCCGGCCCTAGTTCCAGCTTCCCTAAGGAACTGTGCTTGTCGGCACTAAAATATCATTTTAGGTATGAGAGAGCCAGAGCCGGAGGGCGTGGGGAGGAGTAATAAGGTGCCTTTTAAAAACACGACATCTGTATTTGCCCTGAAATATTTCAGCAAGAAATGAAAATAGACAGAGAAGAGATAAATGAAGCAAGCGTGGCAAAATCGTGATAGCTGTTAAATCCAGGTGGTGGGTATACAGCCCTCCACTTCTGTGCGTTATGAAACTTCTAGCACAAAGAAAAAATACAGAAAGAACAATAAAAACTCAGCCTCTTCATTTTATTGTATGTAAGGTATACCTGAATACCGTTAATTTTTAGGAGTTTTAAAATAAAAGTCAGACTACATGGAGAATGCCTTCTTATCTCCTATAAAGATAAAGTGCAGCTCTTGAGTCGGTGTCGCAGAGGAAAGGCCAGTAGGGGACATCTTGGTCTCTGGTTCCAAATCCAGCAGCCCTGGCCTTTCCACTCCCAAGCCCACCACTACCCTGCCTGTTACCCCACCTGGGTATGCAGCCTGCCCCTAAGGACCCCCAAAGTTCCCTTCTATGTTGCAGACTTCCTCCGCCAGGACAAGTGTAGGGTGCTTTCCTTAGTTAAAAGGAATGAGAAATAATAAAGGCAAAAAGTTGTCTTTCTGTCACTGTAGACCCAGAAGACAAGAGATGGTCTTGCAGCCTCTTCGCAGCGGTCCAGAGTGGAAAACACTTCCCCGAACCAAGAGGCTGGCTTGTCCGGGTGCCCGGCCGTCTGTCTGTCGTCTGTTTTCTGCTAGACTTCGGCTCCCAGAGCTCCAGGCAGGCTGCAGACAAAGACGCCGCCCCGGCCCCTTGCTGGCTGTGGGAAACCAGAAGGGCCAAACCGAAGCCAGACTTTCTTCAGCAAGACCCATGTTTGCAAAGGAGGGCGCATTTCCGTGGAGGGGTCCCAGGCATGCGACTGGCCTCCTTCTATTTTGAGGGCTGGAGGGGTCGGGAAAGCAGGGTGTGTCCTACGGTGGCCAACCGAGTCCGAGGTGAGCGAGTGTATCTGCAGGACTCAGTCCGCCTGGGGCCGGGCTGCGGGGACGGGCGCGCGAGGCGGGTTAGGGACCCGCGGGGACCGCGATTCCCGAGGGCCTGGCGCCACCCAGCGGAAGCGAGAGGAACTCCCGCTCTTTCCACGCGGGCGCCCAGGAGGAGGGGAGGCCAGCCCGGGACCGAGACACCAGGGACTTTCTTGGACGGCTGGAGGGTGACACTCATTGACGGCTCCAGAAAACCATGCCTGGCCTTCCCGGCTCAGCCCTCTCACCAGCAAGGACACCGTGGCCCGCCAGGCCGAGACTCCGTTTGCCCTGAACCCCGAGATGAAAAGCGCTTTCCCCTCAAATGCGAACCACCCACAGAGATGCGCTCGGGTGGACGCGCCTTGGAGCCGGGTGTGCGCTGGCCTTGCGCCGCCGGCACAGGGCAGAGTCCACGTGGAGGGAGGGACGATCAGGCCGCGTAAATCATCTAGAGGGGTTTTTGGCCTGAGTCCCTGTTTCCGAAAGGTTGCGGGATGGCTGGGACGTTGATTATACAGCGTTCCCTTTTCAAGTGCGCGCCCCTCCCCATCGCAGCCCGTCTGGTGTTCGAGGATTGTTTGAAAGGAAGGAAGCATTCTTGAAGTGGCGGGTGATGGATCGTCTAAACCCTTCTGGGGCGTTTGGGGCGGGGGTTTGAAGGCAGCTCATCAATAAAGACCCCCCTGGAGAGAGGGGGGCTGGAGAACAGCCCCCCACCACGCAGCCTGGAGCCCTAGGCCTGGACCAGAACCTCCTGGCCAAGGGGGAGGCGGGGAGGGGGTCCCGGGCAGGTGGAGACGCCTCGCCTGGACCGGCCGCCACCGAAGCCCTTCAGGTTGCACGGCGGGGGCGCTGCAGGGTGATTGGGGACGGGGGGGGGGGGGGTGTGACGGCAAAAAGGCTGGTTCCCAACACCAGGACGTCAGGGCACAGGGTGAAAAGCGGCCCCTGGGATGCTCTGCTTTGACTCCTCTGGCTCCTACGCCAGCTCCTCAGGTGCCCTGCTACATGTGCCTTCCCTCCGTAGAGATTTCTTTTCGAACCCCAACCCAAAACTGTCCGTCCACCTTTCCCAAATTGGAGGAGGGAGATGGGGGGGACGCGTAAAGATGACTCGGGTCAGACCATTGGAGGCTGGGTGGGCTGGGAACCCCTGGGACCAAGCCTCAGCCAGGCCGCAGCCTCTTCCCTCCCGTGGAGCTGCAGCCCTCAGAGACGTCCGTCTCAGCGCCCTCTGTGCCCGCCTGGAAGAGAAGACTGCCCTGGGGTTGCTACGGGAAACCTGCAGCCGCTCCCTCCTTGGGAAGACGCGAACCTCGACAGCAAGGTGGGCCTGGGGAGGCGGCCTTGGGGCCTGTCTAGGCGCGGCCCCGGGTGCTTTCCCGGCCCCTCAGTCCCAGCCCCAGCGAGCACTCCCTCCCCCTCCCGCGGGCTTCCCGGGCGACAGAGTGTCAGGCCGCCTCCGCAAAGGACCGACCACCAGGCACGGGGGCGGGGGGGGGGCGGGGGGGAATGGGGGATGGGTTGGAGGGAAGGCTCCCGAAAGGCAGCTCCTCCAAGGCGGCGTCTGGGCGCCCCGAGGTCCCGAGTCGGGCTCTGGGCGCCGAGCACGTTTTATTTATCCCTGCAGAGGATGCTGGAGGACAAAAGAAATATTTGGACGTCAGAGCTGATTTATATTTTTGGAAGAGCTACGTTTCCTTTTCTGAAGAGAAGCGAGCGCGCCCCATATCCTGAGCGCAGCGGGGAGACAGGAGGGGAGTTTTGATGCTCCAGGAAGTTCATCCACCGCGGCTCGGGCCCCGCGGGGCTCGCTGCCCCGGGGAATATTTATTTATTGGAGGGGGTAGGGCAGGAGGGGAGGAGGCGAGCCAGACGCGAGAAGAAAGCCCGACTCGTCTGGTTTGGGACCCCCAGGGCGCCTCCAGGCCCGCGGACCCGCAGCCGGCCGGTCTGGCCTCTCCGTCGTGGCGGGGAGCGTCCGAGGCTCGGCCTTGCGACCTCCGAGCGCGAGCGTTTGGTCGATGCCTCCGCAGCCCTGGGCGGGCACCCTCCTTCCTTCTGCTCCCGCCAGCCGGGCCTGCCCAGCGTGCCACCCACCTTCTTCCCGAGCTTGGGAAGCAGAAGCGGGGCACGGGGCCTCCCAAGGGGGGGGGCTGCAGAGCAGGGGCCCGGCAGGGTGGGCGCAGGGGAAGGGACTTAGAGCTCAGGGTGCCTTCCGGCTCACTCCTAAGGCACAGCCTGGCTCCACGGGTTCTGTGTCATCAGCGGGGGTTCCGTTCCAGCAACCCAAGCCGCCTCACGGTGGTCCTGCGGAGGGGCACCCCTCCCACACTTGTCCCGCTTTTTTTCCTCCCAAGACTGGGAATGGGTGGGACAGGCTTCCCTAATTTTCCTTCGCCCCTGTTAGCTGCCTGTTAGGAGTGGCCGTCCCGGCCATGGAAACCCTCCTCGCAAGCCCCGGCCTTCCCCACATAAACGCAGAAGGCTGTCCGCGAGGCCCAAGGCCGGTCCACTGCAGAGCCGAACCGGGCAGACAGGCTGGCTCCCGGGACCACCCCCAAAAACGCGGTAGGAAGCTGGGCCTTGAAGCCCGGGCAGCGCAGAGGTGGGAAGAGGTGCAGCCTCCTGGGAAGGGGCTCTGGCAGGCTGGACCACTTTTCACCTCTCCACCGCCGATCCCGCCAAGAGGGTGATCAAGTCTGCCCACCGCCAGGCGCAGGGGATCTGGGGCCCATCCGCGGATCTCTCAGGAAGGTGGCTATAAAAAGAGCCCTGCCCGGAACACAGGCGTTGGAGAGCGGAAGAATCTATCTAAATAAACATTTGGAATTGGGTGGCTGCTTTCAAACCCGGAGGTCTGGGGCCTCTGGACCGAGGAAGGCAGACGTCCACAAGGGTGTAAAATTCCCGCCGTTACCGCTCTGGCCCAGGTGCCCTCTCCAAGCCCGCCCTGGCGCCTCCTCCTGGCCTCGCGGCCGCGGACGCATTTTCTGTTATAAATAAGCATCTCTAGCTTGGCCTCTGGGGCGCTTCCCCACACAGGCTCACCCCCTAGGCCTCAGCATGCAGTGCCCACCGCTGTCTGGAAAGGCCTCTCGACACACACGTTAACTTTGTACCAAAGCACAGACTGGACAGGGTGGACGCTTTGCGTCGGAGTTCTGCTGGGCTGGGGAAGGAAGGGCGGCCGCGGGGCCAGAGGTGCCCGCGAGGGGAGGCTTCAGGGGGCCGCCAACAGGGTGGGTCTCTCCGGTGGGTAGCTGGTTTAGTCTAAGCCATTTCGTGTAAAACCCACGCGGCAGGGGAAGCACGCTAAGAACATAAAACGTAAACCGCAATAATGAAGAGATTTCCTAGAATAAAATGCCGATTACAGGACAAAATCTGAGAAACCCAGGCTTCCTGAAGTTTACATTCCCCTGCGCTGGAGCAGGGGCGGGACCTTGGGGTTTGCAGCAGAAAGGAATCCGCGGCCTAGATGGAGACGGTCTACCCGAGGGGTCAGCTCAGGGTATTTCTGAGAAATACAGGGGCACCCCCAGTATTTCTGGTTAACTGAGGAGAGCCTGGCCAGATCTGCAGTCATTTTAAGGAACCATACCTTTCCTTCCCATAAGAAAGAAGTCAAGACTTTTGTTGTTTTTAAGACAGTGAAAGTCAATCAGGAAGAACTCCGAGACAGGGCAGCCTCCCGAGCAAAACTATTTCACAGACAAGCACAGGTTTTTTCCTTCTCAACCGTCTCCCACGCAGAAATTCAGGTATTCCTGCCACGGACAGAGAGTTTGACATAATCGGTTATCATGTGTATTCCACCCAGGAGATCTGTATAAATCAGTAATTAAGACAAACTTCTGAGACTTTGTTTTGCTGCCCCATAGTGGAAGCAGCAGCGGATGGAGACCCCAGCCCTGAGCTGCAGGCCGGCTCTGTCACTTGCCCACGTGCGAGTGTTGGCAAACCGTCTGACCTTTCTGAGCCCCAGCTTCCTTATCCCTAGAGGGGAAGGTACCGAGACCACGTGGCGGTCCCGTGATATGAACGTAAAGGCGTATGCCTGCGAACTCCACAAGAACAAATTTCTAGACTCGAGGGGTCTCTGCCAGGGGAACGGTTTCCACAGGCAGAAGGGGGGTCTCCGAGAAAGTGGTCTGAAGAAGGGCCCCTTCCTGCTCAGATGACTAAGAAGGGCACCGACCTCCGGACAGTCCTGGAGTACAGGGCAGCACTAAGACCCCTGTGGAGAGGGGCTCCAGGTCTGCAGACCTGCTCCCCAAAGCCTGCTGCCTGTCCAGGACCTGCCTGGCCTTCTGGAAGGCTGCCCAAACTATAAGTGGGCATTTCTTGCAAGTTCAGAGGGTTTAGGTAAAATGGATACCACTGTCACTTGGATGGGAAGGGAGATTTTTAAAACCCTTGATCACTGAATCAGATAAACTGGTAGAAACTAAAAATGTATAGAGTTTTTGGGTTTTAACGAGTATCTGTGGACCCCCTAAAATCCCAGGCAAATTGAGAATATTTTTTTCTGGAGGAAGGCTCCATAGCTCCCATCATATTCTCAAACAGACTGGGAGTTACTGGTGTGTAAGGTTATTACCAGCCCTGCCTGGATTTTAGGGTCAGCGCTTTTTATTCTTCACTCTCTGGGTCTTAAAACCTTTTAGGGCCTGAGATCCAGGCCCTAGAATTCCCAGGTGCAGGAAATCAGAGAGGGTCCAGTGCCAGCGATATGTCCACTTGCTGGATTTTCCCCAGATCCAGTGCCCACCACCCCCATCTCCAAATGAGATGATTGCCTTCCTGGTCCCTCTGCTTCTCAGCTGGGCCAGTTCCCTTCCCACTGCTTGCACGCACGCGCGCACACACACACACACACACACACACACAAGTCTGTGTCAGGGGAGCTCCTTTCAGATATTGTTCTCACTCCAGTTTCTATTGCATTTCATTATTTTTCAGACTTAAAGCACTGATTTAGTGAACACACTCTATTTATTGAATACTTCCACTTCACTTATAATTAAGTTATTCCCTGTAAAATGACAAAAGGGGTAAGAGAAAAAAATACCATGAAATTAATGGGGTCCTATCAAAAAGAAAAAAAAAAGCTCACCAGTCACTCAGAAAGGAATTCTTAGAAGTGGAAACAACTGCAAACCCCCTTCCCCAACTCAACCAAAACATCCCATCCGGAAAAGGGCGGCTTGGTTCTTTTTTCTATTGGAAATGAGCAGTAAACTGAGTTCATTTGGGCCGTGTTTTCTTAGCTGACTCGCAGCTACAATCAAGCCATTTTGGGACACATTCCCATGTAGGTACCAGGGGTGCTCTGGAGGAAGCTGTCGACGCCTGTTCAGCTAATTTAGGTTTTCTTTGTCTAATTACAGTGGAGCTTAGGGAAAAGGAGCCGGGCTCAGGGCAGTAAACTGACACTCGGTCTCTGTGTGTGGTATCCAGGCAGGGTTTGATGGAAAAAGCCTGCTTCCACTCAACTTCAGGTCACTGTCTGGGGCCAGCCCAACCCAGCCCCCCGCCCCCCCCCCGCCCCCCCCCCACCCCCCCCCCTCCTGCCCCACCGGCACACCCGGCCAGAAGCAACCCCAGCACTCCTGGGCACGCAGAGCGGGTGCAGCCCCAGGGCCTGCCCCGGGCCTGTTCCACCCGGGGGCTCCGGCTGCCCCCCTCTCCAGACCTGGCGCCCTCTCCCTTTCTCCCCGCCCCCGCCCCGACTCCCCAGCCTGCCCAGCGCGCGCGCTTGCACCCCGGTCCTTTCTGAGCAGCCGCAGAGGAGCGCCCGGCCCTGCCGCCCCTGTGGTCCGCGGTCCGCAGCACCTCCCCTGGGGGCCTCCCCCATCAGCCCCGTGCGGCCCCGGAGGCTCCCAGGCCTCCTGTTCTCCTCCCACTTCCAGCCCCGTCCCTGGTCAGACGACGTTTCCTTGCACGTGTAATCCAATAACTAACTGTCCGGTCTCACCGGGAGTGATTCCTCCGAGGGCACATCCTCTCTCCCAGCCTGACTCTTACTTAGATGGAGAGGACCCAGGCACACTGGGTGGGGTGTCGTCCCACGGAAGCCAGCCTCGAGATGGCAGGCACGCTTGGGCGGGCGGCACGGGGCCTGGGGGTGTAAACCCCGTGACAGCTGCACACCCCTTCAGGACTGAGTACAAATACAGCTATCTCACTCCTGTCACTCAGCGCGGCCTTCTTTCTGCATTTCGTACAAAACATCAAATGGCAAACGGAAAGGAAGTGGAAACAAATGCAAACAGGAGTCCTATTCGACCACGTTTCCAGGGTCTCTAAAAAGGAGAGTCTTTAAGGAGCCTGGCCTCTGCCCTCTGCTAACAGCGGTGGGAGCCCGCAGGCCCGTCACAGGAGAGAGGGTTGGCACGTTACCTTTGGGCGTCGCGGGCACCCCGGCGTGTGGCGGAGGCGGCAATGTCTAAATGAGCTGACAGACGGTGTCAGTGCGGGCGCAGGGGCAGCGGCTAAGGAGGTCTGGCGGCGGCACCCGCGGCAGCACCACTCGGCCGGCCCAGGACCGGCCGGGAGGAGGAGGGGGAGGAGAAGGAGGGGGGAGGAGGGGGGAGGAGGGGAAGGGGGAGGGG
>NW_020837978.1:860630-904865 GCF_003676395.1 Aethalodelphis obliquidens
GCTCCAGGCCGCCCTGATGAGCCCGCCGCCCGCCGCCGCCGCGGCCGCCGCCGCCCTGGAGGCCGCCTCGTCTTCGTCGTCGTCCGCCTCCTCCTCCGGCGCGGCCGGCGCGGCCCCGAACGCCTGCAAGAGCGCGGGCGGCGGCGGGGGCGCGGGCGGCAGCGGCGCGGGCGCCAAGAAGGCGAGCTCGGGGCTGCGGCGGCCCGAGAAGCCGCCCTACTCGTACATCGCGCTCATCGTCATGGCCATCCAGAGCTCGCCCGCCAAGCGCCTGACGCTCAGCGAGATCTACCAGTTCCTGCAGGCGCGCTTCCCCTTCTTCCGCGGCGCCTACCAGGGCTGGAAGAACTCCGTGCGCCACAACCTCTCGCTCAATGAGTGCTTCATCAAGCTGCCCAAGGGCCTCGGGCGGCCGGGCAAGGGCCACTACTGGACCATCGACCCGGCCAGCGAGTTCATGTTCGAGGAGGGCTCGTTCCGCCGCCGGCCGCGCGGCTTCAGGCGGAAGTGCCAGGCGCTCAAGCCCATGTACCACCGCGTGGTGAGCGGCCTGGGCTTCGGGGCCTCGCTGCTGCCGCAGGGCTTCGACTTCCAGGCGCCCCCATCGGCGCCGCTCGGCTGCCACGGGCAGGGCGGCTACGGCGGCCTCGACATGATGCCCGCGGGCTACGACGCGGGCGCCGGCGCCCCGGGCCACGCGCACCCGCATCACCACCACCACCACCACGTCCCGCACATGTCGCCCAACCCGGGCTCCACCTACATGGCCAGCTGCCCGGTGCCCGCCGGGCCGGGGGGCGTCGGCGCGGCCGGGGGCGGCGGCGGCGGCGGCGGCGGCGGGGACTACGGCCCGGACAGCAGCAGCAGCCCCGTGCCCTCGTCCCCGGCCGTGGCGAGCGCCATCGAGTGCCACTCGCCCTACACCAGCCCCGCGGCGCACTGGAGCTCGCCCGGCGCCTCGCCTTACCTCAAGCAGCCGCCCGCCCTGACGCCGGGCGGCACCCCCGCGGCCCCGGCCGGCCTGCACGCCAGCATGTCCACCTACTCGCTGGAGCAGAGCTACCTGCACCAGAACGCCCGCGAGGACCTCCCAGGTAACACGGGGGCCTGGCCCGCCGGCGCGTCGCCTCTAGGCCTCCCCGCTCTGGGTGGCCGAGGCCCGGGGGAAGCTGGTACCCTATGGGGGGGGGGGTCGGGGTCACTGGGCCTTCCCGACAGGCTTGGCCCCTGCCGGGCCTCCAGAATTTTCACCCCGAGGAGGATGGAGTGAAGTGCCTGCGTCCTCGGGCTCTCCGAGTGTCCTCACGGACTGCGGGGCTCCAATCTCAGGCCTGACTTAGCTTAGGGGGAAGCCTGTGGCCTTAGGGGGCCTTGGCCAAGGCACTGTGGCTGCTTTCTTGTGTCGTTTTTTCAAATTGGTTTTGCTGTGCTTTCACCCAAAAGTACATGTCCAGAAGGGAGATGCTCGGTACTTGCCGTGTGCGTGGGGAGGGGCTCCGCTGGGCGAGGGTTGAGAGGAGGGGAAAGGAGGGAGGGACGCCAGGAAAGCAGAGGGGTTCCAGGACCCTGCACAAAAGGGAAGTGTTGCCAGGGAGGAGAGGCGCCAAGCGGTGGAGGAGTCTCCTGCCTCCCCCCACGGGGGGCCCAAGTTGATGACACATGGGTCCGGCCTAGGCCAGCAGGACCTGGGGCCCGCAGCGAGGCTCCCCTGAGAAACGCCTGCCCGTTGGGCGCCCCTTGTCGTGTTGATGGTGTAAATTGTGTTGGTTGCCGATTAGGAAAATTTATTGACTCGCCCAAGGCGGTGAAAGGTGGGAGGGGACAGATGGGGGTGGGGGGGGAATTTGAATATTTAGCCAGGTTTATGGGGACAGTGGAGATAAACCCTCACATTAACCCCTCGTAGGCAGGCTGGTCTGCCCGGCAAGCGGGGGCTCTAGCTGACACTCACCCGCCCCGATTAGAAGAGGGTTCGCAGGACGACGACACCTACATTACATGTTCGTGCATCGGTGTGGGGCAGAGCGTCAGGGAGAAAGGAAGTCCAGAAATGGGCGAAAGATGTTGGTTCCCTGGACGGTGAAATTTCCCAAATAGGCCTTTTAAATGCGGGTCTCAGAGGTTAACTAAACAAAGACAGTCTGGGCAGGACCACACCGGAGAGGATTTTAGCCTGACTTAACCCACTGAGAACGGAGTCTTGTTCAGTTTTACGGGAATTTCAACAAGTAACCAACACAGACGACCCTCCCCTCTTATTGTTTTTTTAATCCCCCTGGGACGGGCTGTCAATCACCTCTGAGCCCTGGCGGCGCGCTCTGCGCTCTCCCGCCCATCCGCTCCCCTCCCGGCTCCCCGCTCCGCGCTCTCGCCGCCCTGCTCAGCCGCAACCGGGACTCCGAGGCGGGTCCGTGAAACTTCCGCGGCTGCCGTGAAACACTTCCCTCAACGTTCAGAATCGCGCAGAAAGAGCCTTCTGACCGTTCTGTGAGGCCGCCCTCGCCCCACGCCACACACCGGGCGCACGCACGGGTCCCAGAAGCGCGGGGACGCGGGAGCACGACTCTGTCTAGAGGAGAAGCGACACTGCCTCGCCGGCCCCCCGGGAGCTCGCGCGCCCTCCGGACCGAGTCTGGGAGCCCCGAGGAGGCCATGGCCCGGCCGAGAAGCTCTGCTTCTCCCCAGCCGTGCTCTGGCTCCCGCCCTCTCGAACGCTCTTCCCCACGGGGCTAGCTGGCGTCTCCCAGGCCGGGCCGCGGCCGACCGAGAGCCCAGGGCCCCTCGAGGAGCGGGGAGGCCGAGGAGGTGCCCCGAGCGCGCGCTCCCAGCACGACGCCCGCGCGGCCCAGGCCCGCGTGCTCGGGGAGGCCCCTCGGCCTCTCTGCCTCCTGAGAATCTTTCAAGAAGGAGCTGGGCTCTTAGGTCCTTAGGTCCCATCAAAGCGCCGGGCCCGCCGGCTAGAGATGCGGGAAGCGCCACCGCGAGGTGCTTTAACGCGGGGGTAAGCGCACCTGCGCGGCAGCGACGGCTCACGTCGGGGCGCGCGTTTGGCCACAGTCGGTGTTGCCGGGCGCTGATCGCGGGGCCGCCCGGTGGCCCAGCGAGCGCTGGATGCGGCCGGGCGAGGCGCCGCAGGCCGCCGGGTAAGGTCTTCGCGGGCGCAGAACAACCCGGCCCTGCACCCGCGTGGGCGGGCGGTCCCCGCCGCGCACGCGAGACTAGAAAGGCCTCGGGGAAAAGGGCCCAGCCCAGCCCAGCCCCGAAAGAGGCCCGGGCCGGGAGAAGCGCGGGGCCCAGCGAGCCGGAAGCCCAGCCAACTGCGCCCCCGGGCCGGAGGCGCCGAGAAAGCAAAAGCAAAAGTCGGCTCCCGGAGGCCTGGCTCAGGCCCGGGGAGAGGCTGCGGGCCGGCCCGGCTCTCCCAAAGGCTCCCCCCGCGGCAAAGGGGCCGCAGCCGGGCTCTCACCCAAGGGCAGGCCCTGCTCCGGGGGTCCCGCTTCCCTCGAGGCGCGACCCGCAGAGATGCGCGCGTTTGTTCTCGGCCCTTCTCTAGCCGTGGGATTGTTTTCTGTCACCCCCCTGGTGTGCAGAGCCTGCTCCTCGGAGCCGGCTAGTCGGTTGGGAAATAAGGCAGGGGGGCTCGAAACCAGAAGCGAGGGAGACCGTGGTGTTTCGGGGGCAGGGGCTGGGCCTCGGCAGCACCGGCTGGAGCCCTGCGGGCAGGGACCCGGCGCGGGGCCTGGGGCCAGGGGCTGTTAGAGCCCCGCCCAGCCTCTGGGAGTAACAGACACCCGGGCACAGAGAGCCTGGCCTCGCGGGGACTGTGCTCTGCGGCTCCGTGTAAACCAAAGGAGACCCCAAACCGGGATTCCAGAGTCGTCCTGTGGCCTTCAGTTTGAAACTCTGAGAAGCTTCTGGGGCTGGGTTTCCTCTCCCAGTTTTACCGCAATAGACAAAAAGGCCAACCCCCTTGGAGGCAAAAGTTGAATTAAGTTTTCCAACATTATGTGCCCTGTCCTCAGCGGAAGATACGTTTCTGAAAAGTTTTCTTTTCTCCCTCCTTGCAGTGGGGCTGCCCCGATACCAGCACCACTCCACGCCGGTGTGCGACAGGAAGGACTTCGTCCTCAGCTTCAACAGCGTCTCCTCCTTCCACCCCTCGGCCGGCGGCCCCTACTACCATCACCACCACCACCAGAGCGTCTGCCAGGACATTAAGCCCTGTGTCATGTGAGCGGAGGGAGGGGCCGGGCCAGGCCCTGTCGCCCCTGGGGCGAGGCTGAGGTGGACTCCCAGAGCAGCGTGGCTGCACGTAGCACATCGGTCACTTAGCCAGAGTCCCCAGGCCAGGCAGGCATCCTGCACTGATGTTTGTCTGCCGTTGGCAGAAGGACAGCCCCAAGGTAATGCCCCAAATTTGTGCAGGCTCCCAGAGAAGGGAGAACTCCGCTCCTCGGCCGAGATGGTGAGGACTCACCACGCGGAAAACACAAGCATGGAACTCTGGGGGTTCCCTTGCCTTCAGTAATCAGGGTCTGAAACACGCAGAGGGGCTGTGTGTGTGTGTTTCTTTGTCTATGGAAAATGTGTGTGCTTTTCTGAAAGGCAGTGCCGAGCACAAGATTTCAAGAAAGCCTCACCTTGTTGCCTGGCTCAGTGGGAGAGCTGTGTTTTACCAAACGCTACCTTTGGATACAGGTGCCAAAGAACATTATCAAGGAAGTATTTAGCAACAATGTGTCTAGTTTAAGAAAGTGGTCTTCAGTATTGTGACAATACAACGTTTTTTACAAGGTTGTTTTCTACCATCATAGTTTAAAGATATTTTTATGACCTTCGTGTATACTCACACTTTGCTTGTATTTTAAAAGGAGGATATATTTGCACTTACGTATACTTTTACAGTTTGCCAAACTATTTTGATGTAAAATTTTTTCAATAAAATGTATATAACAAATAGTTGCTGGGGTGTCTCTTTCCCCCACGGGCATCCGATCGCCACGTCTCCTCACCAGCGGGCAGTGCAACTCTACACTGGGCGGGCTTTTTTTTCTAAGTCATGTAATTGACGTGGTGTGGGGTCTGCGCCTTGAGCAGCACAGGCGGGGTTCTGATTGTGGGTCTTCTCAGGAGAGAAAGAGAAGAAGAAACATTTTCTATTATTTCTTTCCTTCACCCTCGCTCTTTCTGGCTAAACAAAAAACAGAAGGTGAAAGGAGCTTAAAAGAAAACCCGGCAAGATAAAGGCTTGAGGAAAGCAAGTGTCGTGTCCCCTTTGTTGCCTTTCTTGTGCACACGGCGAGTTCTGCCCTTTGCTCTTTCCTTTCGCCACCAGCACAGGGTGCAGTGACAGGGCAGAACATCACCCGGGGCTGCCCTCGGCCCGGCCGGGCTCCGAGCAAGGGGTAGGTGCCCAGTGCAAGGGCCCCGGCTCCTTGGGTGGCCGTCAGATCCCCTCGTCCAGAGGGGGAAGCCCGTGGAGGGTGTGGGCAGTCCCCGAGCATCAGGGACAGAAGCAGGACAAGATGTCTGCCGCCCTCCGGTTCAGGCACAGCGGCCGCGGCCCCCACTTGTCTCCCTGTTAGTCACTCTGCTGCCTCCTCTCGCTCGCAAGGGAGTGATGCTTTTCCTCGGGATTCCCTCCTCCGAGCCCTTTCCTTTCTCGCTTGGTTTCCTGAGGCTTCCCAATCACAGATGCTACAGGCAGAGCTGCTGAAGCGCTGGCCAAAAAGAAAGGAAACAGGCCGATGGGCCTCAGCTCCGCCTGGTCTGACCAGCCCCGCAGACTCCCGGGCAGCGCTGGCAACTGTGGACCCGAGAGCGAGCAGAGAGGTTCTCCAGGTCTTCTTTTGTTTTTGAGAACTTGCCTTCGAGTCTCATTCCCTGCAAGCACTGTCTCTCAGTCAGTCACCAGGAACGGATACCACTGGGTGGGCGTCTCCCACACAGGGATTTTGTATTCTGAGTGTTTCAGTCCAAAGAGGGTCTCAGTAAAACATCTTGTTTTGAAAAGTCCTAACCATCTGCCTAATCTTTAGGCTTCCTTTCTATATTTTCCAAAATTAAGCAGGGATTTAAACGTTTGTTGTGTCCCATTATCACATTTGCAGTTAAATAGGGATTTTTTTCCTTTTATTCGGGGCTACTTGGGGGCTGCTATAAATTATGAAGTCAGTCTCAGAGTTTGCTCTGACCACAGTGCTGTGTTTACATTCCTTCCGAGGCAGCCGGCATGGTCGTAATTTATATCCTAAACACTTGCACGTAACTTGTTTATACAGAGAATGACAGGACCTGGGAGGGAAGGCTGTGGCCGCCGGGCCTCGGCGAGCCCAGCGCGCCCCCTAGTGGTGCGAGGAGGCCCCGCGCATGGAGATGCAGGGTCCTTTATCCTACGCAGGAACTTTCGCAAAATGACCCGTTTTGTGGGGCTTTTTCCTACTCCTCCGACGTGGGATCCGCACAGGCGGACCTCGGAGATACTGTGGGCTTGGCTTGAGACCACCACAATAAATACTGCAATAAAGTGGGTCACACAAATTTTTGGTTTCCCCCGGCATATAAAAGTTATGGATACACTATGCTGGAGTCTATTAAGTGTGCAATAGCATTATGTCTGAAAAACAATGTGCAGACCTTAATTTTAAAATACTTTACTGCTAAAAAATGCTAAACTTCATCTGAGCCTTCAGCGAGTCACAGTAGTAATATCAAAGATCACTCATCACAGATCACCATAATAAATATAATAATAATAAAGTTTGAAATATTGCAAGAATTACCAAAATGTGACACAGAGACACAGAGTGAGCAAACGCAATTGGAAAAAAATGATACCTTTTGCATGGCTCTATGCAGGGTCGCTACAAATCTTCACTTCGTAAAAAACGCTCACTATCTGGGAAGCCCACTGAAGCGAAGCCCAATAAGAAGAGGTGTGCCTGCACTAGGTCCTGGATGCAGGGGTCCCAGCCATGGTCCCTGATTCTGCTTCCTTTCACACGCACTCCCCAATGTCACATACGAGACCTTTGCACCTGGAGTGGCAGACACAGGTGCGGTGGCCCCAGTGTATCGGAGTCACTGGGAGGGCCAGTGGGGCACAGGCTGCTGGGTCCACCCCTCCCGCCCCCCGTTTCTCACAAGTGCGTCTGGGGTGGGGCTCCAGAGTCTGCATTCCCAGTAAGCTCCCAGTTGATGCTGACAGCGTTGGTCCAGGAACCACACTTTGAAAACCACAGGTCCAGGAAGGCAGTTTGAATTATGGATATGGGCGGGTGTTAAGACTTGTGCATTCATTAGTTAAGCAAAGATCTGAAAAGGTTTTTCAAAAATAGTTTGTCCACAGAAAAACTATGATGGATTACTGACCCCTGGGAAACATAAGGCCTAATTTTCAGCCCTGCACCAAGAAGTAGAAACTCCCCATTTTTATTCAAAACAATGGTATGTCTTGTTTTATTCTAGTAAACTTTGCAAAGAAAAGTCAGGTGGAATCACTAAAGTCTATCCACCTCGGTACTGTGAGTCTGGGTATGTACACAGCAGTGACGTCACAGTTCTCCAGATGGAGGCAGGTGGTGATTGGAGCAGGCGGGAAAAGGAATTCCTTTATTGGTGATAACGTCTTTAGAGGGTGGAACAGAGAGAGAGCAAAGGGGGGCTGTGACCTCAGTGACCCCCAGATACAGATGGGTCAGGCAGGACCCGGGGGGGGGGGGGGGAGGGGGAGAGATGGAAAGAGAGAGAGGAGAGATCTGCAGAGGAGTGTCTGAAAATATCTCAGAAGTTCCCGTCCCGACGTGAGCAGAGAAGCCTTTGAAGCTGGGCTGCCATCCTGTGAGGCCACCGCCATCTCCCCAGGCCTCCAGGGCCAGAGCATTGGTTGTAAAGCCCACGTCCTTCTGTTTTCCTTGGCTTCTGGCTGGATTCTGGGGAAGTAAGTGAATTCTCTAGCTGTGCGTGCTCAAATTTTCTGAACCACTGCAGCAGCGTCCAGAGCATTTGGGGAGAATCATCTCGACTTACATTTTAGAAAGTGGAAGTCTGATTTCTGGGGGAAATCTTCAGGTATTAGATGGAATTAGCGCCTCCTTCCCAAAAGAAAAACCCCTTTGTAGGTCCCGATCTACCTAATTACTGTGCACCATGGTGATTAATTCAAAACAGGCACCGGCTTATTCAGCATGGAAATATATTTTAATATATTTGATCAGAACGGAAATACATTTTACCAAACCTGTCTCCATGAAACCCTATCTGAGCAAAAGGACAAACACCCCAGATGCAGACACCGGGCCAGGGAAGGCCACAGCTCACGGACGTCAAGCTCAGTTGGGAAAAAATGAAAGTGCTAGCAGTTCTTCTGGAGCTCAGAGCGCCCTGGGTCCGCAGCAACTGTCTCTCGGGTCCCCGGGGGACGCGAGGGTCCCAGGGCTGGACCGCCAGTCCTCTCAGCCCCAGTGTGTGGGAGAGAAGAAGGGGCCCGGGGGCAGCAGGGAGGCTGATGCCCTCCAGGCATTCCCTCCGGAAGGGCCCCCTGCTACCCCCCCAGCCCAGGAGCTGCTGTCTCACAGGCAAAGGGACATGGAGGGCGGCCTTGGCCACGGCCAGGCAGGGACTCTGTCCCCCGACGGCACCGCGCCACGCAGAAGCTGCTCCTGTTTTGGTGAGTCTAGGGGGCCTCTGTTTTCCATTCCATCTTCGATCCCCGAAGGCAGCCCTCGGCCACATCACTGTCACTTTGTCCACCAGGCGGTGTCCCCTCACTGGGGCTCCTCGCCCCTGCGTGAGCCCTGTCAGGGGTTCCCTCACTCTGTGTACCCCAGCGATGACCAGGCAGAAGCAGCAGGAAGTCGTGTGGGGTGAGTGGCTGAACCACAGGACGACCCCTGCTAATGGCTGTTCTTCAAGAAGGGAAGGAACCTGCATTAGGAGAGAATCACTTTACTGGGTTGAAATTCCAGGTGACCAGGCTGGCCTTTGGTCTGGAAGGAGCAGGTCAGGGGCTGTTACTCGGTGATCTGTACACACAGCGGTGGGTCACAGCCCCAGAGCCTGGCAGGGGGACCTGGGGAGCTTTAAAACCCACCCCAGTCACCCCCGGCCAGCAAAGTCGGCTCCCCGGGGGGCCTGGCCTCGGCGGTGCCCAGAAGGCCCCCAGCTGCCTCGGCTGCTCAGGCGGGATTGACAACCGCTAATGAACGCTATCTTGTTTATGTTTCACAGAAATCCTTTAAGGAAGGCCTTATCGTCACGGGCTTGCAGAAGAGAAAAGGCTGCCCAGCTGTGTTTAGCTGGGGCCACACCAGTGCCCTGCCTGTAAAGCAAGGGTCCCCCACCTGGCACACCGCCTGCCACCTGGGCAGCTTCAGCAGGTCTGTGCCCAGCCCCCCGCGTGGTCACGCAGCATCTCTGATGGGCGGACAGGGCGACTCGGGCCCCTGCTGCCCGCAGGGAAAGGGGACACCGCCCCGTGGCCGCCAGGTGTAACTTCACAATAATCAGTTACTGCAGTTCTTCCTGAGTCGGGGTGGGAGAGGCACAGACGGGGGGAGGGGAGGATGGGTAGGGGGGCGACACGGGGAAGGACCAGCCAGGAGAGACTGAGGCCCTCACCCTCCCCTGGGCTGCCTGGGCTGGCCCAACCAGGCTGTGCCGACCCACGGCATCAGTAAGGACGCAGGGTCCCCAGTCCCTGTGCACCAGCAATACTCCAGCAATAGGGGCCAAGTAGGGGATCCCCCCACTGACCGGGAGAGCCAAACAAAGGCTGCCTGGTGCCCAGGCCAGGAGCATCAGAGCCAATGCTCAAAGAGCACACATGGGCAGACGGGCACACACACATATACATGTAGACGTACAGACGCACATGGTCACACATAGACAGACGCACCCATAGACACACATGGAGACATATAGACACCTACACGGTCTTCTGTTCAGTTGGGGTCCCAACCCCAAGTACTGAGATGCTGACATTTGATTACACCTGCCATCTTTCTAAACCTCCAAATTCACCGCAACAGTTTAATAACCACCTTCTGAGGTTTCCTTTTCTAAAGGCAGGAATTTCCCCTTCCTCTAATTCTAGAAGCATAAAAACAGCCTCTTTTCAATTGTTGCTTTTGTTTTCAAAGGCTAAGCTGAGCCCCCTGCCCAAGGCAAGCCCACAGGCTGGAGCCACGGAGCAAGGCAACGTTGCGAACGGCACTTGGAGGGGCCCTGGCCACTTCTCGAAGGGACAAGGTCCACGTGGGCTTTGCACCATCCTCCTGTGAGCACTTGGCGTCCCCTGTGGCGATGAGAACAGGTCTGGGCGGGGGAGAAGACCTCTTTCTTTTGGACGAAACTTCTTCACAGCAGGCCCCAAGCCCCGAGAGGAACCAGGCAGGTGGCGGGCAGGGGGACCTCCGTCTAGGTATGAATCAACCAGTGAACTTCTGACACCAGCTAAAGATGCTGCCCCAACCTCGGGGGTTCCCTGGTAGAGGCAGCTGGCCTGCAGACAAACAAAAGCCCACAGACAGTCCCGTCCCGACAGTGGGGCGAAACCCTGTTCCTTTGCCTGCCTTGGAACTCTCTCCTGGAGAAAGTTCACACACTAAGGAGAATATCCCCAGAGGTCTTCAGATGGCCTCTCCTACTGGCGTCCATGTGTCCCTCCCCCGAGCAGCAGCCTGACTCCCTGCACAGAGACAGACAGACAGAGCTCACTGGACCCTAGCCCTGCTGCTTTGGCACCGCTCACATTGTCTGGGCCTCCGTTGCCTAACCTGGGCAACAGGGTACTGGTACCCGTCTCCAGTGTTGACGATTACAGGGGCTACAGAGCAGCTAGGTCCTGGCACACGATGCAGAGAAGCAGGGCCTCGAACAGGTGCAGAAGGTCCAGCCTTCTCCGTGGGGACGGTCCTGAGCAGGGACAGAAGGATGGCTGCGTCCAGTGCCTGCGCAGGGAGGGTTACAAGGCTATCGTCTTAGTTTGCTGGGGCTGCCGTAACAAAGTGCCGCGAATCAGGTGGTTTAAGCAACAGGAATTCATTTTCTCACTGTTCTGGGCCAGAAGTCCAAAAGCAAGACGTTTCGAGGGGCTGGTTCCTCTGAAGCCTCCCCTTGGCTTGTAGACGCCGCCTTCTCCCTGTGTCTTCATGTCATCTTCCCTCTGTGCGTGTCTGTCTCTGTGTCCCAATGTCCTCGTGTTATAAGGACCCAGGTCACATTGGCTCACGGCCCACCTAGTGACCTTACTGTGACCTGATGACCTCTGTAGAGACTCCATCTCCCAACAAGGCCACCAGGGGATTAGGACTCCAGCGTGACTCTGGGGACACAATTCATCCCGTACCAGCTGTAAACCCAGCTCACAGCTGAACAGAAACACACTTGATTTCTCACGGTTCCCACCACCTCCACTGTCCAGGCAGCTCCAGGCTGAGCCCGCTCTCCGAAGGATGCTGAGGGGAGCTGGGCCGTCCAAGCGTGGCCTTCCCCTCCATCTGCCCCCTGAGTGGCCAGAAGCTAGGTTTTGTTTCCTTTGGGGAGCCGAGTCCCCCCCACCCCGCCAGCCAGCCTGCATTCTTTGGGCAGAGCCTCCCAGATACGACCCCACCATCCCCCGGGGGCGTGCTAGCCCTGAAGCTGCATCAGACGCAGGTCCTGCATCCAGGATCACACCTCCCAAAAGAGGAAGGCTGGGGAAAAGGCTCTTCCTTTCTGAACTGGGGAAGAGCTAGTGTCATTAGCACCATGTCATGAAGATGGAGTGTCAGGAAGAGCAGCTGGCGGGCCCCCAACGCAGGATCTGTGGTCCTCAACATAGTCCTTGAGGTTCAAGTTGTTAAACCCGTTTCCTAGATGACCAACTTGCTCACCATTATGCCAGTAACTGGGAGGGCTGAACTCCCCACCGGGATCCACCCTGCTCCACACACCTGACTTGGGGGATCGGCAAAGAATGGGGGAGGGGGCAGCCACAGGGGAGGGGCTCACTGGAGGGCAGACAGGCCCAGCGCCAGGGCATCTGGCAATCCATGAGGTGCCCGTGGTGCGTCAGGGCTTGTGTCCAGGAACCTTCGGGGCACAGACACCCCATTCTCATCACACAAGAAGGAATGGACCCCGAGAGGGCCTCTAGGGCTCCCCGCACCCAGCCCAAGCTCCCGTGAGAACCTGCACACGTCAGCCCCGGACGTCCCACTGTCGGCGCGACGGCTGTCTGGGATCTGAGCTGAGCGGGTTCTGACCCACCCGCAAGCCAGCTTCTCACCCAGCGCCAGGGTATGGGCAGGACCCCCAGGCCTGGTGGGAGGGGCGGTGGGAGCCGGCCCCTCTGAAACCTGCTCCCGGGGACAGGAGAACTGGCCGCCGCGTGCAGGGGTCTGGCCCAGACTCGCAGGGACTCAGACTCTGCTCCCCACGTCTCCTCTGAGAGCTGCAATGTCCCCACAGGCTCAGGGACAAGACCCGCCCTGGGAGGGACCCCTGGGAGGGGGCCCAGCCGATGCCCCCGGGAATGAGCCCTCCTGCTGGTCCTCTGCCGAAGCCCAGCGGCAGCTCCACCAGCCTCCCTGCCGCCCTTCCAGGACCAGAGCGGAGGCTGAGTCACTGAGGGCTTTAATTTGGAAAACAAGATCACAAAAGCAAGAAAGAAACCGCAATTCTATTAACAATCACGTGCAGAACGAGGTCAAAGTTACAACTTTCATTTTTCTTCCCCAAATTCAGTGCTGGCCTTAGATGAGGCGTTTCAGAGTTTCCAAGGGAAGGAGAGGTAATGGCAGGGGAACGCGGAAGGTTCATTCTGGGACTTTGTTCCCGTTACCATCAAAGCACAGATGAAAAAGTCAAATCTGATTTAACTGTTGGGGGCAGGACAGGCCTTTTAGAACAGATGAGGGTACAGGGATGCTCCCTCAGGCACTGAGAGCCTGAAAGCAAGCGGGTCCTGGTGGGAAAGAGCTCAAGGTGCAAATGCAGCCCTCCAGGCCACAGTGCTGGCTCCCTGGGCCCCGAGGGAGGGTGGGAGACCGGGACCCTCAGAGCCGTGCCTTGAAGACCACCCGGTTCTTGCAGTTTTTAACAGCAGCCCCTGACCCTCCGGCAGAAGCCCAGCACGGGGCTGCGGCGACTTTGTTGTCCCGCCTTCCTGCCGCCCTCTTCCGCAGGCCGCCTCTGTCACTGCGTTGTTTGATATTTTCAGATCCGGCCTGAGGCAGATGATGGGGCCACAGGAGAATCCTTCAGGGTGTCTTGTTTGGTTTGGAAATATTTAAATGTCTGCTGCATTTCCTCTGAGAGGGGAAGAGCCAGGGCCTGGGGGATAGCCCTGCCCTCTGGCCTAGCTGCCCAGCGCCCTCTGCCTGCACCCACCCTTGGCACCCAGGGACGCTGCAGCCCGCCCAGACGCCACCCACGACCTCTCTGCAGGCAGCTGACCCAGCTCGTCACTCTTTTAAAGCCAACGTAGCAATCGTTCATGATTACAGAAACCTCCCCGGCTCCTGGAAAATCACCCGCACGGTATTAAGCTCCGTGGTGAGACACATGTTTTCCATAGATTTTAAATGCTAGTGGCCACTGCAGATGAACAGAGCCTTTGAGAACGAAAGGCGTGTAATTAAGACATAATCTCTCCTGCTTTGTAACATATGAAGCAGTAAATGGCTACGGAGACTGATTCCGTTCTCCCCTTCCCCTTGGCACGTGAGTCCCCCGCAGGCCATGGGAAGCCACAGGTTCTAAGGCCTCGGTGACCGTCACCACGTCCCAGCCCACAACCAGGCCGATTGCAGCCCAGGGCACGCCCCTCCCGGCTCTGAGATTGACACGAAGGCCTCCGTCCGAGCCCCGTCTGGCTAGACGGACAGAGGGACGTGGGAGAGCAGGATCTGAGGCTGATTGACTGAGATGGAGTGAAATAGTGATCGAGGCAAAGGCTGGTGGTAAAGGAGGCCTGACTGCAGACACACTCGGGTCACCACCTCCCGCCTGCCTCGGGAGGGGGAAGGCACAGCGTGGTTTTCCCATGTTCTGCCTTTGTCGTGTTAAAGGCTCTTCACTCTGTGCCTCTCCAGGTGGGGGGCATCCCATCATTTCCCGTTTCTCCAGGCGGAGGGGCCACCCGGGCCGTGGTTGATCTCCAGACCCCTGGCTTCGCCGCCATGGCTCATGCAGAGTCTCTGCGCCGAGGTTCATGCCGGAGGCCGTAACCTTAACCTCGCTGTTGAAGTCTTAGCAGAAGCCCTCTCTACGAAGCGGTGTTCAGGGGAGATTTCCAAGATGTGCAGCTCATCTGGCCCACGTTCCACCCTCCCCACGCCAGCCCACCCGAGAGCTGAGGGCCTGGGAAAGACGCGTTCACACGCGTGGAGTCGCCGCGCTGAGTGGTGCCCGGGCCGAGGGACGCTGCAGGGACAACGCGCTCGGCGGACGGGGGGAGGTTGGTAAGGACAGGACGCGTCCCCCTCCACTGGGCAGCCCGCCAGCACTGCTTTGCTTCTAACCCGTGGACTTGGAATCACAGGAGCGGTGGGCACGTCTAGCTCCGGCCACAGGAAGATTCCCGAGCTGCCCCCTCTGGCCGCCAGCCCCACTTGGTCTGCAGCTCACAGGCCCTAGCGCCCACCCTCCCCCAACTTCCTCTCTCCTGTTAAATTCATCTCTGCAAGCGGCCCCAACCTTTCTTTCTTTGTTTTTTCTCCTTATCTTGGAATGTTTCTGTTTTAATTTTTAGCTTTTTGACTCGCTATCGTATGTTTTAAATCGTACTCCAGTTCTTTATGGGCACACTCACATCCCGGACGGGCAGGGGGTCCGCTGGTACAGAGGGTGACAACTAAGGCCCTCCGGCCCTGCCCGACCCTCACCCCCCGCAGGCAGTCGCAGGGTCAACCTGCACACGTATACGCATAAAGGTGTGAAGGAATTTTTATCATTTCGGTGTGCACCAAAACTAAGGAAAGTTTTCTCCAGCGTCCCAGCTGGTTATTTCCTTCTCATTCTCGTGCACTTGCCGGTAAGACCTTAGAGGCCTTGCTGAGAAGAGCTGAGTGTTCTGTAGAAGCACACATATGCCCACAAATCGCTTTCCTAGTGTGCAGTAGACGGCATCTTTCCTGCCTGAACGGTTACCAGACAGCTCAGATTCAACATCCAGAAAGAGCAGAAGCCGTGGAGCCCGCTGCAGGGGAGGTGGGTCCCAGAGAGCCCAGTCAGAGGAGGGGACCCCGGCTGCGGCCTGTCCCCCTTGGCCCGCCAGGATCTGTGGGCCGCAGGGAGGGTGCTGTGTGAGGGAAGCTAGGATTTATGCTGTAAATTACCCAACTAATTCACATGGACACAGATGCCAGGGGCAGGGTCTGCACCAGCGGGACGAGGAAGGAGAGGATGGGCTGCCCCACCCCCGACACCCCCTCCCCGAGGCAGCAGGCACTCCGGGTGCAGCAAGTATCCGAGTCTGAACACACCAAGACCTCGGACGACAGCGACCTCGCGGACTCTTGATGAGACCATCCCCTGAGTCCCCGCTGACCACAGACATGAGCACCCCATCTCCACGGCAGCCACTGACCACGGACATGAGCACCCCGTCTCCATGGCAGCCGCTGACCAATCGTCATCCCACTCAGCGCTGGCTCACCCTCCCCGCTGAAAAGGGAGATGTTTGCCACGGGGCTGCTGCCACCGCCGCCCCCCAGGGCATCGCTGCCTCTGCAAGGCCAGAGCCACGGGGCCGAGGAGGAGCTCAGCTAGCTGACAGAGCAGCTGGGACGCCGTGCGGCTTAGACTCCGTCACCTCCTTTCTCTTCTCCTCACTCTTCCAATCTAAAAGGTTCACTGCTTCTGGGAGTCCCACGTGACTAAGAGGGGGTACACACAGACGAATTCTGAAGCCCGTAACTTAAGCTCCTCAAAAGCTACTGTTTTCACTCATCGTTACAACATTTTTTTAAACATTAATTAAAGTTTGAAGAAAAGAAAACAAATCACCTAGAACCCACGCTCTCAGCGATTTCAACAGCGGGCACGGGAGGAAGAAGAAGGGGCCGGAGCGACCCGGCAGCAGCGCTGCCGAATCCAAACTATTATGTAAAATCTCCCACTTCTTAAATATTGGCTCATCGTATGTTTTTAAACACCGAGCCCTCTAAGTTATACACCAGCTTTGGATATGATTTTGCATCGACACAAAGCGTGAACAGAAGAAATCGGGGAGCCTACATATTTTTGCAATTTTATTTATTTACTTATTTTTAATGAAAGCTTCTTTCTTTCTTTCTTTCTTTATTTATTTTTGGCTGTGTTGGGTCTTGGTTTCTGTGCGAGGGCTTTTCTCTAGTTGCGGCGAGCGGGGGCCACTCTTCATCGCGGTGCGCAGGCCTCTCACTGTCGCGGCCTCTCTTGTTGCGGAGCACAGGCTCCAGACGCGCAGGCTCAGTAGTTGTGGCTCACGGGCCTAGTTGCTCCGCGGCATGTGGGATCTTCCTAGACCAGGGCTCAAACCTGTGTCCCCTGCATCGGCAGGCAGATTCTCAACCACTGTGCCACCAGGGAAGCCCACATATTTTTGCAATTTTAATAATCAGAACATATTTGAAGAAATATTCTCCATGATATGAACGGGTCTTAGACCTCTGAACTTATTAAGAGGACATTGTAATAATGATATATCTAAAGGAAAGGTGGGGGTGAATCTCCTCATCGTACATTTCTACCAGGAAAACACCACTGTCTCATGCACATAATTTAGAACTCATCTTTACCACAAGACGTCTGCTTGCAGCATAAGTGCACATCGATGGAGGATGAAACTGAGACCCTTCTTGGACAAACAATGAAGGCACGATGACAACATAGGCCAGGACTCCTGGGGCCCACACAACTGGAAGAACAGCTTTGAAGGAGTCGTCGATTATAGGGAAAAAGTCCCCTTTCAATGCTGCCGCTGAAGGTAGTAAGCTGTAGCTCACGTCATAAGTGAATATCACCGCGCAGCGTCGCCGAGAGCTGTCCGTCTTGACGGTGAGGGGAGGAGATGGCCGTGCCGAGCACAGACAGCAGCGGGCGTTGCCGTGACTTGGAGCCGGGGGTTAGTCTATTCACAAGACGAGCTCACTCAGGTGCTAGAGTTCATCTGTTCCTGACTCCGTGGCATCTTAGACCCTGGGCGTATGGAGACAAGCAGAACTGGTGTGGGCCTCACCCCCATAGAGCACGTGGCCTGATGGAAGCTGTGAGATAAACCCAGTGTCCGAACACCTACCTAACTGTAAAGAAGCGATGAGTGCCGCACAGGCGTTGGGCAGCCCATGGAAATGCTGTGGTCCTGCCTGAAAATAAATGGGAAAAACCCAGACAACCAACCACAGGGGCTGTGACTGGCACCCAATTCGCAGCCCAGGACTCTTGCCCGAGGCTGTTAAGGCATGAAGGTCCTTCAGGGGAAAAGCTGAAGGCGGAAGTATCACGTGACTATTGAGATGTCGCTAAAGCCATTATACCCGAGACAGAGTTAGGAAGCCCCAAACAGATCACATCAAAGGAAGATCATGTGTTACAGCAATGGCCTTGCACATGGGGCCACCCTCACCATCGTAAACCCAAGCTGGACGGGACTTTTTATTTATTTATTTATTTTTATTTTTGGCTGCATTGGGTCTTCATTGCTGCGCACTGGCTCTCTCTGGTTGCAGCGAGCGGGGGCTACTCTTCGTCGCGGTGCACGGGCTTCTCATGGCGGTGGCTTCTCTCGTGGCGGAGCACGGGCTCTAGGCGCACGGGCTTCAGTAGTTGTGGCACGCAGGCTCTAGGCGCACAGGCTTCAGCAGTTGTGGCACACGGGCTTAGTTGCTCCGCGGCATGTGGGATCCTCCCGGACCAGGGCTCGAGCCCGTGTCCCCTGCATTGGCAGGCGGATTCTTAACCACTGCGCCACCAGGGAAGCCCTGGACAGGATTTTGTAATTGACCCTGGAGACCGTCCCCCATCCCCAGGATGAGGAAGCCTCCGTCCACCGCCAGACGATGTATGAGGTACCTGCCTTCCATCCTGAGCTTACGATCTGCCGTCACCAAAGAGGACTTGCTATTGAGGCAGAGAACCTGTAACACAGGAGCTGAATAAAGGTTTGTTCTGTTTCCTGCCGTGCAGCCTTGAGTAAGGGGTGCCAGAGAGTGTGAAGCCGCAGAGCCTCCTCAGGCCGGCTCCAGGCGCGGCGTCCCCTCCGGATTCCCCTCGGTCTGCTTTACGGATGGAGGTGAGAGTCAGGCTGTGTGACGCTCGCGTCAACTCCGATCGGCAAACAGGACCCCGGCTCTGTTCCCTCCCTAGGCCGTTCCATTGCCAATCACAAGATGGTTCTGGCAAAGGCGCCAGAGAATATGCAGGTTAGTGCTTCTTAGAGTTTCTTCTCGAGGTCCGCGGTCCAACCACTGCAGTCGCGGGAAAGCCCAGGCCGAGCCTGTCGACGCTGAAGGCCAGCAGGTCCCTCCACGAGGCCGTAGGGGTGCCGGGAGGCGGGACACACGGACCTTAAGGACCACAGCCTGGGTGCTCCTCATCCTCGTCAGCATGAGGAGAGGAAACAGGTTGTTGTGCAGATTAAATAAGGGGGTTCAGGTCGAGTGGTGCAAACAGCTCCAGGCACGTAGTATATGCTCAGTAAGCTCTGCCCGGCGCATAACGCCCTGCTCCCCGCTGGCTGGCAAGTCCTGAACTTTTCTGGCCTTTCCTCATCAAATCTAAGGGAGGGGGCCAGGCGGTCTCTGAACGTCTTCCTGGCTCTAAACCTCTAGAACTAGGGGCCAAGAGCCTGTCTCAAGGGCTTGCAGACAGAAACCTCTTCTGAGGTCATAGGGCCCAAGTAAAGATCTCAGTTTCCAGCACAAAACAGGGAGTGTGGCTCCACCGGCCTCGTTTGATGCCAAGCTCTGGTGCAAGCCCGAGGCTAGTGTGGGATCGTAAGTACCTTGGCCAGTGCAGGTGACAGGAAGCACCCCCAGTGCTACGCTCAACAGGACGAAAAGTGAGCAACTCCTGAGTTGTCACATCTGTGTAGGTAACAGTTTTTATCTTTGCAGTAGTTACCACTGTCAAACACCTGTATGTGCTAAATACCATAGCCGATGCTGTATAACCTTTTCTTTAATCCTCCCAATAACTCTTCAGGTAGACTTGTATTGATAGGAAACAAGGCTCAGAGTGGGCAAGCAACTCGCCCGAGGACGCAGGGCTATGACCTCCGCGCTCAGTGGTATGGCTGGAATTACGCCCAAGTCTCTGGAGCTGCAAAAGGCCCTCTCTTTTCCCATCTCACGCCCCAGACACTTGTTAAATGTTGTCACAGGAGGGACTCTCACTAATGTGCATGAAACAGCAGCTCCTCGACCACAGCCATTGGCGACCCCAGGCAGCAGGTGCAGGGAGGGGGGACACTGTGGGCAGCAGTCTGCTCAGAGCGGGTCACAGAGAGGCAGCAGGGCTCAGCTGGCACGCGAGGCCCTCTAGGGGGTCATCACCCGCAGCAGTAAACAGAGAGGCCTAGGACGCTGGCTGCACAGGGAGAACAGGCACGTCGCAAATTCCTTCCCCCCGTGGCTCCTCATGGCGGGAAAGACAAGCCTGCCGGTGTCATCCACCCCCTACGCGAAAGGAGCCCCGAGCCCTGGAGGATGGACCACCCGGGAGAAGCCTAATCAGGATCAGGCTTCCCAGCACCGAGGAGGACCAGACGCTCCACGATGAGAAAGATTCCACTGTGAAGGGCTTTCCAGACCCCCCACGGCCCGGGCAGAAGCCACGCCACCATGAGAGCTGGGAGAGGCACTCTGGGGACGCCCACCCGCCTGCCCCCCAGCGGGCCTTGTCCTCCTGCCTCAAAACTGCTTCCCTTCCCATCCCCCCTGGAGCCCCGCATCACCCTTCCTCACCCCCCGGTCCGGGTCGCCGTGCACTCTGCCGCCGACACCCCAGGACGCGCGGAACACGGGCTGTGTGTGTAGCAGGCCCTGCTTCCACCCGGGGGCGGTGTCGACAGCTGGTTTTCATTGATGAGCTGAGCGAGGCTCGGGGGTCCCTGACGTGCCCACGGCCACAGAGCAGGTGACTGCGGAATCGGGCTTCCAGGCCATACCGGGGGGCCCCACCTGGCTGGAGAACAGATGTAAACCTAGGGCAAGCTCAGCGATGGAAACGACCGTCCAAAAGCAGAGATGTGCTCACGCGTGGCCCTGAGCGTCTCCGAAATTCCCATGAGGCCAGGCACCCAGCAGCAGATAGGATGTGGGGACCAGCGGCCGTAGGGCCATTTGAAGGGCTTGCTTTCGGAAGAGGGTCTGAACTCTTCCTCACGCCCGCCAGCTTCATGACTCGGCAGGTCACACTGAACCTCAGTTTCCTCGTCTTCAAAATTGGCACGATCATCGCTCCTTTGGGGGTGTTTGTGTGTATTATATAATTCATGTGAAAACATCCATTGCAGAGCCAGGCGGCTGGCGTGAGATACACGCCCACTGAAAAGGCGTTCATTAAGAGCATCACTGAGATCACTCAGCCACCACTCGAAGTGCACCACCCAGCAGCTTTTAGGGTGTTCACAGAGCTGTGCAACCATCACCACAATAGACTTTAGAGCATTGCCATCCCCCCCAAACAGAACCTCTGTAGCCCTCAGCCCTCACTCTCATTCTGTCCCAACACGCCTACCCCAGCCCGAGGCAACCACTAATCCACTTCCTATCTCTGGGTTTGTCTAATCCGGACCATTTCCTGAAAATGGGATCGTACAGTATATGTCTTCTTCACTTAGCACTGTGTTTTCACGATTCATCCATGTTGTCTCAGTGCATTGGTTTTATTGTTGAATCATTTCACTTTATGAATATACTATATACTATTCATCCATTCATGATGCTGGGTATTGGGTTATTCCCATTTATTGGCTATTATGAACAATGCTGCTATGAATATTCATGTATAAGATTTTGTGTGGACATAAATTTTCCTTTCTTTTGTGTACGTACCTAGGAGTGGAATGTCTGCAACATGTGGTCACTCTACGTTTAAGCTTTTGAGGAACCACCAAAAGGTTTTCAAAAGAGGCTTCTCCACCTTACATTCTCACCAGAGATATTTAAGTGTTGCAATTTCTCCACATTCCTGTCAACACTTGTCATTGTTTGTCTTTTCATGTATAGCCATCCTTCTGGACGCCAAGTGGTACCTCATTGTGGTTTTTTGTTCGTTTGTTTGTTTGTTTGTTTTGCGGTACGCGGGCCTCTCACTGTTGCGGCCTCTCCCGTTGCGGAGCACAGGCTCCGGACGCGCAGGCTCAGCTGCCATGGCTCACGGGCCCAGCCGCTCCGCGGCATGTGGGATCTTCCCGGACCGGGGCACGAACCCGTGTCCCCTGCATCAGCAGGCGGACTCTCAACCACTGCGCCACCAGGGAAGCCCTCGTTGTGCTTTTTATTTGCATTTTTCTGATGGCTAATGATGTTGAGCATCTTCTCATGTGCTTATTGTTCGTTTGCACATCTTCTTTGAGAACCGTCCTTTCTGATCCGTGGTCCATTTTTAATTGAGTTATCTTTTATTATTAACTTGTTCTTTATATTGGCTATAAGATCCTTATCAGATACACGGTTTCAAAGTATTTTCTCCGATTCTGTGGGTCGCCTTTTCACTTTTTTAGAGGTATCATTTGCACCACAAATGTTTTTAATTTTAATGAAGTCCAACTCACCAATTTTATCTCTTCTCACTTGTGCTGTGTGTGCTGTATCTAAGACGGGTTTGCCTAACTCCCAAATCACAAGATTTACACCTATGTTTTCTTCTAAGGGTTTTATAGTTTTAGTCTTATATTTAGGTCTTTGGTTCATTTTTAGTTCATTTTTTATATGGTGTGAAGTATGAAGGGGTCCAGCCTTCATTCTTTTGCACAATTTGATAGAAAGACCACTCTTTCCCTCATTGAATTGCCTGGGCACACACTCTTGTCAACAATCAACTGACCATAAATGTTGGTCTGATTTATAGATCTTGAACCCTGTTCCATTGGCCTATATGTTTGTCCTTATGCCAGCACCACACTGCCCGATAATTATAACTTTGTAGTAAATTTGAAATCAGGAAGTATGAATTCTCCAACTTTGTTCTTCTTTTTCAAGAACGTTTGGCCACCCTGAGTCAGTCCTTGCATTTCCATATGAGTTTTACGATCAGCTTGTCAATTTCTGTAACAAAGCCAGCTGCAATTTTGATAGGGATTGCATTTAATCTGCAGATCAATCTGGGTAGTATTGCCATCGTATCAATATTAAATCTTCTAATCCATAAACATGGGGTGTCTTTCCATTGACTTAGGTCTTCTTCGATCTCTTTTACCCGTGTTTTGTGGTTTTCAGAGGATAAGTCTTACATTCTTTTGTTAAATTTATTCCTAAATTCTTTTGGATATGAAAATCTGGATTTTTGTCAATGAAATTGTTTTATTAATCTCATTTTCAGATTGTTAGTTTCTAGTGCATGGAAATATAATTGATTTTGCACGTTGCTCTCGTACCCTGCAATCTTGCTTGAATTTCAACGGAAAAAAAGGCCAAAGGAAAGTAGACTATGATACCGGGAGGCTGAGGGGCAACTCTGTTTTTTATCGAAGACAGAAGGGCTACTGGGAGAAATCACTCAGATTCCTGCACCGAGGCAGCCCTGCTTCCGCAGAAGAGTTAGGAAATGTGTTTGCTTGTTTATTCATTAAACAGGTATTTACTGAGGACCTTCTATGAGCCAGTCTGCCTGGGTTTAAATGCCAGGTCTGCCACTGGGCAGAACTGACCTGCCCATGGCTCAGCTTCCCTCCTATAAGATGTGGGGAATAGCGCCTGGAATAATGGGAAGATCTTTGTGAGGGTAAACGAAGGCCCTAGACAGCGCCTGCCTTTGCAGACAGCTCGTATTTTTATTACGCCCAGACACTAGACTCAAAAGTGAACAAAGACCACATTCCTGCACTCACGGAGCTTGTATTTTAACGGCAGGGATGGGTGAGCAGGAAGGGAAACAGACAAAGAGACAGAGCCACAAAGATGTCCAGTGGTGACAAATGCAGTGAAGAAGGGTAAAGCGTGGGGAGAGGGGGAGACATCTCAGGTGGGGCAGGTTGGACTTCCCAGGTGAAGGGACGTAGCAGCAGGGACCTGGAAAGGGCGAGGGAGCCAGCCCAGAGCAGGACATTCCAGAGGAAGGGACAGTCTGTGCAAAGCCCTTGAGCAGAGACGGGATGCCATGGGGCGGGGTCTGAGGTGTCCTGGGTGCAGAGGTGGGACCGGGAACAGCCGGGCCAGGGTGAAGGTGTGAGGGAGTGCGGCCAAGGGCCCCATGGGGCAGGAAGGAAGTCTACCTTCTTACACAGGACTCCCCAGTAGGGAGACGGACCGGCCCTCTCGCTGGGTGGTGGACCACAGCGAAAGGACGGCAGCTGTGCAGTGCTTCCCACAGCCCTGGAGATGGCCCAGCTCTGGCTCCCAAGGCTGTGCCGGCAGGTGGCCGGCCAGGCAGGCCTAAGGCCGCACTCAGGGCTGGTACCCTGGGCTGGGCCCCTCCTTGCCAGCTCTCGTGACGGGTCTGTCTAAGCCAAGGCTTCCTTCCGGGGTGGCAGGAGAAGTCGGGTGGGTCCCGGAGGCCTCGTTTTCAACTCTGAACAGCATCACTTGTGCTGTAATCCATCCGTCATCACAGCAAACCCCGGGGCCGGCCAGAGGGAGGATGGGGCTGAGGAGAGGTGTCTCTGCAAGAGGAGTATTGGGCATCAGAGGAGGCTGATGGGACCACTGGTCCTGAAAGCAGACGCAGGTCCGCCCACCTCTTCACCTCGAGACCAGTAAGGATGCACACCTTCTCCTGCAGTTCCTGCCGGGGACTTCTTTTCAGCCTGTCCCGGATCAAGGAGGCACGCCTTGGCCAGGGCTCCTTGAAGAACCAGCGTTTTCCTTTTGAGGTTCTGACATCTTGCAATCTGCCCTTTTCCCCCTGAGCCTGGTGACCTGGGCGGTGTCATCGAGTGGTTCTGAATGTTTGGGCTGAAGCGTGGAAAGGCCCTCACTGCAGGCGGGCATCAGGGCCACGTGATTTCTGGAAGGTTCTGTGCTGAGACCTGGCCTGGTGCTGACCACCGTCCAGTGCTAGTGCCCGCAGGCAGTGGGGTTACATTTAATCAGTAGATTCCAAATTAGAATACTGAGGTCAGGGCTAGAATTTTAATTTAGAGACTGAAATTAGGCTCTAAATTAGTGGTTGAGGACGTAGGCTCGAGTCCCGGTTCTGACACCACCACTGCCGTGTGACCCGAGGACAGAAGTGAACCTCGCTGGACCTCCGTGCTCTCACCTGTGAGGCGGGTGTGTAACAGCGCCTGCTTCATGGGTGTTTGCACAGGTTAATGACTCGATACGAGATAAAGCACTGGAACACGCGTGCACACGGCTACACCAGTGCCAGCCGTGACCGTGAACAGTCCTAAAAGGGCAAACGAGCTTCTAGGTCAGACCCTCAGCTTGGGCAGCCATGCTCGGAGATGGCGAATTGGGGTGAGGGGCACAGGGAAGGCATCTGGGCGGTAATAGCTGGCCCCGGGCCCATCGCATCTGGGGCGACAAGGGGCAGAGCAAAGAGTGGAATGGATCCCACGGGACAGCGGCGAGCCACGTTCGCGTGCTTCGTCTTCAAAACCCTCTTAGAACGTCATCGCCGTTAGTGAGGAGGAGACAAAAGAAATGATGCAGGCGGATCCCAGTTGAAATGTCCGTTTCCGGGGCGTCTTCCCTTCCCTACAGGATGGCCATGCGCGAGCTGCTGCATTTGTCAAGTGTAGGGGACACACGCGTGCGTCACACTGTTAGGGACCTATAGCCACTGACCTTGTGTGCCCAGGGAAGAGCAGGTGGCGTGTGACCCCCAAGCTTCAAAGCTAAACGAGTTCACCTGGGTTAATCCACCTCATTCCACAGCCTCATTACCTGCTCCACTCCTTTTTATAAGGAAACAAACAAAAAAACTCACATAGTTAATTGTACACAAGTCGTTGTTATTATTTTTAGGACTATGTTTCTTCAAATGGCTGTAGATATAAGATCAGCTTTTCTCTTTTGAGCCAAAACACTGGTTCTATTACAGTTAAAGCAAAATAGAGGGGCTTCCCTGGTGGCGCAGTAGTTGGGAGTCCACCTGCCGATGCAGGGGACGCGGGTTCCTGCCCCGGTCCGGGAAGATCCCACATGCCGCGGAGCGGCTGGCCCCGTGAGCCATGGCCGCTGAGCCTGCGCGTCCGGAGCCTGTGCTCCGCAACGGGAGAGGCCACGGCAGTGAGAGGTCCGCGTATAGCAAAAAAAAAAAAAAAAAAAGCAAAATGAGGCCTTTCGTGTGGGAATGAGATAAACCCACTGTGTTTCTTCCAGCCAGGCCGCTCTTCAGAGCACGTTCATCTGAAGTCCTGCTGTCTCTGGCTTAATCGTTCAATGCGTCTCTACCTTTTAAACAGCTACGGAACAGATCTGTGGAAAACCGGCTGGAATCACCCACCCCTGTGCACAGGCATCCTCGGGAGGCAGGGGGGCCACGATGGGGAGCTTTTCTCTACCCACGTGACCAAGACCACGGCCCCTGCTTGCACCAACCGCAGAAAGTAAGAGTGGCTGTGGTTCCTTGCATGGAATCCACCCCAAAGGGACTCTCTGCTCCTGGGACAGCGGGCAGCGTGCTCCTGGCCCCGACCTGTCCCCACATCACCCTTCCTCTCAGAACCCGCCAAGAGACAGCACTGACCACTCTAGTGACGAACGTTCCGGAAACTGTGGAGACCGGAGGACCTGTGCATTTGTCTCCTGCCAGAGTCATTCACTTCAGGACTTTGGGAATTGACGACTGTGTCCCCAAATCCAGCCTCAGCTGGTGCTCAGGAACAGCTGTGCCCTGCGCTCTGGGGGTACCGATAGAATGTTACCTACGTTCTGTCACCAAGACTGCACACGCGACTTCAGGTCATCCTCACCTCACCTCTTTCCGCTTAAAGCGCAGAGTTTCGGCAAGTCTAAGGCTGCACGATGGGTGAGAGGAAGGGCCAGGACTCCAAGGCCTTGGAGCGTTTAGGAAACTTTGGGAAGAAGTGGCTCAGAATCCCCTGTGGGTAAACAACGGCCTGTCGTGGGGAGATGCTCCTCCCCCCTCCAGCATCTTCAAGAGCAGAGGCAGCTGCCCACCCCCCACTGGGTGGTGCCCTCTCTGCCCGTCTCCACCGGAGCCCAGGGTCACGGGCTCAGACCGCCCTTCAGGAGAGAAATCCCGAGAAACCGAGGCCAGGGCTGCATATCCAGGTAAAAATTCCTACTCACCTGTGTGTGGTCACACACAGCTCACGGAATCACCTGTTCTACATGCTGCACAGATAGGAGAAGACGTCCTTTCAAATGACAGATTTGAACTCGGAACGTAAGAAGGGCACTATCATACCCGACTTCCCACTGTCCTTATGGACAAAGCCAGCAGAGTTTATGCCAACATGCCTATTTTAATGACGCATCATAATGTTATTTTAAATAATTTAAATTTTATTTTAAATAACCTGATTCTAAATAACGTGTTGCTTGATGTCTTCTCTGGGTGTTCGTATACGAAGAATCAGACGCCGAGATAGAGCCCGCCGAGAGCGAGGGCAGTGCGCGAGGAGGGGCCCTGCGAGGCACACTGCAGGGACTCGCCCTCTGGACACGCCGTCTGCCCCGTGAGGGGCTTCCTGAATCCCAAGGAGAGCAGCTGGGATCATTCCAGAAACATCTATCATTCCAGAAATGCTATTTCTTCGCCACAGAATTATTGTAGTGACGGCAGAAAACAAAACTTAAGTAAAAATTCAGAGCGTGGTTTTTTGGATAATATAGACGAACCACCATCTACACCAACCTTCCGCGACTCACGTTTGGCACCTGGTAAAATTTAAGGAATGGACATTCGGGATGAACCTCTGCATCACACACCGCGGACAGCGGGGGCCTGGGAGTGCCTACTGCACTCGAGCCCCGCTGCGCTGCCTGCAGGTCCGAGACCACCTGCCCTAACCCGCCGGACTCCCTCCTGCTCATCCGAAGACCTGCGGCTCTCATCCTCACGCAGCATCTGGCTAGAGAACCGAGAAGACAACGTCCTGAAGCTACTCCTTTCACACCCCCTCTGCTTTCAAGGATAACCCTAAACAACTCGGCAAGGTTTTCCCAACAAGAAAAAGTTAGTGTCGTTTTATCTTAAATGACCGTCTCGAAAAGAGGGACGCAGAAGGCAAATTGACTAAAAGAAATAATCTGCAAACCGTCTGGAAACTAGAAGGCGGGTATCCTGATAGAAACACCCATCAGTAGTTCTGAGTGAGGCGCTGTTAGGAAATTAACTCTTTACGTTAGGTTAGGTGTGCACGCCCAGCAGTGCTTTAAAAATGACCTGAACAAGCGTTAGGGGGGATGTGGAGAAATGGGAACCCTTGTGTGTTTCCTGGGGGAATGTAAAAGTGTGCAGCTGCTGTGGGGAACTGCATAGTGGTTCCTCAAAAAGCTAAAAGTAGAATTACCATATGATCCAGGAACTCCACTTCTGGGTATCTATCCAAAAGAAGTGAAAGCAGAATCTCAAAGATATTTGCACACCCATGTTCACGGCAGCATTATTCACAACAGCCAAAAGGTGGAAACAACCAAACGTCCATCCACAGATGACGGATAAACAAAAGCTGGTCTCTCCACACAGTGGAATATTATTCAGCCTTAAACAGAAGGACATTCTGACACAGGCCACAATATGGACGAACCTTGAAGACATTGTGCCCAGTGGAATAAGTCAGACACAAAAAACATGCACTGTATGATTCCACTCATACGAGTCACCAAATTCACAGACACAGAGTGTAGCGAGGAGGCCGGCGGGCCGGCTAGAGTTTAGTGGGGACATCGGGAGGTCCTGGAAGAGGGTGAGGGGTGGGTAGCACAGCGCTGTGAATGCACTGAGTGCCATTCGAAAACGGTGCAGATGTTCAGTTTTATGTTTTACCACCATAAAAAATGGGGAAAGAAAGATGATCTGTACTGCAAGAGAGGGAATGGCCCCCTTCTCGGCCCTGCAGTTCTCAGCTCCTGCTTGGCCCCTGAGGACGACCCTCTGCGCTGTCGGGGGGCCGGCCCTCAGCCACGGGGGCCGGGGTGCAGCTCTCGACACCAGGGCAAAGCCTCCTCTCCCTCCCCATCACTCGGGGGTTACTTCCAGGAGGGCAGACAGACAAGATTAGCCTCAGAAACAAAAGAGATAAGACACTGAGAAAATGGTAGGAGCACACACTCTGCAAACACCCGGATTCAAGAATGTGTGCAGTGTAGACACGGGAAGAAAGTCATCTGCCTGCTGGAACCCGGGGCTGGAGGATGGAGGACGCAGCCTCCCGGTTTCAGCGACAAGCTTGGGCGAGGGGAGACGTAGTTGACAGGTAGCAGCGTGTGAGTTTGGGGGCACGGTGTGTTGACCAAACACACTTGCGTGTTGTGAGATGCAGGTTGTCACATAATTGCCGTTTCTTTTCTGTGGCGACAACATTTATCATCTACTCTGTTAGCAACGTTCAAGTATGTGATACAATACGATGAACTATAATCACCATGCTGTACGTCAGAGCCCTAGAAATGATTCATCTTATGACTGGGATCTCCCGTTTTAAAGCGTTCTTGGGGTTTTCAGACCAAGAGGTTTCCTTTTGTGGCACAACAGCGCCATCTCATGGACGAAGCTCATATGACACAAGGTTTCCTAAAAGCCGCCGCCCAGACAGCTGGGCTCTCAGGGCGGGCAGAGAGGACGATGCTATTTCTACAGGTCAAATAGGTGGGGCACAGATCAGAATCTCACGTTGCCTCCACTTTGCTCTTAAGATTTAAAAGTCTTTTTGGCACTTGAATTTGAGATGAGAGTCTGATCGCTAGCTCAGTTTCCCACTGAAAACCCTCACAGAAGAACACGCCACAAAAACATGCAATCCTGTTCGTTGGGAAAAGCAAAGGAAACCCTACCATAGCCGTCAGGACGAAACTCTGCAAAGAAAAATACCCCTTCCATCCTCATCACCCTTACACGTCAGATCTGAGCTCTCTCATTCCCCAATTTTAAATTTTATTAGGACGTGTCCCATAATCTCTGCTGTTGCTTTTCTGTGTTGTATTTTTAAATAAATGTGTGAAAATTTATTCTGGATGTGTGGGATATCTTGGATGTGTTTGTCAAGGCTTAAATGGGGAAGTATTTTTTAATAAACATTGTTTATATTTAAGGTGTACAACATAATGATTTGATAGCCATGTACATAGTGAAGTGCTAACTACAGTCGAGCTGACTACCCCTCTCCTCACAGAGTTGCCGTGTGTGTGAGTGTGTGGGTGTGAGATGAGAGCTACCGACATCCACTCGCTCCTAGTATTTCTGTGATCAGTGCCGTGTTATTAAGTTCAGTCGTCACTCTGCACGCACATTGGGTCTCCGCTCAATCATCCGACAGACGGCAACGTTATGCCCTTTGACCCCATTTCCCCTCCTCCTCCCCGCCCCTGGCTCCTACTTTCTGCTTCTGTGAGTTGACTATTTCCGATTCCACGGGTAAGTTAGATCGTGCAGTATTTGTCTGTGTCTGGCTCACTTTACTTCATAATGTCTTCCAGGTTCATCCATGTTGTTGCAAATCACAGGATTTCCCTCTTTCAAACAAAAATAGAGACATAGATATAGGTAGAGATATAGGTATAGTACAGATATAGGTGTAGATATAGATATAGCTATAGGTATAGATATAGGTACAGATATAGATATAGGTAGAGATATAGGTATAGGTATAGATATAGGTATAGATATAGATATAGACATAGATATAGGTATAGATATAGATAGAGGTATAGCTATAGTTATAGATATAGATATAGCTATAGTTATAGGTATAGATATAGATATAGATATATGTATGGGTATAGATATAGATATAGGTATAGGTATACATATAGGCATAGATATAGCTATAGTTATAGATATAGGCATAGATATAGCTATAGATATAGGCATAGATATAGGCATAGCTATAGTTATAGATATAGATATAGGCATAGATATAGCTATAGATATAGGCATAGATATAGGCATAGCTATAGATGTAGCTATAGATATAGGCATAGCTATAGATGTAGCTATAGATATAGGCATAGCTATAGATGTAGCTATAGATGTAGGCATAGCTATAGATGTAGCTATAGATGTAGGCATAGCTATAGATGTAGCTATAGATGTAGGCATAGCTATAGATGTAGCTATAGATACAGATATATCACATTTTCTTTATTCACCCACCCATGGACGGACACCTAGGTTGTGTGCATGCCTTGTACATCACCCTGCAATGGACATAGGGATACAGATGTCTCCTCAAGATAGCGAGTTCATTTCCTTCAGATACCAACAGCTCTTGAGGGCTCCCTTTTCTCCACATCCTTGTCAACCTTGTTATTTGTGGGTTTTGATGACGGCCATTCTGACAGGTGTGAGGTGATCCCTCATTGGGGTTTTGATTTGCGTTGGGGAAGGTAGGTTTTCATAGTAACTCTCAGCATTCGTTTGACTATGATTCTTGAGTCCCTGCTCTGCGCCAGCCATGAGCAAGCTTCTAGGGACACAACGGCAATAGCAACACGGAAACATCATGTCCTGCCTGGTCTTCCAGGACCTCGGAAGTGCGGGCTTCCGGTGGACGGGGCAGAATTCTCTGAGCTCCTGGAGGATGACTCAAGTCCTGGAATTTCTTCAGTGTTTCCCATATGCTTGCTGGTTTGGTGTCCAGTCCTTCACTGCGTGGCTTTTTTGGGCTTAGAGAGCGAGTACAGGTCGGAAAGAATTTTGTCGTTCCCGCCACTGTGGAGGCTGAACAGCAGAAGCTTGGGGTCTCCATCAGGCTCCCTCTGGGATCATCAATGCTCCCTCTTTGGGGATCGTCCCATCAACGTACAAACATGCTGTCTCTTCTCTCATTAAGAAAAAGGCGGGTCTCTCTCTTGACCCCGTTTTCCTCATCTCCTGTCCCAACCCTCAGCTCACCTGTGGGGCAGAATCCTTGTCTGAGCTTTGTCACCTCTGTCCCCTTGCTCTCTGGACTCAGTCCAGTGGAGCCCACCCCCGCTCCAGCCCGTCCTCAGCAGCCCCTGACGGACCTGTCTGCCCCTCTCCAAACCCCTTCCTCACGGCCTCCAGGACTCCACCCTGGGGTCTCCTCTGTGCATTCTTGTCTTCCTAACACCAGTACCAGAGAACATCCGGGCTTCCGCCCCCTCACCGGCCAGGGCTGTATGCTAATGACCCCCCGCTGCTGTCCTAAACCCAAGTCCCACCCCCCGGAGGACCCCAGCCGCACTCCCCAGAGCCTGCTGCCCCGGAGCTGCCCCCAGGCTCTCTGCTCGCCAGCCCGACAGCGCTGGGTCCACGACTCTTCTCTCTCTCCGCCGCCACATCTCATCTATCAGAAAATTCTTTTGACTGTGTCTGCAAAATAGATCCAAACCCAAGCGCTTTCCCCCATCTCCACCTGGCCCCTGTGGCCTCTCACCGGACCCTCCTCCCGGTTGCCCTCCTTCGATTCTCAGCACAGCAGCCAGGTCACGTCACCTCCCCACCAAACCCCGCAAATCTCGAGTCCCTACTTTGCCTACAAGGTCCGACGTGAGACCTCCCCCGACTTCACCTCTCTGACCTCAGCAGAGAAGGAAACAGGACGTTTGTTCTAGGCTCACGAGATAAAACCACACTAATTACGCTAAAGCACTGCTTTTCCAAGGTTCTAAGAAAGCCCACAGACACGTCCCCCGCAGGTCCTCGGGCAGGGCTGCCCTGGGATGGATGGCCTTCTTGGTGCCGTGCTGACGTCAGCCTCCATGCCCCTCTTCCCTCCAGCATTTCCCAGAGAAATCAGCGCAGGGAGGCCGTCCCTTCGGCACCCACGCCTCTCCGAGGTCACAGCCCCGAAGCCCAGAGATGCTCGGCAGACTGCCTGCCGCCCCACCCCTCAGGGCGTGTGTTAGGGGAGGAGGGGACCAGCGATGGAGGCTGGAGCGGGGAGGTGAGGAGAGGAGAGGAGATCTCCCCCCGTAGATTTAAGGTAAAACGTGTCAGCTGGTTATTCGATGGGATTGGAAGGTCTCCTAGGAAGCCCCGCGGAGGCGGGACCAGGGGATTCCCGACGAGGGACTCGGCGCCTCCACCCCTTCAGGTGCCCCCCGCCCCGAGCATCCCTGCCCCGGGCCCACCTGGCCACAGCCTGGAGCTGGTTCCTCTCGGCCCCCTTAACAACACCCACAGGTAGGACTTGGTGACCACGCTTTTGAGATCCGGGCAGCAGGGTCCGAGGCTCTAACCAACAGCGAGAAGCTCTGGGGTGACACGCCGGGCTGGACCCCGTTCATCACAGCTCTTTATATCTTGAACATTCCCCAGCAGGGCCGGCCAGCCTCCAGGTGTGACACCCATGCCATCACTCGGGGCCCCGGGCTTACAAGGGCCTCTGCTGTCGACACTGGAAAATTCTTCCAAGGTTTGTACACGGCAGCCTGCGTTTTCATTTTGCACCGGGCCGCCACAGATGGTGCAGCGGGGCTGCCTTGAGGGGCGCTCCCCAGGGTTCATTCCTGTTAACTGGTGGTGTGAAAAAGCAGTGGTTTAGGAAACTTCGAGTTCAACAAAGTTAGATAACTTCCTTTTCTGAACCACAACTTGTAGCAACAGTTTAGATCAGAAACTCCTATGTAGTTATCTTCCTGCCAATGGCAAAGCTCTATTTATCACCACACAGATGCAAGCGTACAGCCAGACCTCGGGGATGCTCTGGGGTCGGGTCCAAACCACCACTACGGAGTAAGTCACACGAAGTTTCTGCTTTCCCAGAAAGTTATGAAAGTTCTGTTTACACTAGATTGCAGTCTATTAGGTGTGCAAAGGCATCATGTCTAAAGAAACAACATACTTAACTTTAATTAAAAAAATAATGTTCCTAGAAAGACGGCGTCTATAGGCTTGCTCGCGGCAGGTTTGCCACAAACTTTCAATTTGTAAAAAAACACAATATTCGTGAAGTGCCATAAAACGAGGTCTGTCTGTAGATTAGACTCTGTCCCCAAAACAATGCTTCTCGAGCACTGAGGTGCAGTGGATCCCTTGGGCGGGGAGTTCGTCTTGGTAGCATTAGTTCAGGCCCAGACAAGGCATTTCTTGGGCAGCCCTGATGCTGCTGCTGGTCTGCAGACCACACTCTGAGTAACAAGGGTCTAAAGTGCACCTGCGGGCAGGGGGCTTAGCCCTGAGGGTTAGTTCTGTCTCCAGTTTGTATGTTGCTTCATTATATAGTGACGGTGATTCAGGAGAAAGGGAGTCTCTCAGAGCCTCAAATGCTTCAAGTACTGGTAACTTTTCCTACAATGACTTCAAGGATCGATGATTTCACTTACGATCATTTCAGAGCTGAGTCGTTTTGCAATAATGGTCTCATTTTAACAAGCACCTTGTGAGTGAGGCAAGGCGGACAGCATGACTCCAGTTTTACAGGTGAGGAAACAAGCCTTAGGGGGTTGGCTGCCCTGCCCAGGGCTACAAGCAGGTGCCACGGCGAGGCCTGGACTGTCCTCCTTGGACCCGGGGCCTCTAGGACGTAGGCGCGCGTGAACATGCCAGCGCCCCTTACGTACAGGGCTCCTGTCTTTACGTCAATCTTATTTACAAAGAGGTTTGCTTTACAGTGAAGTTTTAAGTTACTCTTCTTTTGTAATCACCGGATCCTTTTTCTTCCTTTTGAAAACAGTTCATTATTCTATTTTTTTATCAAAACGATAAATGTTCATTGTTTAAAGAATTCAAGCAAGACAGAAGAGTACAAAGAACTCGGTAAAGTCTCACCATGTCGGATGGGACCTCTGTTAACAGTTACGGGCCGTTCTCCAGTCGCCTCCTTATGACCTGAGGGTGACCCTTTGGGGGAAAGAAAGCGCAGGGGTTTCCTCTGGTCAAGTAATTTTGAGAACCTTACGTATATTATATTCCCCACCTGAAGGTCACAGAGAACATTAGCATTTAAAGGCTCACAAAACCGCGGCAGCAAAAAATGTTGGCATAATAAACAGTGCTGCAAGAAATATCCTGAATTAGATCGATTTTTTCAGTTGTGTTATTATTTCCTAGGCGAACAAGGCATTCACATTGCCCCACCCAAAGGCTATGGGCGTTTACACGCCCACAAACTGTTCATAGATTTCCCATTTTCCAAACGCTGCCACCAGCAGATTTTATCAATCCCTCTGCCCTTTGTTGACCTGATACACAAACAAAACTAACTATTGTTTTTATTTCTTCCTTTGATCACTAAGGAGGTTGAACATCTTTTCTTGTGTTCATTGGTTAATCTGTAAAATGCTTGTTCACGTTCTCTCCAAATTTTTATTTGGGTTTCTTTTATATTTTTTTTCTTTTTTGAGTTCTTTGCCTCACAAGAAAATTAATCTGTTACCATGTGACTTGCAAATGATTTCACCAATTTAGTTTTCAACATGCCTATTTTATTTCCTTTTGCTACCCAGTTGTTTTAAATTAGTACACCATCACATACATGGGTTTGGGGATTTCTGACATGCTTATTTGAAAGACCTCCCCCAACCAAGATTATAAAACTGTTCACCCCTGTTTTCTTGTGACATTTTATAATTTCTGTATTTCAATTAAAGCCTCAATCCATCTGGACTTTTTTTTCACGTGGGGACTGAGGGAAGCGTCTACCTCTACGTTTGTCTAAATCACTAGCTTGGAATCACACCCCATGTATCAGATAATTAATTTTTTACTCTAAGATGACATGATGTTCTTTAAAATTATTTTATATTTGATGCTCAGTGTCACTCACTTTTGGTGGATAGCTGCATGCGTTCCGAGAAACGTAGAGAGTTGCGTAAACAGCACCACAAGCAAGATACAGAACAGTCCCGACACCCCCCAAATTCCTTCTCACTGCCCCTTTGGAGTCAAGCTGCACCCCGTCCCTAACCCACGGCAGCCCACTGGCCTTCCCAGTCCCCGGTGCGTGGCCTCTCCCATGACGTCACGGGGATAGGATGACGGTGTGGTCTGACCGTGGCCCCTTCTGCCTCAGATCGTCCTGGTGTGTCAGTAGTTCCCCGCTTCTATTGCTGAGCAGGAGTCTACACATCCTGTTTACCGTGTGCCAGCTGAAGGGTATGTGGAATCTTCTGGGCTTCCAGTGATTATGAATAATGTTGTTATTATGGACTGAACGCTCGTGCCTCCCCCCGCCCCCTGCAAATCGATCCTAACCTCCAATGTAATGGAATCAGGAGGTGATCAGGGAGGGAGGCTGGAGCCCCCAGGACGGGATCAGTGCCCTTAAAGAAGAGAGCCCCCTTCTGCCACGTGCGGACAGAGAGAGAAAACAGGAAGCAGGCCCTCAGCAGACACTGGACCTGCTGGCACCGTGACCTTGGACGTCCAGCCTCCAGACCGTGAGAAGTGAATGTCTGTGGTATGAGCCCCCAGCCTGTGGTTTCTGTCACAGCAGCGCAGATGGACTGAAACAGTCGTCTACAGGTTTCTGAGAAAACACACATTTTCATTTCTCTCGGATAAACAGCCAGGGTGGGAGCTCTGGGTCACGTGGTAGGTGCTTCTCACTTGGTAAGAGGCTGCCTTGCGGTGTCGTCCAAAGGGGCTGTACAGGTGTGCATTCCCACCAGCAGGATGAGTGCTCCAGGTGTCCTGAACTCTCATCGGCACTTTGCCTTCTGAATTTTGGTTTTTAATCCATTCTAATAGGTGCATAACTGTAACTCACTGCAGTTTTAACGGCTCTACTGGTTAATCATGTGTTTATTTGCCATCTGTGTATCTCCTTGGGTGAAATGCCCATTCCAACCTTGAGCCCAATTTTTACTAGGTTGTTTGTTTTCTTAGTTTTGAGTTGACATGGCAACTGACTGACTTGCTGCATTTCATATCTGTCTCTTTCTGGATCCTCTGTTCCAGTTCATTAATCTACCTGTCTGTTCCCAGGCCAAGACCACACAGTTTTATTACTATAACTGTTTTATTGCTGTAAGAATGAATTTCATTCATGTAAGACAAATCTTCCTTTATTATTCTTTTCAAAATATTCTCCGTTATTTTCAAATATTTATTGCCAGATTAACTTTAGAATAATTTTGTCACGTTCTCCCCAAATTCTGTTGAGGTGTTTACCTGAAATGATATTGAATTAAAGTCAATAATTTAGGAAAAATGACCCTTTGTGCTACTGTCTCCCAATCCAAGAAAAGACAAATCTTTCCCGTTAGTAACATCTTCACTTGTGTCTGATGGCTCGGGGATTTTTTTTTTTTTTCAGATATTTGTATTTAGTCTGTTTTCACATTCAGCAGGACCAGAGTTGGGGTAAAATCAGAAATGAAAACAGGACACGGGACACTTCTTGGCAGGGTTCTGCTTCAGTCCCGACCTGGACAGGCTGGAGGCTGGGCCAAGACAATGCTGGTTTTTACATCTGTCCTATTTTAGCTATTTGTAAAACCTGCAGCATTAAATCTGAGGGTTAGAAAAGCAAACAGCCACAGGCAGCGTGAAGGCCCCATCTCTTCCTCCAGCCCATAACTCTCCCAGCGAATGAAAACGCTCTCAGTTCACGCTCCACCCGAGGGAGCGCTGACCTTTCCCGAGGCTTCCAGAGGAGCCCACGTGGCCACTGCGGCCCGCAGAGGCTCTTGCACGGGACACACCTGTGACACGTGAAGAATGCCACTTTCTTAGTTTTAGTCTAAACATAATCCCACACGATTCTTTTTCTCGTGAAAGGAGCAATTTAGCCTGATGTACAAAAGAATTCTTGTGAATACGGATGCAATTCACAAGCCTGCCTGCCACGTACCTGAACTCTCTCCCTCTTCGTGATCGGCTGGTCACAGTGATCAATGCCATTCCCAGATCTGGCGTTCCCAAACCTAGCCTTCATTTCATTTTCGAGAAACACATTTCTATCACCTACGGTTTTAAAGGGAGAAAATAGCTCGTGTGCATCTGACTTCACGTCTCCCAATAAGCTTTCAATAACACGAGTGTCCTCAGCTTCTGTGAAGGCGCTCGGTCCCAATTCACTTTGCTCCCTGGGACTTTCCCATCCTGCAGAACTCAGGTAGGTGTTTTCGTCATGATAGAGGCTCAGCGTCCTTATAAGAGACTCCAAATCTCAATGGCTCAAACAGAAAGAAGCTTATTTGTCTTTCCATGAAAGTCGGAGCTGGCTGGACAGTTCAGCTCCATGAAGCCGGGGGGGGGGGGGGGGGGCCCGGCTCCCGCCTTGCTGTTTCATCCGTCACGCTTCGCATGTGCCCCGTCTGTGCCTGGCCGCTAGGAGACAGGGAAGCGGACGGAGAGGCCAGGCCCCTTCCCTCTAACAGCGAGAGTCAGGGACTGGACCTGCCCCTCCCACGCGTGGCCCTCTGACCCGTGTGTCAGTTATCTGTTGTCGCGCAGCGAACAGCCTCAAGACGTAGTGGCTTAAAACACAAACGTCTATCATTTCACAGTTTCTACGGGGCAGGAGCCTGGGCGCCTCCACCCGTCGGTCCCTCATGCTGCTGCCGTTGAGCTGTCAGCTGGGACCGCAGCCTCATCCTAATGTGCGCGGGACAGGGTCCCTGCGGGCTGCGTTTCCCACACAGGCCCCTCCAGAGGGCAGCTCCCACACGGCAGCTGCTTCCCTCAGAGCAAGTGGGCGAGAGGGCGACAGGACCCCCAGGGTGGAAGACACAGCCTTCCAGCACCTGCTCTTGGAAGTGAGGCTTCCTTTCTGTCCCAGCCCGAGGCAGAGCGCAGATGGGGACAGCCCAGCTTCCCAGATTCAGTTTTGCTTTCGCTCAGATAAAGCAATGAATAAGAAAGACAGAAACCGGGGTTACACGGCAGCCACCACAGTGGGACTGAGTTCCAAGGCCAGACCCTAGCTGTGCGCAGGTTGGGTAACGTCACGTTTATTTAAGCATCTCTATGCCCAGGTCAGAGTTCCCCACCCACCCGAGAAAGAGGAGTGGAGCAGATCTAGAGGGGTGAACGGCAGCCTCTGCCCTGTCGGCGTTAGGAGATGTTTCACAGGGATTTCATCAGGACGGCCAAGGTCACGTGGTGACTAAACCCCGAGTCCCCGCCACTGACCGGACGAGAGGTGAGACCTGGCGAGTGCGGAGCAGGTTTGGCACATCCTCAGACACAGCCTCCCTGGGGCAGCTCGTCCTCCCCGGCTGCGTCATGGACCCCAACTCGTGATACACCATCACAGCGCCAGGGAAGGGACAGCAGAGGAGCACGGGCTGCCCCCCAAGGCTTCCGCTCGGAAGGGGCTCCCCATCCTAGCATGTCTGGCCAGCCAGGCTTCAAGGGGGCAGGAAAGCTCAGTGCCCTCTGAGCTCAGAAGGACAAGGCCCACAGGACGGAAGATGTATCGGGGGCTCGAGCTGGCCTCGGCGCACAGAACGGTGCTCGGAGGCTGGGGGACGGCTTGGTGGCTGCGACGGCTCCGGACCTGCGCTCCCACCCCAGCCTGCACACGGTGCCAGGGATCCCAGGTTTGGATGGCAGACCGTTAACTCATTTGTGGCCGAGAGCAGTTTGGGGCTTAGCTCCGAGTCAACTCGTGAACTTGGAGCTCATTCCAACAGCAGGAACTGTAAGGACCCCAGAAAAGTCACTGGCCCCTGGTTGTCCCAGGGCACCACCTCTCAGTCACTCAGTGCCCTGGTGACTTGCTAAGTTACTTAGTCCCAAAACAGTTCACACAGCACACTCAACGTGAACGGCCCCGATGGGGAAGCCACACACGCATGAAAGGTCCGTATTTCCCCCCACAGCTATTGTTTATTGCAGGGACCTATCGTTTCTCTAAACGGGAGCCCTCACCCCAGGTTTCTGGTCCCCAGTCACGGCATCTTTCGTGGCTGCACGTGGCTTCAGCACAAACTCCCTCCCAGCCCCAGGGCCACCTGGTGATGGAGGCGGGTCCAGGCTGCTCGAACCCTCCTCTTGCAGATAATCCCCAAGTGCTCTGCGCAGGAGGACGGGCCTCCTCTCAGGCTGGTGGCTCCTTCCCGGCTGGGACGTCTGTGCCTCTTCAGTGACTCTGAAGACTCCTCCACTTGCGGAGGGTATTTCTACTGTCGTAACGGATGGGCCTCCCAATCTCACGCCCTCGCACGACACAACTTTATCTCTCATTCACTTAAAATCTCGAATGTTGTGAGTAGCCAGCTGCAATCCACAGGGGTATTCAGAGACAGGACAATGGACGGTCCACCATCGTCAACCATGCTTCCGGGTGTGCCGTCGGCACCTGCATCCCACCCACAAAGATGGGAAGAGAGAAAGCAGAGAAAGCGCACTGACGCTACCAGTCTGTTCGGGTGGCCGTATCTAAGCACCGTAGATGGGCAGCTTACGCAACAGAAATGGACTTTATTATGGTTCTGGAGGCTGGAAGTCCAAGATCAAGGTGTCGGCAGGGCTGGTTTCCTCTGAGGTCTCTCTCCTTGGTGTGTAGATGGCCGTCTTCTCCCCGTGTCCTCGTATAACCTTCCCCCTGCACACGTCTGTGTCCTAATTCCCCTTCTGATAAGGACACCAGTCCTATTCGGTTAGGGCCCACCCGCATGTCCTCATTTTACCTTAATCACCTCTCTAAAGACTTTTTCCAAGCACAGGCGCATTCTGAGTCCTGGGCATTAGGACTTCAACCCCTGAATTTGGGAGGACACGTTCAGCCCAGGACACATTCTGAGTCACAGTAGATCACAAAGTCACTGCCAAAGTCAATGGCACGGCCCACCCAAGGCAAGCCGGCGGGGAAGCACCCACGTCTGCAGCCGCATCCACCAGGCATGGGGAGCAGGGCTGCAGGGGCTAGTGAGCCAGCTCTGCCTGGAAGGGATCCTTGCCTCGGGGTCTCTTTCTCCTAATTGCCCCAAACCATCATATTCAGATTGTCCAGAGCAGCGAATTCAAAGCCCCAGAGAGGGCTTCCCTGGTGGCGCAGTGGTTGAGAGTCCGCCTGCCGATGCAGGGGACGCGGGTTCGTGCCCCGGTCCGGGAAGATCCCACATGCCGGGGAGCGGCTGGGCCCGTGAGCCATGGCCGCTGAGCCTGCGCGTCCAGAGCCTGTGCTCTGCAACGGGAGAGGCCACAGCAGTGAGAGGCCCGCGTACCGAAAAAAAAAAAAAAAAAGCCCCAGAGATTCTCGTAGGACAAACACTAAAGTAACGCAGCTCACTGCTACATTTCTTTACTTTGTATTGTGATGAAGACCAGACACAGGTTCCCAGTGTTTTGCATCACGTGCTTAACGTAGAATCTACCTTCAGAATTTTAGTTACACCGGAGACAATCATTACTGTTCTCACTGTCACCATCTAAAGAGTAAACAGTGTAGCTAAGAGAGACCTGGGGGAGCGGAGAGGCAGAGGACCTCCCATGACCCACACAGGGGCCGGGGAAGAATGCCCCAAATACCTGCCGTAATCCCAACCCTTACCTTCAGCCCCACAAAAATGCCAGTCCTCCCAGAGCGCTGACTTTCCAGATGTCTGTGAAACTCTAGCTGGGGCCAGGCTCAGCCCTGATGAACCGCAGCTTAAACGCCAGCTGATGGGGCTCAAATACACACAAGCTTCTATTCGAGCCAGCAGCTAATTCACGGAGAACACGTCTCAGCAAAATCATCAGGACACGTTTCCACAGCTGAGACGGGCTTCCTAACCATCAGTTCATCCTGAACTCGGGCCGTTAGATGTTCCTGCCTGGGCCGTGAACTTGACAATCACCCGTGAACCATAACACGGAACGACCGTGGCAAGAGAGGGACAGTCATCAGAACAGATGATCACCTGTCCCCACAGGAGCCTTTAATGAACTCAGCGTCTCACGCAGTGGCTTCTTTCAGGGCAGACGGTCGGATAGTGAGTGAAACTTTTCCACGTGCCTCAAAAGGCTTCTGGTCTGTGGCAGAGGACGAAGGTATAGTAAGGAGACAGGGGCACTCTTCCTAAAAACCTGACAAAGGTGTGTCCATACTTTCTCCTTCTTATAAACAGACGCAAATATCTGTATAAATAGAGAGAGATGTGGTGTTTGTTTTTACGCAGTAGATTCATTGTGTACAAATAGGGGGTCTTAGTATTCACACTTCACTCCCCACGGAAATCACTCCCAGCTCGGGGGAGGAATCATGTTCCTTTTTCTAGAGGCTGCATAATCCTTCGTGTCGGGGATACACCACCATCTACTGAACCTTCTCTCTGCTGACGGGCGTTTACTTTGTATACATCCTTGCCAAAGGGAACAAAGCTACTGAATTGTCTTTAGGAAGTTCGTTACTGCAAGTTATGCAATACATGTGCATATGCATGCCCATTGACTGTAACAAATAAGGTGGACATTCCACCCAGCAACGAGAACCTTCCCTCACCTCAGGACGTAGCACTGCCCCAGCCAGGGCTCCCTCGGATGCTGTAAACGTGGTGCCCCCTGGACTGTAAGCTCCAAGCATCCGCGCTGTACCCCAATCACCCCTGTTTTCCTTCCTTTCTCCTCTGAATGTCTTCAAGTTTCCCAGTTTCTAAGCTTCCCAAGTAAAAATCATTTTTCCTCCTCTGATCCCAAATATTTCCATTACTGAATTGTAACAGAATTATTGGGTTCCAAAAAGCATCTGGAACAGTGATTCTGAAAGTGCCTGGGGGACTCTGGGAAGGCTCATATCCCTCCTCACAAACCAGGGCCTTGAGGAGGGGGGAGGGGTTACAGCAGAGCCGTGAGTGCAGGAGGGAGCACAGTGTGAACGGGCTCGTGATCGTGAACGACCCCCCAAGAAAACCCAGAGAAATTCACAATTACAAGAATGTTCCTTGCACCCACCCAGAATAATCTCCCCTTTGATTAACTCAAAGTCAACAGTAGTGACCTAATCACAGGAGCGAAATCCTGCCACATGGACAGTCCCACCTGCACTCAAGGGAGGGGACTCTCTGGGGGCACCCCCAGGGTGGGGAGCCGCCTTGGGGCTCTGCGGGCACAGCGGGGCTGGCAGGCTCGGGAAACGCTGATCTAACGCCCTGATGCTACCTAACGACACCCTGACGTCTGCCAAGCCTCTGGCACAGCCTGGACAGGTCCTGTTATGGGTCCTGAATTCAGAGGATTCAGAGGATGCAATGGCTTCCAAAGGTCCTGCTATCATGGGAGCACCAGGGACCCAACTGGGGCCCGTCCTCCACCCGAGGTCCCTGGCTTAAGAGAACGGTGGTGCGGACACTGGAGGTTAGTCCACAGCCAGGCTGTCAAGGCGACAGTCACTCTCGGCAGATCACACGGGAGACCCCCAAGTCACAGCCCACCCTCCGCACTGCCCTCTCCCCACGCTGCCCTCTCCGTGGGTCCCTCACCCCTCGATCTCCGTCTCCTGCCGCGTCTCTGGACTCAACCGCCCGTTGACACCTGTCCCCAGCACAGGCCTCCTCTTCCCCCGGGGTCACATGACAGCCCTAAAAGGGCCTCCCTGGCGGCCAGGTCCCTTCAAACACAGCTGGATGAGGAATCTCTCTGATGGCTGCTCACCCGCTGTCCCTCCACTAGGCTCACCTGCCCTCGGGCCCCCAGGTCGCCCCCTCCAGGTGGCCCCTCCTTCCCGCTGCCCCGTCTCCCCTCAGCCACGCCGTCTCTGCCGATTCCAGACCCTGCACAGAGAGATGTTAGGGGACCAGACACACCCCGGAGAGGCCCCCCGACGGCGCGCAGATGCCCCCGCCCCCAGGATGCTCCCTCCAGGGGTCCGCCGAGGGGCCCCCAGCTCCTGGTGTCCCCGGCCCGCAAAGCCCCTGGGTTTGAAGACACCAGGCCTCCCAACCCCCAAAAGAGAGCGCATCCCAAAGCGTCAGTCACAGCTAACGCTCCCTTGCCAGGAACTTGGGTGGGGTGCGGAGAGTTAGGGTTTCATGGGGACAGAGGCTCCGCTGGAAGGACGAGAAAGTTCTGGAGACAGACGGTGGTGACAGCTGCACAACGTCGGGAATGTACCTCACGCCACGGAACCACTCGCCTGACAACAGTTAACGTGGTGAATTTTAGGTCGCGTAGATCTGACCACCATTTTCCAATAAATAAACACCAGCGTCCGGGTCCAGCCTCCAGGCCCCCCTCAGTGACCCCCTCCCACCCATGCCATCTCTCACTGGCTGCCCCGTGAGTGGCATCCCGGTCCATCCAGACAGATCCTGGGTCCACACCTGACACCAGGTCCCTCAGACACTTCTGGTGGGAAGGTAAACGGTGCAGCCGGTCTGAGAAACAGTTTCCTACAACGTGAAACATACACGCACCCTAGAGTGCAGGGCGTGTTCTCCTCAGCCTTTATCCCAGAGAAGCAAGGGCCAGTCCACCCAAAAACCTGCACACAGGTGTTCACAGCAGTTTTTCTTGTAATCACCAGGACCTGGAAACAACCTGAGCGTCCTTCGAAGGGTGGATCGCTGAGATGTGGGACATCCACACAAAGGCATCGTACTCAGCAGTAAAAAGGACTGGACCTTGATGCATGCAAGTATGTGATCGGACCACACGGCTGTACACTAAAAGAAAAAAGCCAGTCTTGGGCGATTACACTGCATGCTACATAATCTCATTTATACAATATTAAGGAAGTGGCAGGATTATAGAGATGGAGAAAAACCAGTGGTTTCTAGGGAACAGGGATGGGGACGAGAGGTGACTCTGAAGAGATGGGATGAGCAGGTCACTTTGTGGGGACAGGACAGTTCAGAATTCGCTTGTGCTGGTTATACATGAATCTACGTGTGGGATAAAACGGCACAGAATTACACACACACACACACACAGATGAGTCCAGGTAAAAGCTGGTGTCACCTGCTTAAGGTCTGACGTCTAGTTAGCAGTGTGATGCTGATGTCCCGCCTTTGACAGCACTACAGTGGTGTGACGGGCTCCCGTCAGGGGAGGGTGGGAGAGGGTGTTAGGACTCTGTAGGGAGGATGGGAGACGGTGTTAGGACTCTGTAGGGAGGATGGGAGACGGTGTTAGGACTCTGTA
>NW_020837978.1:904875-951102 GCF_003676395.1 Aethalodelphis obliquidens
GGTGTTAGGACTCTGTATGATTTTTGCCATTTCTTGTGGGCCCATAATTAGTTCAAAGTAAAAAGTTAAATTATTTTCTGAAAAAAGTCTAGACTCTAATTGCTAGATAATCAAGAATCTATAATGGGTACCCGGCCCCTCTGAGTCAAGGCCTATCTCATGAAGGAGTAGCACGGCCTCCAGGACTCCTCGCGGCCCCCCATCCACTCCTGCTGAAGCTGCGGGCCAGCAACGCCCCCTGAGCTGCTCCGAAGTCCTCCCACTGGAGGGGCGACTTTCTACCCCCCAGTCCTACCGCTGGCAGGAGAATGGGCCTTGGGAGGCTGGGAGAGAGGAGGGAAAGACCTGGAGATGTGTGTGTGGGCGTGTGGCTGGGTAAGTGTGTGTATGCGTGTGCACACGTGTAGGGGTTATGGGGGAGGGGTGGCAGAGAACAGAGTTACCAGTTACCTATTTTCCTAGAATTGGCTCCAGGTAGACAATGGTGTTACTTGCACTGGTCCAAGGGTCCCAGTTCAGTCCCTTGGGGTCACCTTAACTTAGTTCCAAAACCATGGAACGTCCTCTCGCCCCACTGGTCCCCAAGGGGCCTGGGATAAGGGAATGGAATACAGGGGGGTCAATACTGCCCCTTTGATAACCCTCAGTGTGGGTATGGGATCTACTGTCTCCGGGGATATTCCAGGTGAGCAGAATGGGCTTCAGAGTCACTGCACTTGAGTTCTCACTAGCCGCCTTCGCACTCACTAGCTGTGGGGCCAGGAGCGTGTGATTTCACTTCTCTGGGCCAGAGCATTCTAACAGTTAAAACCAGTAGTTCATATTTTTTCAACACTTTCTGTGTGTCAGGTACTGTGCAAAGCACTTGCCTACCTCATAACTTTTTTTTTTTTTGCGGTACGCGGGCCTCTTATTGCTGTGGCCTCTCCCGTTGCGGAGCACAGGCTCCGGACGCGCAGGCTCAGCGGCCATGGCCCACGGGCCCAGCCGCTCCGCGGCATGTGGGATCCTCCCGGACCGGGGCACGAACCCGCGCCCCCTGCATCGGCAGGTGGACTCCCAACCACTGCGCCACCAGGGAAGCCCTCACAACTTTCTTGAACAAGTAAATGAGCTTATGAATCTTACGTGGCCTGGCAGAATACCTATATCAAGAAAACAATCGATAAACTCTGCACTTAAATAGTATCCTTATTACCATAGTAACCGAGAGGAAAAAGGAAGCACACTTCTCAAATGGCACAAGGATCTCTGAAAATAGACCCAGATGCTGAATTTTTTCAAGTGCTGAAGCAATCCGGCTAACTCTGATGTGATTTCTCGTCATCAAGTGTGCTCTGCCCTGGACATTAGTCACGCTTCCTGAGAACTGAAGCACAAGGAGCCCATGTGTTCGCTGTCACGTGGCTTGAAGTTGGATTTCTCCTCAAAAGATTAAGTGCTCCCCTTAGCGTTAGCAACTTAGAAGACACAGAGCGATTTCCTTTCGTCTAACTACGCAGTGATGCGCCAGCCAAAGTAAACACAAAGACCAGAGTAGGTAAATTTGCTGGGAACGTCAGCGCGCTGCAGACGCGAAATAGGCTAAGTAACTTAGTACGGGTTTGGCTGAATTGTGGAAAGAGATGCCAGATAGCATCTGGCATAGGAGAAGGGCTGATTTAGAGAAGTTTTGTAACAGATGGCTGTTAAATTAGGACTTCAAGCCTCTCAAGCAGACTCAGTAAATATAGATCCAGGGTAGGCTGACCTCTGCATACAAACGCTTTATCCTTGCTTTGAGCCTGGGGCGTCCTGCCTCCAAACACTGAGGGTGGTGTGGTAGGGGGAGGGGGGTGGTGTGTGTGCGCGTGTGCTCGGTTACAATCAGCACCTCAGAGTCAGGAGAAGGACATGCCCAACCCCCACCACAAGGGACCCCTATAGGCAACTACAAAAGTAAAACATCAAGTTAAACAGACAAAATTCGGGGATTTTCAAGTAGATTTTCCCCCCTCAAATGTTTTATTCTTTCCCTACCTCTCGCACTTTCTTCTTCCTTGGAGCTCAATGAAATCTTTGGTTCTCCGAGTTTAATTTTGCATTTCACTTTTTATGGAACCCAGCATGTGCTTTCAAAACCCAGTTGCAGCCACCGTGACTTGGGTTTGCCCCTTTCTCCACCTGGAGCAAAATAAGATCAACGGGCGATCACACAAAGGTCCCGCTTTCCACTGTACCACGTGCCACTTTGCCCTGTGGAGGTGCAGACGTGGTCTTTTGGGAGAACGTTTGGAATCAGACACATCTGTTCGGATTTACTGTGAACACAGAGGTTCCAAGCCCTAAGGAAAATGGAAAAACGATTTTGTGTGGTTTTCAGAGCAAGTAAAATGGCCCAAATCACTTGCATTTCCTAATCCCTGGTACAACCGCTAGGATTCCCCATCTTCCTTGTGAGTTGTTTTCAAATCAGTTACGTCCATGCTTTGGTCTCTTTAATCTTCCTCCCTGGCTTTCCCTCCAGGGTAGTTGCAGCGTTCAAATCTCTGATCTAAACTAAGTCTACTGGCAAGTACCTGCCTGGAAATTTGCTTTTTAAATTACATTTTCGACCCTTAGGCCCAAAGAGAAAACACCTGGAAAAAGGCATAGCAATTCATCGAGCAGCTTTTCAAATAATTCCAATGAGCTTCATTCCTGAGCTGAGGTTCTTGTTAGCCGCTGCTAATTCTCAGAAAAGTAGATTCCAACAGTCCAGAGCACAGGCTCTTTGAGGTTTACCTGTCAAATGCAGAAGAGAAACTTTGAACTACAGCTGCTTTTCCCTCTCTACTTTTAGGAGAGACCCCAAATATCAGAATAAATTAGCTAACGTTGGTGATTTTGTGAGGGGAATTAGCAATAAAAAAAGGAAATACCTTCCCATGGAATTTTTCTAGAAGCCACTCATGATAAACTCAGTCTCCCGTTCCATTAACAGGGCTTTAAAAGGGAGCTGCTGCCCAGAACTAGAGTCACTGGGGTATCGCAGAATCTTCAACCACGAAACAGAAGTCTGCAGCTGCGCAGCAAATCAATCTTCATTCTTTATTTAATGTATGATGTCAGACGGTTACCACGTTCCAGGCCATGGGCTGGGTGCTCAGGATGGAGATGTCCTTTTCTTCGTGGTCCCACATGTCACTAAGGCTCTCATCTGCCTGAGGCGCCACCTGGTACCGCGACCTCAGCCTGTTTACAGCTGAACTCATCACCTCCTAAATATGCCCCTCTTCCTTTGCCCCGCAAGTAACAGAAATGCATTAAAAGTCGACTGTGAGGGACATCCCTGGAGGTCCAGTGGTTAGGACTTCGCCTCCCAATGCAGGGGTGGCTGGTTCGATCCCTGGTGGGGGAGCTAAGGTCCCACGTGCCTCACGGCCAAAAAACCAAAACATGAAACAGAAGCAATATTGTAACAAATTCAATGAAGACTTTAAAAACGGTCCACATCAAAAAAAATCTTTAAAAAAAAAAAAGGCGACTGTGAAAAAATGGGTTACGGAGATAGAGGGAACCTCGTAGAACACAAGGACAAGAAGTACAGTCAAGACCCAAGAGGGACAAGAACCAGGAAATGGAAATCACGTGAAACCAGGGCAGGGCAGCTCTTCCGCCACCTCCATTTCTCCGTTTGTGCTTCTCTTCACTTGTCTGTCTGTCTGTCTCCCTCTCTCTGTTTCTCAACAATGGGGCAAAGATGACTGCTCTCTGTTCCCAAGGGTTTACGTCCTCCCAGTTCAAGTTCTAACCGAGACTGCTTAGTGACTCCAATTTTAATTCCAAAGTCCTAGGAGAGAACATCTTATTGATACAGTTCAGCTATGACGTTAAATATGAACAGGCAGCCTCCTAGGCGCCATGTCCTGGGCCACAGGCTGTATCACAGAGTGGTTGCAGCGCCGACTGGTTGTAGTTGTAGACCAACCCTCCTACGCTGTCGGCGGGAATGTGAATTGGTACAGCCACGATGGAGAACAGTATGGAGGTTCCTTGAAACACTACAAATAGAACTACCATATGACCCAGCAATCCCACCACTGGGCATATACCCTGAGAAAACCATAATTCAGAAAGAGTCATGTACCACAATGTTCACTGCAGCTCTATGTACAATAGCCAGGACGTGGAAGCAACCTAAGTGTCCATCGACAGAGGAATGGATAAAGAAGATGTGGCACGTATATACAATGGAATATTACTCAGCCATAAAAAGAAACGAAATTGAGTTATTTGTAGTGAGGTGGATGGACCTAGAGTCTGTCATACAGAGCGAAGTAAGTCAGAAAGAGAAAAACAAATACCTTATGCTAACACATATATATGGAATCTAAAAAATGTCATGAAGAACCTAGGGGCAAGACGGGAATAAAGACACAGACCTACTAGAGCATGGACTTGAGGACACGGGGAGGGGGAAGGGTAAGCTGGGACGAAGTCAGAGAGTGGCACGGACATATATACACTACCAAATGTAAAATAGCTAGCTAGTGGGAAGCAGCCACATAGTACAAGGAGATCAGCTCAGTGCTTTGTGACCACCTAGAGGGGTAGGATAGGGAGGGTGGGAGGGAGGGAGATGCAAGAGGGAAGAGATATAGGGACATATGTACATGTATAACTGATTCACTTTGTTATAAAGCAGAAACTAACACACGATTGTGAAGCAATTATACTCCAATAAAGATGTTAAAAATATAAAAATAAAAAATAAAATAAAATAGGTTCAATAACAGTACCTATCACAGAGTTACTGCGAGGATTAAATGAGATAATGTAGATAAGAAATTCATCACAGCCCGGGCACAGAACACGCCCCAATTAGATGTTACCTACTACTGCTATCCTAAGGTTATTTTGAGTCCATCGTCTGGCAGTTGCCCGAACACGTTTTCTCGAGGAAACATTGAACATGGCTGTTGGGTTCCCAGTTACAACTGGTCAGATCTTGGAATCACATGGGCCCATTCATGTCAATAGTCTGTCCAGCGCAGGGTCCCATCTGCACACCTGCATCACCTTACAGCTCTACTACGTTCCCTCTAAACTCTCCCCCAGCGTATCTTCACGGGAATTTCCAGAAAATAGACTCACCAACATCACTCTCTTGCTCATCCACTCAGGTCCTGATCTGATGCTTCCTCACTGTCAATGCATTTGTAGCCCAGAGAGGTGCCTTGTCATCGCCCTGCAGTGAGGACCCTCGTGAAGAACACTGTCTTGTTGAGGGGGACACCTCTCCACGTCCCCACAGGACCGCTGTGCCTCCCACCCCAGGTGCTTGTGGCTCTTATCCCCGGCCCCCTCCAGGCTCACTGCTTTGGAGGCACACAGGTTTTCACACATGCATGGACAGATGCATTCAATGACTGTGGTACTGGCTGTGGAATCGGTTGTCCAGCTGGAGTCCTTCCCATCACTGACCCGCTGGTGACGGTTGGTAAGTTACTCAATCTCCCTGAGCTTCAGTGTCTTCTGCAAAACCATCCTGACCCCCTTAGAGATGTGGTAAAGATTAAATGCGATGGCATATTTAGAGTCTTGGAGATTTCCAGCTTCTAGAAATGGCAAAGCAGTTTATGCCAGGCTAACCTTCCTGCCAGCATCAATTATGAACTTTGAACGAAAGATAGGATACAGCTATTCTGAGGCACTAGAGAGCAAAGAACAGAGGCAGAAACTGGAGAAGATGCAACTCTTGAAAGAAAAGACGCAGACGGAGTGAAGATCCCCATTTACCCAATATGTCCTCCTCGGGCACTTCTTCACAGGCGCCAGGGGGCTCGAGACCAGGGAAAAGCAGTAGTCGCTGGGTGCAGATGGCAGAGGCCAGATATTGGGGCCACCACCACGGTGGCTAGAAACCACCATGGTGGCTAGAAGAGGAGGAAAGAATCCCAGAAAGAATGGAATCACAGTGGGATTAATTTCCTGCTAGCATTTTCCATGCCGACATTTTTCATAGGAATGTAAAAGCCAATCTAGAATTTCTAAAGCATGTCACCCACAGTGCCCAATATACAACAATTACATGAAAAGAAGCAGGAAACGATGACCCAGAGTCGAGAGAAAAAGCAGTCAACAGGGCAGAGTCACAGGTGACCCCAAATGACTAAATAACAGATACGTGAAAAAAGCTGGCAAGAAAAGATAAAGAGTTAGAGGATTTTAGGAGAGAAACAGAAATTCTAAATCAATAAATCTCCTAGGGTTAAATATTAAATATCTGAAATTTTAAAGAAACCTGCACAATGCTGAATATTTCAAGATCGATGACCTTGAAGACAGATTATTTCAATAGAAATTATCCAAACCGAAGACCTGGAAAAAATTATTCAAAAAACAATGAATAGCGCCAAAGTCACATGTGAGATAGTGTCAAGCAATCTAACCTATGTGTAGCTGGAGTCCTAGCAGGAAAGAAAAGAGAAAATGGGACAGAAAAAAGATTTGAAAAACTGTTGGCCAAAATTCTTCCTAATTTGATTAAAAACAATCCCCAGATATTTAAGATGATCACGTCCTAAGAGGGATAAATACAAATAAAACCACACCTGAGCACCCCAACCTCAAGTTGTTAAAAACTCATGAGAAAGAGAAAAATCATAAAATAACCAGAGAAAAAAAGACACATTAATACTGCTGCCTTCTCATCAGAAATACTGGAGACCAAAACAAAGTGAAATGACATCTTAAAGTGCTGAAAGAAACATATCAATTCTAAATGTCTCTGTCCCATGAAAACATTTTCAAAAATAAAGGCAAAATAAAGACTCCACCCTACGGGCGCAAGCGCGTCGTGCCGCAGGGACATTTAGAACCATCTCACTGGTGGTCGTGTGGAAGAGGTGTAGGAACAGAAGTTACTGAGGAAACCCTCCCAGTGGGCAGGTCAGAAAGGAGGAGACAGAGGTGAGGGGCGTCCAGTCAGCAGAGTCTGCAGAACTTGGCCAGAGAGGCAGGTGGCCTGCAGCTGCCCAACGTAGGAAGCAGAGGTTTCACAAAAGAAGCAGGGTTTTGTTTTAATTTTATTTTTATTCTAATAAGATGGACTGAAAGCATTGGGTCATGTTTGATTTGATTTGAAAGGAAATAGAAAAGTGATATTCCTTTCCTATCCGTGTTTGTATTGTTGGATTCACACTTGTTACAAAAATAAAGCTGCCAACAGACGTTCCTGATCTCGTCCCTCCCCACCCAGGACCCTCCCCCCTTGTCTGAACCACTCTCATCGCTCCTCTGCAGGGATGGGGCAGGGCAGGGTGAGAGGCAGGGAGGGTGGAAGGGTATCTTTTTCACTCATTACATTGTATTCATTTCTACTGGTTGGTTTCTACTGAGGCCTCTCTCCTTGGCTTGCAGACAGCCGTCTTCTCCCTGTGTGTGTGTCTGCTTCCGAATCTCTTCTTCTTATAAGGACACCAGTCGTACTGGATTAGGATCCACCCTAAGGACCTCACGTTAGATTAATCACCTCTGTAAAGACCCTGTGCCAAATAGAGTCACGTATGAGGCCCTGAGTGTTAGGACTTCACCATATGGCAGCTGGGGGTAGGGACAGTCCAGCCCAGAGCACAAAGAGAAAGGCAGCTCATCCAGGACCCAGAAAGTCTGTCCCTCCACGGAAGACAGATCCCACCCCATCAAAGCTCATGCCAGGGGCCTCTTCAAAACTCATGGCATATTCAAAACTAAGCTCTTTCTAGTTTTCCCAGTGAAACGCCCGCAGCTCGAAGGCTGATCTTATCAAAGGCTGTGTCAGCACAAAGCCTTCTGGATCTACACACGGGCCTCTGGAGAAAGCCACATGGTGTCAAGAAGACGCTGGGCCGCAGCCTCCTCTTTTAGTACCAGATTGATATCCAACACCCTTTATAGTCTTGTTTTGCAGCTTAAATTGTATATTCCCCAAGTCCCCGGCTGAATAAATAAATTGAATTAGGGATGCGGGTGTGCAACTCTGAATAATGCTGGCTCTGGTCTGTGAAATTCTATATGGCTTTGTCGGGCACCTAGACAGTTTTTCTTGCCCCAGAATGATGGTTCGATTCTCACATTAAACTTTTAGTTTGATACAGGGCCAAAGAGTGCAGACTCAAGAGTCCAAAATGACCCATTTTCCTAAGCAAGGCCCTGGCGAAGCCAGTGACCTGCAGGGGATGGAAGGGGCCCAGCCCCAGCATCTGTGGTCTCCCCGAGGAGCAGGGGTTGTTTTTACGCACACTTTGATGTGGAAATACGAGAGAACCTCGAAACCATTGATGCTTTCGCGTGGACATTTCACAGGGGACATCTGCCCAGGTGTTCCCAGGCCGTGATGCCTCATGGGTCAGGGAGAAAGGGACCAGCACAAGTGGGCAGAGCTGCCTGGCAGCAATGTGTCACACAGACAGGACTCCTTAGCTGTGCGTCTACGAGCACAGAGGCTGAGGCAGACCCTCTGGGAAACAGGAAGGATGTCTTCCCTGTGAACCGCAGGCCTGAGCCTTGTCGGGGTCCCCACCGATGCATTTCAGTGATTAAGATGGGACCTTGGGGAAGGGACAGAAAGCGGCTCAGGCCAAGGGCCAAGACTGAGTAAGCACCTTTTGCTCTCCGGGGAGCAGCGCTGGGTGCCGCTGTCCGGCCTCGGCCTGGAGAGGACAGAGGGCGGCAGAGAGCGGGGTGCAGGGCAGGACTGGGGGGATGCTCAGGCCTCCTCCCGTCCCGAGCCTTCCACGGGGACCACTGCCCCTCGTGCCCCTCCCTCCCTGGGGATCAGCCCCTGCACACAGGTGACCAACCTCCTCCCCTCTCTGCCGGTGACTGGCTGCGGGATCTCGGGCAGCGCACACTATATCTGCCCCATCTATAAAGTGGGCTCAGCCCCTTCCCCGCGGCCTGGTCGCGTGGGTTTTGTAAAGCACTGAAAGAGCCTGGCCCGGTGTTCCCACTCCTGTCCTTTCTGAGGCTACAGGTTCAGCTCCTCACGGATTCGCCCACTGGGGAAGAGCATCGTCTGCCTGTGGCTTCCCGAATGGCCCCTGCAGGCACCCTGCTGGCCACCCCTCACCACGGAGGCCCAGAGGCTCAGGTCTCCTTCCCGGGGCATCTCAGGAAATCCCAGGTGCCCACAGGAGAAGGAGAAGGACCTCGGCCCAGCTTGTATCCCGGGGCGGACAGCTGGGGCTCTCAACATAGTGGCCCCAGAATTGGAGGTCAAAGCAACAGGATGTTAACCTGTCAGAGGCCATCCTCCCGTCCTACAGATGGAGTCCTGTTCCCAAAGCAATGCTCAGGGAACCCCAAGGCAGTTCAGTCTTGAACTGGTTCCCATCCCCCAGCCCACGAGCTCTTTCAGGAGAGACTGTGGTTACTGACATTCATACCCTCAGCGTCTGGCAGTGCCTTGTCCCCCGTAACCACAGTAACGGTGCATCCAATGTCTGTCGAAGGAAGGAATAAATACACACGTACCTAAGTCTCAGCTTCTTGGAACTCGTTTCTCTAAGCAAGGTTGACAACCCTGGAAGCTATGACACACCAAAGCCTGAATTTTCTTATAAAATGAGGATAAAACACGCCTGAAAGTTAGGATTGACCCCAGAATTCAACCTACAAGAATGGGGTTTTTCAAACTAAGGGTCTCACCCCATTCATGGGTCATGAAATCCTTTTAGTGGGCTGTAACCAGCATTGTTTTATAACAAAATAGAGGTAGAACATGAATGAACATAACAGAAAACGTGATTGGGACTATCAGAGCAGGGAGTAAAAGTAAGCACTAGTTTGTGAGACCTTTGCTTAGTTACGTACGTGGGGAGTGCTGGCTGGGAGTATAAGACGTATTTCTGGTGCGCACGTGGCACAGGGGCCTGACAGGCCCACGGCTCCGCAGGGGTGGCTGACCTGCCGTGGGCTCACCCCGGATGAAGCAGGGGAGGGTCCCCAGGCCAGTGCAGTGGCTACTGCTGTGTCTGGGGTGCGCTTACTTTATCTCATTGCAAAGAACAAGTCTCTGAGTGAAAATCCCAGCCCCGTGCAAGTCTGGTGTCTGCGATTCGAAGGCAAAGGAACACTTGGGACTGAAGTGGCCTCTTCCCAAGGGAAAAATGAGCACTTGCTCCAGGACCTTTTAGAGGAACTGCGGGCAGGGCCTGCGGTGCCCACGTGAAGTCTTTTAGAAGGAGCTGCGGGCAGGGCCTGCGGTGCCCACGTGAAGTCTTTTAGAAGGAGCTGCGGGCAGGGCCTGCGGCGCCCACGTGAAGTTTTTCAGAAGGAGCTGCGGGCAGGGCCTGCGGTGCCCACGTGAAGTCTTTTAGAAGGAGCTGCGGGCAGGGCCTGCGGTGCCCACGTGAAGTCTTGGATCCAAAGGCTTATTTCAGGAGGAGGGAATCTAAGGCTTGGAACTAGACTCTTGGACTCTCGGAGTGAGAAAGGGCCCAAAGTCAAGGGACCAGCTGGTGACCCCAGGGCCCAGGGTCCACCCAGCGCTGGGCCAGCAGCTCTGTCGCTCCACGTCAGGGCTTCCCCAGGTGTACAGAGGTCCTGTCGGAGTTGCTCGGCCCCCCTGAGGGCCCCCCAGGGGCTCAGTGATTGTTCTAAGGAGGACGAATTAGTCAGCACCACCCAGCGAGATGAATCGTCACCCCCGTCCTTACTCAGAGGCCACCGCCAACGCTCGGCATCTCCCCAGCCCAGCCTGGCAGCCTGAAGGGCACTGGGTCATCCCGACTACTTGTTCTGGGCCTCACTTTGGCCCCCATGCTGTGTACAGCACCCAGACATTCTGGCGGTGGCAGGGACGGCTTGTCCTCTTGTGCACACGGGGCCTCCAGAGCCAGAGGGGACCAGGCGGCAGAGCCTGCCTGGAATCCAGTTCCTGTCCCTCTTTCAACCACAAACACAGAGCACGTTCTGCCCCCGAACCCCTCGGGACTTTTCGTGCACGGGAGAGCAGGGCGTGCCTCCCGGGACGTGAGGGTGAGACCAGAGAAGCCTCGGGGCCCAGTAGGCTCGGGTCCTCGGCGACCCCAGGCTCCTCCGCGGCTGCCTTCGTCGGGGGAGAGCCGAGCCCACCAGCTTTCCAGGCACCGACACCAAGGGTCTCGCTGGGCCGTCCCCGGGACTGGACGTAGGGCCCCAGTCTGCGCCCCGACCTGTGCAGGTGCCGCGCAGGTGGGCGGGCACAGGCCGGCCCCAGCCCCCCACCCCTCCAGGGCCTGGGCTCGCATGCAGACGTGCGCCTGCACCCGGAGCCCGCGCGCGGGTGTGCGCAGGGGGCAGCTGCTGGGCCGCAGGACGTGGCGCGGGCCGGGTCGGGGCGCCGGCGGGCCTCCCCGGGGGAGGCGTGGTTCCCCGGCAGAACCGAAGCGCAGCCTCAGCTCTGCTCCGCTGCCCGGGCCCTCCCGGTGCCCCCCACCCGCCGCCCGCCCATTGGTGCCCCCTTCGTGGGAGGGGCCGTCCTGCGCGGCGCAACCCTGCGACTGGCAGTGAGCTCGCCGGCCCCGCCCTCAGCTCCGGGCCGCGTCCGGGCCTCGGGTCCTCCGGCCGCTGGTCCCACCTCGGGGCCGGGATATTCGGCCGCCACTAGGATCGGGCGCCGGGGCCGCCCCTCCCAGCTGGGCAACATCCGCCTGAGGGGCTCTCCTGTGCCCGAGCCGTGCCCCCCGGGAGCGGGCCGGAGCAGGCACACCCCGGTTCACCCTGGGAGTGGTGACGACCCCGCACCCGCCCCCTCGCGCTCTCACTTGGCCCCACGGGTCCCTGGGACTTGGCAGAGCAGAGCGCGCCTCAGTTTACGGAATCACGTGTTTGGCTGCTCCAAGGTCACTGAACTGGACGTGGGGTGGCCAGCGCGGCCCTCACAGCCCATCCGGGCAGCTGAGCCTCAGGCTCCTTCGTGGTGGGAATTCGCCCCCCCCCACCAAGGGCCCAGGCACTCACAGCCCTTCCCCTCCGTGACACAGCCTCAGCAGAAAGCAGGGCAGGACACCTAGGCACCTGCGAATCACCTGGGCCCCTTGGCAACGCACCCAGGGCTCCAAGCTCTCCCCCATGAGCCGGCCGTGACGAGCAGCTGCTACATACGTTTCCTCTGCTAGCAGCACAGTGTCAGGCTTTGTCAGGAGAGGGCCCTGCAGAGACACTGCGGAAGGAAGGGCTCCTGCCTGCCCCCGCGGGCTCTCCCGTCAGCCCCCCGGCACACTTGGCATTTCTACAGCAGCAGGTGGAGTCCTTCCAGCCCCTCAGCAGAGCAACACCGGTGCGAGGCCTCCTGGGAGGAGCTTCCTCTGGCTGTTCTAGGCGTGTGGCTCTCACATTCAGGGAGCCCTGTCTGCGACCTTCCCAACAAGGCCGGCCCCCAGGTCAGGGACCAGGACCCCTCTCTTGGGCTCTGTGTCTCAGCCAGGAGGGGCCACTCCATAGAGTTCACTTCACTTCTAACCAGCCGACCCGTCAAGACTCCAACCCCCTCTTAGTTAAGAATTCTTTACCTTAAACTTTCCCCCTTCAATTTACTCCGTGGTTTCTGCCTCCTGATTGGATCCTGGCTGATGCATTGCCCAAGTGGCTATCATTTTCCCTGGAAAAACAGCATTGGCTTTCTAGACCCAGAGGAGGGAGACCGAGCCAGCTGAGGATGTAGAAATCATGCCACATGAGGGACAGCTGTGTAGAATCAAGGGCAGGGAAGGAAGTGTTGCCAGTGTGACCTGCTGCCTTTGAGTCCCTGAGGCACTGGCCATGGAGATGGGCTTGGACCTGCTCGGCTAGACTCAGAAATCAGGCAGAGATAAACAGACAAAAGCTCTGGGCAGGAGGGGGGCAGGTTCCAACTCAACCTACGTAAGAACATTCTAGTCCTTCCAGCTGCTCGGATGGACATGCTCTGCTTCCGGTGTCCTGAGGCTGGCCTGAGTGAGGGGGCCAGGCTGGACAGTCACCTGGGGAGGAGTCTCAGAGGGCGCTGGGTACAATGGACAGGATTTCTAAGAATTTTTGAGTGATTTTAGCAAACAGAATGGAGAGCAGAGCTTTGCAAAGATAAAACAATAAGAAGCTAAATAAGAACATTAGGTTTCTTTGAATGAAAACCTGGGTCATCGTGTCATTCTAACATGGTTGTAACTAATACATTGTAAACAAGTTTCTCACCAGTTTTTAATGCTTTGGTGCGGAATATATATCTGGTTAAAAGCAATGGATCAATAATAGCGCTAAAAACACAGTCATGTTGGGTCTCTACACGCATTTACCCATATGAGCAAAATACACTTTCAGCTAAGGTAAAAATAGTACTGCCAGCATGTACATATTGTATAGTTCTATATTTAATTTTTAATTTGATCGTAAAATCTCATTTACCATTTTCTATCTTAGGAACCCAAGGGCTATTTAACACAGACATTTATAATGAACTGAAGTTACCGTGAGACTGTTTAAGCAGTGAACGTTAAGTGCACATGAATTTATAATTCTATAAACATACTCTTGTGCTGCATATGACGTAGTTCTCCTGCTAGCCAAGCTGAGAAGGTCAAGCCTCGTTTCATCCTTATTTCCCAATCAAGAAGCAAAGATTTTATCTTCACCGATTTAAGTTAACAAGCCTGACCATTACACAAAACAGGTCTGGCTAATCAATCTGGTCATTTAACAAGTACTTATTACTGTCTTTTGCTGGCACTCTGAATACAGCAGTGAGAAAGACAAATATGGCCCCTGCCCTCCCAGAGTGAAGAAATCACGTTTCGTTATATTAGTGGCACAGACTCTGAAGGTGGCTGGGGTGCAGCGCAGCCCAGGCGGAGGCCAGGGAGAAGGCGTGCCGGGCAAGGCCGCCCTGGAGAAGGGACACTTGGGCTGAGCCTCAAGGTGGGTGGGCAGGGGGCACAGGTGCTGGCCCAGGCAGAGGCAACCATGCACTCGTCATGGAATTGCACACCGGATTCAAGGACCTGAAAACCCTGCAGACCTGCAGTAGCTGAGGCCAGGGTGGGTGAAGGGCACAAGAGATGGGAAGAGATGCATGCAGGCGGGGAGGCGGGGCCAGAGCCGGATCCCGGGCCTCACAAGCCGCGTACAGATGTGGACCTTCATTCTCCACCTCACTGAACTTCACCGCATTTGTCTTTATTGTCCATCTTAGCATCATAATCATTAAAGCGTGTGTGTGTGTGTGTGTGTGTGTGTCTGCGTGTGTGTGTGTTTACATGCACGTGTGCGTGAGCGTGTGTGGTGATTGGTCTATAGATGTAAGAAGTATTTCTTACCGCTCATCGTGGTCAAAAAACGTGGAAAAGATTGCTCGTCGTCTGTGTACTGGGAAACCACTGAAGGCCTTTCAGTCCCAATGACAGGACCAGATTACATTCCAGAGTCCCTCCTGTTGCACAGAAGAAAGTGGCTGCTAAGGACTGAGCATGGGGCCGAACGAGATGTCAGGTTGCCTTGGGCCTGGGCGGTACCAGCAGGGATGGAGACAAACCCGAGAAATATTCAGGGAAGGGAAACTATGATTAAATGTGCAAAGTGAGGTGATGAGTCCTGTCTGCCTTCCAGGATGCCGGCTGAAGAATGGCCTGTATGGTGGGACCATTTTCTACAAGAGGGAATCAGCAGAGGAAGGACGTTGGCCTGGGGAACGAGAGGCCCCTGTGAGGGACGTCAAGTTGAAGTTTCTGCAAGATGTCCACTCAGAGATGTTGAGTGAGCTGCGTGAGACACGGGCCCGGAGCTTGGGAGGGAGGTCGGGACTGGAAACCTGAGTGATGCGCTCGCTGGGCAGATAACTCCCGCCCTCCTCCCACGTGCCAGGCGCTGTACATTACATCCTAGACACACATTAGTGAACAGACATGATCACTGCCCCCTTGGAACCTGGAGCGACTGCCCTTTAAATGAAAACATAAGTCGCGGGAGTGGATACACTTGCAAAGGGGCAGAGTTTTAGATAGAGTGAAATGGGCTTAAGACTGAAATACAAGAAGAGGTGCTGGCAGAACAGACCAAGACAGAGACAAATTAACTTCTTCTGCCCTAAAGAGCGGAGAAGAAAAGCAGCTGCAAAGACAGGGTGGGGGGGTGTAGGGTCAGAGTCGGCGCAAATCTACCTGGGGTGACAAAGTCATGTCCTGCTGGACGGCAGGGCTCAGCTTTCTGACTCCCAGGGGTCACTCTTAGAATGAACACGGGAAGAGACATGGGAACCTGTGAGCTCCAGGAAGCAAAGTACCAGCTTCCACCATCATCATTGTAACAGTGATGTCCAAGGCCAGGGCCAGAAACCACAGCTGCAGAAAGTTAACCTGTCACCCTCTCGAATTATCTTTGTTTCAGAGATTAGCAACTGGACAGGGCTATCGAAAAAGACCAAACAGAAAAGACAGTAACATTTGAAAAAGGAGGAAACTGAAGAATAAAGCAGATGCGTGTTTCCTGGCATTCCCAGTCAACGGCAGGAGCTGCTTCTTGATGTGCTGGTTTATTCTCTAATCTCTGCATGAAGACGCATGCAGAATGACGCATTTAGCGCTCTTCTGATATTAAATAACCTCACAGATTGGAGAAGTCCCACTCCCTCCATTATCAGCAAGTCTCACTAATGAGGGGAGATTATCAGAGAGCTTCATGCCCGAGCTTTGGCTTCCGACATGACGGAGTCCCACCTGCCTGGGATGAAGGATTGTGAAGCACCCTGGGAATGTAAAGATCATCTCTGCCGCTGTTACTGATGTTATAATCGAAGGAGAAATGAAAACAGCACGGGGCTTCCCTGGTGGCGCAGTGGTTGAGAGTCCGCCTGCCGATGCAGGGGACACGGGTTCATGCCCCGGTCTGGGAGGATCCCACATGTCGCGGAGCGGCTGGGCCCGTGAGCCATGGCCGCTGAGCCTGCGCGTCTGGAGCCTGTGCTCTGCAACGGGAGAGGCCACAACAGTGAGAGGTCTGCGTACCAGAAAAAAAAAAAAAAAAAACCCAGCAATATGGGACCCCAGTTGCATTCCAGAAAGAAAAGGAAAACGGACATTAATGGAAAAACAAATAAGGTCTGTACTTCAGTTGACAGCACTGGACCGACGTCAATTCCCTGCTTTTGAGCATTGAAATGCAGATGTGTCCGATGAGAACATTAGTGGAAGCTGGATGAATGGTACACAGGCATTCTCTCTACTTTTTGTTTTTCAACAACTTTTCTCTAAGTCTAAAATTATTTCAAAATGAGCAGTTTCTGTTCAAATGCAAAGAACCACTAAATAAAACTCTAGTTAATTAAGACCCTCTGAATCCTCAAAGCGGGTTTCAGAGTCCGAATTGCACGTAACTATTTTCTGATGGGTTTTCTTTGTTTGGGTTCATGTGACAAGCTTAGATGAGGTAACATCACATCCACATCAGTGGAGAGTCTTCAAAATATTTTGACACTTTGTTTCTGCAAGTTCTTCTGCACCTAAACATAACAGATCACCCCGTTTAGACCTGCCTCTCTAGGAGGAGCCTGGACTCCACACATAAGTGTGTAAAAGCAGGATAGCTTCAGTGGCCCCAAAGCCACGAGTCGACCTTTTCATTTACTTATTTATTTATCTATTTGCGGTACGCGGGCCTCTCACTGCCGTGGCCTCTCCCGTTGCGGAGCACAGGCTCCGGACGCGCAGGCTCAGCGGCCATGGCTCACGGGCGCAGCCGCTCCGCGGCATGTGGGATCCTCCCGGACCGGGGCACGAACCCGTGTCCCCTGCATCGGCAGGCGGACTCTCAACCACTGCGCCACCAGGGAAGCCCGAGTCTACCTTTTTATTTTATTATTTTAAATTTACTTTCTATTACTCCAATAAAATAATTTTGTATGCTTGATTTTTAATATCTACGTCAAAGTATTCTCAGCCCTTCACCACTTTCTTTCTAACCATTTTCAAACGGTCCAGTTTAGTCTGCAAACCGTGTCAACTAATGAAGCATTTATACAGCACAGACCCACCCCCAGGTAGCACCCACCCCCCAGGTGCTACTGATTCACTCGGCAAAAACATGTCGAAACAAAGCACGGTGTGCAAAACATTGGATGGTCTCTTACTGTGGTGATGTCTTCAACAATGAAATCTGACTGTATCATCAGGAAACACTTGCCCTCCTGTCCCAATTCATTCTATTATTTGTAAATGCACTGAGTGTTACTAGTGGAAGAGTTTTGCCAAAATCAGCGAAGTCAGCTTTAAACAAAAAGCCTGGCTCTTTGGCTCCGGACATCTTTTCTGGCGGGTCCTTATGTCCCTTTCCCAGCTCAGGACACGGATGCTGACCGCAGAGGCCCTGTGTGAAGCCTGTGTCTGGGGCCCCCCAGCAGGAAAGACCTTTCATCTTGTCCCTCTTCATGTAAATGCAGGTCGTTGACGCATAATGCACGTCAGCATCTCGCTGAGATGCGGAGAGAGGAAGTCCACACGGAAAGGGTTATTCGGAATGCCCTTGATCCAGCAAGAATGATCTCACTGAACGCGCGCCGAGCCATCTGCTAAAGGACGATTTGCTCAAAGGATCCACCAATAAAGAGCTGCTCCAACCAAAACACAGCGAAGCAGAGAGGAGACCCCTGTACGGGACCACAAGAGCGCAGGGCCGGGCCGATGCTGGGAGCCCACGCCGTCCCCCCCGTCCTGCTGGCAGATGTGGCCTTGACACGTCAGCGTGGCCACGCCAGACACAAGGACGGCCTCCCAGACTTCCGACACAGGGTCTCCTTTACCAGTCTTTCCACCGCTGAATCCTCAGCTTTCTACTCCGCAGAAGTGTCCCTGCTGGTGTGTCACTGAGCCTTAAAAGAGAGAGTCGCTCTGAGCCAGAGTCCCTGTCACCACGCCCTCCTCCACGTGCAGGCAAAGTGCCTGGGGTCGCTGGGGAAAAGCACGAAGGAAGGTGGTGTCACCCATTGAAAGGGGATGGTGTGGAAGCATGTGTGGAGAAGCTCTTAAACGAGTCACCCACATTTGCATCCCTGGAAGGATTCGTTCAGTCCTGCTAGCTGTAGAAGGACGGTCCCTTCAGAGGACAAGTGCATGGTGTCGGTCAAAAATAACACCAATGGAATGGACTGTCAGAAATGGGAAAACGCGGCACTAACTTCATCTCATCCCCCCAGACGTCCAGCCCTGCTGCACGGGAAGAAGGGACGCTCCTTGGGCCCCTACGATCAGACCTGGGGCAAAGGTCCACGCAGCAGTGGATAGCAGGGGGCGACGTTGGCATACATTGGTGGACAGACCACCACCTGCTGAGGGAGAGACAGACCCACTAAAAGTGGGGACAGCATCCCCAAAGGGACGGAGGGGACACACCCCACTGCTCCGAGCAGTTTGCTTTTGCTCTGACTGAACAAAGAGGAAAACTGGACACGGCAGTCACCCTGGACATACGCGGCCGCTCAGCTGTCCAGGGTCACACACCGATCCCATCAGCGGTCAGTCCAGTGAGATTTAGGGCCAGAGGAGGCCCTGGGACAGGGGCCCCGCCCCAAGCCCTACTCCAACCCCAGTCAGAGCTTTTCCTTTTCTTTGTTTTTAATTTTTCTGAATCGATCTGGACTCCTGGTTTTCAGAGGCTGTTTCGGTGTCCCTGTGTCCCTCCGCCCACAGCAGTGGAATCTGATGGATGGGACACAGCTGGGCGCCTGAGTGTGAGGTCAGTCCCATCCTGTCTCCAGTTTCTCGCTCCCGCACCCATTCCATCACCAACCCTGCCGGTTCCACCTTCAAATCAGACCCCAGCGCAGCCCCAGCTCCGGGTTCCACTGCTGCTGCTGAGATCTGGCCACCGTCTTCTCTCAGCTGAACCACCACTAAAGCTTCCCCATCGGTCTCCCGATCCTTCCTCGCCCCCTTCAGTCTAATCTCCCCAGAGCAGCCAGAGCCATCTTGCTACACGTGTGCCAGCCCAGGCCACCCACTGCCGGACACGTCCAAGGGCTTCTCACATCACTCAGTGAGAACCAAGCCCTTACAAGGCCCTGTGCAACACACACATATATGTGTACAACCTGTGCAATGCACACATATGTGTACAACCCTGTACAATGCACACATATGTGTAAAACCCTGTACAACGCACACATACGTGTACAACCCTGTGCAACGCACACATATGTGTAAAACCCTGTGCAATCCGACCTGTGCTCTAATTACTGTCCCTCTTGCTCAACCTGCTCCAGCCATTCCGTCCTTCTTGCTGCTCCTCGAGCCTTCAGGGCACGACCACCACAGGGCCTTTGCACTTGCCCTTCCCACGTGTTTCCATGGCCTGGCCCTTGCCTCTCTCAGACCTTGGCTCAGAGCCCCATCCCCTGCCTTTATTTTACTTCATAGCACTTACTGCGCTCCATCAGGCTGTGCATTTCACTCATCTCTCTCGTTTAGCACCTGCTTCCCGTGCCCAGAACATGAGGACCAGTAGGGCCGCACTTTGTTTAGGTTACTCAGTGGTGTCTCCCCAGAGCCTAGCCCACGCCTGGTATACAGCTGGCGCTCAGCAAATCACTGATTCCTTCACTCCCTGGCGGGATGGATGAACATTGCAAGGACCGTGCATCTCAGGCAGAAGGTCAGAGGAGGCGGCGGCGCTGGCGCTGAGGACCCACCGGTGCCCCCGGGCGCTCTGTGTCCTGGGGGAGGGGGAGGGGTTTTCTCACCCAGGAGGCTACCCATCCGAGGGCCATGGGATCGGTCCGGGGGGCCACGACCATCCATATTAAAAAAATGAAAGAAATAGAAGTTCTTAAAGTAGAGGCAATTGTGTACGATAAGGATAAGTATTACCTCATGAAACTCATTTCTAGTGCACGTGTGCACTTACGCGCTCAGTTACCACAGCGTCGTAAGATGTGTCACTTATCACAGCTCTCCGTCGAAAGACCTTGAAACACCCGTCACAGATAACATGCCCAGAGTGGCTAAAATGATGCTGTTTTAACAGCTCTGCAGAGGAAGGTCCTCCCCAGAGACAACCTCTGGGCCGCGTCACATGCACTCTGCTCGCGTGTCCCGACCTGCTCCGAGGTGCCCTTCGCTTCTCTTATTCCTTTTCTTTCTGCTCTTCCGGTCGTGTAATTTCCACCTGCCTTCAGAGTTTGCTGATTCTTTCTGCTGCCAACTCAGCCCTGCTGTTGACCCGTTAGTGAACTTTTCACTTTTGTTTTTGCGCTTTTCGACGCCAGAACACCCCTTTGGGTCTTGTTTTATAGTTTCTATCTCTTCGGTGATGTTCTGTATTTACGAGTCATTTCACCGTACCCTCTTGTAATTCTTTAGGCATGGTTGCCTTCGTTCTTTGGACACACGGTAGAACCTGCTTTGAAGTGTGCACCTTCCTGACCTGATGTCTGGGCCCCCAAGATCGTCTCTATGGACTGTTTTCCCTGTGTACTGGCCACACTTTCCTGTTTCTCTGCGTGGCTCAGGACATTCTGTTGAAAACTGGGTTTGCACAGTGCAGTGTAGTAACTCTGGACGTTGACCCCCATTCGGGGGCTCGATTTTCTTGTGAATTGAGTAGTTTGTTCGCTTGGTGAGTGACTTGGCTGTGAAGCTCGTCTCCACGCCCGTGCAGCCTCTGACATCCCTCAGATGGTTTCCTTCCTTGCATCCTTTAACCTGGCTTCCTTGGGGTCACGCTGGACCCCACCCAACTGCCCTGCAAGCCGGATGGAGCGCCAGAGCCGTGGCCACGTGTCTCTCCCAAATGGCAGGGCTACTCCTTGACAGAGTTGCTCCTGCCTTCTGTCGTGCTGACCTGGGTGTCCCCCTGTCAGAGGGGGGAGGTGGGTGAGAGCTGTTCTGCCTCTGTCCCAGGAGATGGGGGGGGTTAGGTATGAACATGTCCATCGTATCTTTAAAAGAGTCGTTGGGAAATACATTCCGCGTCACAGGCATCAGCTGAACCGCAGAAGTGTTCCTTGTGTGTGAGCTCAGCTAAGGCTCACTGCCATCCCGAAGGTACGGAACACCCGCCCAATCGCAAGGTGAGGAGATGAGGCTCGGGGCGGGGGGGCAATTTCAGTGTCATGTGACCAACGAGCAGAGACCCAGGCTCGGAATCCAGGTACGTGTGACGCTGAAGCTTGTGTTCTGTCTGCTGTATAGGCTGCATCTTCCAGGAAGAAGAAGGCAATTTAAAATGTCCTGAAGGTCCTCACAGCTGGAAGGGACCCGACGGGTCATCCAGGAGAAGCCCCTCTCTTTGTGCATCAGATCATATAAACTCTTCATTTACACTGGTTCACGGCTTTATCGTGTTGACTGGAAACGTGACCCACCGTGTGTTCCGAGGCGATGCAGAGATCCTCGTCACTTGACTGAGCAGCGAGTGGCTGGTCCCTCTCCAGCCCCACACCCACCTCTAATCACCACGTGTCCCTGTACTGACCGCATGGGTTTCTTCCTTTACAAATTGTAATCACTTAGTGTCTCCTTATGACGGACGCTCAACAGTACTCATCTGAAGCCGTTGACATGCACTGTTATTGTTTAATAATATCGCTAGTAATGCTATCACTGGTAGTGCTATCACTGGTAATACTATACTAGTAATATCAATCCTATCCCTAGAAGTACTATCACTAGTAAGGCTATCACTAGCAGTACTATCACTAGAAATACTGTCACTAGTAATGTTATCGCTAGTATTCCTATCACTAGTAACACTATACTAGCAAGATCAATACTATCACTAGAAGTGCTATCATTAGTAATGTTATCACTAGCAATGCTATCACTAGTAATACTATACTAGTAATGTCAATCCTACACTAGAAATACTATCGCTAGTAATGCTATCACTAGTAGTGCTATCACTAATTAAACTATCACCGGAAAAGTTAGAAGCTGTTCTTTTTCACTCAGATGATTAGGATGTAAACGTCAGATTCCCCTTTGCTCGAAGCTCCGCTGAAGCAGAGGACACGTTAAATAGTCCATTGTTAAATGGCCGCTGACCTGGCCATTCCCCATCAAAGACAGATTTTTTGTTCTCTATTTTTAAATGATTTCAACGTGATTTGCCAAAAACGAGCCCCTCGGAGGCTCCTGAGGGCTGAGCTCTGGCTGAGCAGGAAGGGCTGTAGCCACTGGGCACGTCTTTTCGTTTGACTGATTTTTGTTGGGGTTTGTCTCTGTTTCTGTTTTTGACGCATGCAGTTACTCTGACAATTCTCCCTTGAGCTTACTTCTGAAAAGTGGATTCAGGCTCTATTTATCTACACAACTGTGCTTTAACTACACTGGGTGCCTCTCACATATGTTCACCTGAATCTCAGGCCATTTCTAATATGACTTAGTTTCTAAAAAACAACTATATTCTGTATTTACTGTGTCTGTGTCATTATTTCTTAGGGGTTGTAAGGTGTCAAGAGTACAGATTCTTCGTCAGAGAAACGTGTCATTCTAGAACTGTCTCTGCCTCTTACTAACTAAGGTCCCTGAATGAGTGACCATCTCCCAAAACGTCAGTTTTCTTATCTACGAAATAAAGACGGTAATAGGACTTTCCTCACAGGACTGCTCTAGGGATTAAATGAGATAGCATAGCGTAAGTGCCGACACGGTCATCATTCACTAAATGTCAGCTACCCTTCAAATCAGAAGAGTATGACTTTTCTAAGACGGACCAAACAAGAATCAAGACTGTAAATGTCACAGGCAGACTACGGGGCAACAATCAGAAACAGTCGCGAGGCACGTGTGGGCCAGCACCCCACGCCCCGCCCCCACGTGAGCCCCGCGGCCTTCTGGGATTGACAGGAAGGAGGGGCTCTGCCCGCCGAGCACGACCCCAGGGGCGGCCCCTCTGCTCGGCCAGGACCCCGCTCCCCGCAGCCTCCTGCACAGGATCAGCAGAACCACGCTGAAGTGCTCAGGTCTGGGGCTTTGGCCAGAGCAGAGGCCCCGATCACACTGTGCCGTCCATGAATTAAGCAGGAGTTTCACCAGGGGGACAGCAATGCCCCCAGGGCCAGCTTGAGGGCCCGGGATTTACTGAGCTCCAGGCGGGGTCACTGCTCCACGGTGACACCAGCGCTTCCAGCAGGAGACACGCGCAGGGAGAGAAGGGGGACGGCACGGCGGGGGCCGGCCCGGTGATGGACGGCGGCAGGGAGCGGGGTTGCGAAGGCGGAAGCTGACTCGTCAGGAAAACCAGGAACAGTGGGATGTTACCTCCACTGTCTTCTGGGGACAAGATGGGCCGACAGGGGTGTGATAATGAAGTTTGGTTTCAAGAACAAGAGGACCAGCGTCAGTCACCTGTCTCAGAGTACCATGACCTCCAACCCTCCGTCAGCTGGATAAGCGGAGAGAGTCAGGGATACGTGATGCAACCTGCTGAAGAGGGCCCTCACTCCCATCACCCACGTCTGGTTTTGGGGAACGTTTCTGGACGTGGATTTTAAGACACCGCTCAGATGGGAGGTGAGAGAGCTCGGTGTCGCGGCCCTTAGAGGGAACCACCCCACTCTGCCCCCGCCCCCAGGACCAGCAAGACCTGCAGCTTCTCTGGGACGCGGGTGTACAGACCACGCACTCTTCAGTTACCGCTGCCAAGTGGCAGATCTCCTGGTCACTGTGCTCCCTGACTACCAGGCTGGCTTTGAACCGCAGACCGTATGTCCCCAAGCCACAGTCTCTTTCTCAGTCTTGATTGGTCCGAGGCAATGAGTGGGTCAAGGTCTTGGAATTAGATGAACAGTATTTAGATCCCAGCTCTGTGACCTTGAGTATCTTGACTTCTCCAAACATTCAAAACATGGTAATAGAGACAAGCAGAGTAAACTGCTGGAACAGTTACAAAATCCAGGAGCTTAAAGAACAGAGGAGCTTCCCGCTCTCTCACATGATGGTTCCAGGCGGGTGCCCCCGTTTGCAGGGGTCAGACCCAGGCTGAGGGTGCCGCCGCCTCTTCTGCCCATGGCGTCCACGGCAGCTGTGGTCACCCCCATTCTCGTCACTGCAGAGCAGGGAGACAGCACAGACGGCGCACACCGGGGGTCACCTGCAGCCCCTTCGCGGAGGCTGTCTGCGCTGGGCTGGAACAGTGCTGGGGTCCATAGGGAAGTCCAGCAGACATGCCCTGTAAGGCCTGCCACTAAGTGAGCACAGAACTGTTTTCTCTAAAAGACGTAATGTTAAGTCATGTTAAACCCAGAAATAGGCCGAAAGCCACACCAGCTCTCTGAATCGCTCAGGAGGGTGTGGGCGTCCCCACCCTCGAGCGCGCTCCCTTCACCGGCCCTGATTCCAAGGTCTCCTTCCTGTGTGAATCCAGTAAAGCAGGAAAGCCGAGGGCAGGCGTAGGGCCGACCCCTCCCCAGATCAAAGACTCCAGGAGCCCCGCGCCGGGGTACCCCAGCCGCCCCACGCAGAGACCCCGGCCCAGCAAGCCCACTGCTGCTGTGAGAACTGAGCCCGGGCGCTGCGGAGAAAAGAGAAGGCCTTCAGCACGTGTGCAGCTCACACTCGAATGGGGCCCCGGCTGCATCAGGGGTGGGCCTTGAAGTCATGGCACTCAGTGACGTCAGCCGTTCACAGAAGGACAGGTGCCGGCGACGCCACTCACAGGAGGTCCCCGGTCGCCAAACCCACAGACGGGAAGCACAGCAGACGTTACGGGGAGGGTGGGGCTCGCGTTTAGGGGACAGGTTCGGTTTGGGAGGACGAAAGGAGCTCTGAGCTGGGTGGAGCTGTGGCCGCACGACCTGTGAACGTGCTCAAACCACTGAGCTGGCATAAGGAACGGCTACGACGGCGAATGGTGTTTGTGTCTGCCACGGCTGAGAAACGTGAAGGGGCTGATTCCGAACGTCCCTGCCCAACCGCAGGGAACACGTGGGCACAGACGGGGTGCAGGGGCTCTAGGGGGCTCCACTGTCCTCCAGGCCTTTGGCCCCCGAGCTCCACCCAGCCCCGCACTCGGCCACCTTCTGGGCCACGGGACGGGGCACGTGCGGGCCGGCCGTCCTCCGGGCCCTCCAGGCCGTCCCTGTGCTGGGGCCAGCCCAGGCCATCTTCCCCATTGGTGAGAAGCACGTGGATGCTGGGAGCCGGTGAGCGGAGCGGCGGTAAAGGCCTCAGGACCCGGGGGCTGGGCCCGAGCTTAGCCCCGGGGCCGTGTCCATCCACCCCCAGGATGCGAGCGCATTTCCTCTTCTCAGGACGCGAGCCTGTCGCCTGCTCAGGACCAGTCTGGGCAGCCGTTCCAAGGGCCACCTCCAGCCGCCGCCAAGCCCAGGGCCACAGGCTCGTCACCCTCGGGACCGTGCGCCCCAGCAGCACATGCACACGCATGCGTGGACCTGTGCCCGGGGCGTGCACACGCGTTCATCTGTGCCCACGGCCCAGGCTCGGGGGGCGCAGGCCCTCCACGGGCACAGGATGCAAGAACCCTCACGTTTATGGTGCACCCTTGTGCATGTGTGAAGTCTGCACACTTTGAATGTGTGCAGATTTTTCAAGGTAGTGGGTCCCTTGGGGTTTGTACGCCGCTGGCTCTGGGCCAGACGGCATCTGCCGCGTTGAAAGGGACCATTCTTTCCCCGGGCCCCTCCCCAGGCGCCTCCTCCAGGGAAACCTGAGAAAACGGGGCCTTTCCCGGAAGGCGGGCCAGCCCCGCGTCCTCAGAAGCCCACGCTCAGCTCGCGGCCCAGCCCTGCGGCCCAGGCGGCCCACGTGGCTCGTGAACTGTGACCCCGGGTCCCAGGTTGCAGCCCGTTTGTCAGCACCCCCATATTTATGATCAGAGACTGCTGGTCTCGCCTGCGAAGCCATCGTTCAGACCGCCAGTGAAGTCCAGGAGTCCCCAGCTCTCTGCACTCCCTCCCCACCCATCTCCTCAGCTTGGAAGAAATGCCATTGCTTCCTCCCAGATCTCTTGTCTGATGGCCACTCCAATTAGGGGACCTAGTGAGGAGAGGACACGGCCGCATTCTCTCTGCTGGAGAAGGCACCCGCCAGGAGCCCAGGAGGAGACGATCAGTTCTCGCCACGTGACCTATGCTGGACACAGGCCTCTGGTCGATGGGCCAGTCCCTTAGCTTCTCCAGGACACCACGGGCTGTATTTCCTAAAACACAGCTTTTCAATCTTTGTTTTCACTGTAAAACAATTTAGCATCGTGTGTAACTCACAATACGGCTTTGTCAACCCCGTGATTTTCGTGTGTTGATATTTTCCAATCCTGGCTGTATGAATGCTTCAAGGGGCAGCCAGTATTTTCACCTAATATATTGTTCAAAGCCACCTCCACCGGTGACAGAGTCCACAGCATCATGACCCTCCGGCTCTGCCCCCGTCCCGTTCAGAGGGTGCATGGGGTTCATTCCCATCACTGGACACTCAGACGCAGCTTGTTTCTCCCACGGAATTATTTCCCTGAGATGAATTTCCATGAGTGACGCGAGCCTGCCCACTGGTATAACCATTTTCCAACTTGCTTTCGGAAAAGCTTTTAACAACTTACAACAACTGAAGTGAGCATTTTGTTTTTTTCTTTTTTACTGCAACCTTGCCAGGAATTAAATTAGTTTTTGCTTAGTAGCTAAAAAAAAAAGATAAACTCAAAATGTTATTTTAATTTCCATTTCTTTGATGATTAGTAAAGTTTTTGCTTCCCTTGAACTTCATGCATTTTTAAAACAGCCCACAGCTACACCTTCATCCACTTTCTCTAGATTCCGCTTCAAAGCAAAGAATGCAAACAAGGCCCAAGGGGGAAAAGGGAGCTGAGATCATGTGAATGGCCTGTACACTGACTTTCCAGTGCAAGTCACACACTGCCATCTCTCCGGAGACTGAGCTGGGAGCAAAGAAGTCATCTCCAGGGAGAGAGAAGATCGGGCAGCATCTCCCTCCCTTTCCTGGGTCATGGGGGTTTCTGTGCTGACACCTGCTCCCTCCCCGGGGCCGGATCCTCCTGCGGGCTCTCAGGTCCCGCCAGCATCATCCCCTTTCCTCAACACCTGCCCCCAAATGTAAGCACACCCTACACAGCTGTTTTGTCCTCAAAGGCCATGCACCGGCACACACGTTCCGGCTTCTCTCCAGGAGTTCTTCAGGCTTGCGGTCTTTCTTTTTTCCAGCTTTACTGAGATATAGATGACATGAGACACCGTGTGAGCTTAAGGTGCACGACATGATAATCTGATGCACTTGCATATTGCCTGTGGTTCCCATCATAACTCCTGCAGGAAGCCCCACCTGGAGCCGATGGGGACCCTGGTGCCTGACCGCAGGCCATCAGGGACTTCCAAGGCGGAAAAGAGAAAGGTTGAGGGGGAGGGAGGTGCTTCTAGGTTAAAAGAGGCTTAAAAGACACCTACCAGTTCCAGTGTGTGGGATTCACCTGGATCCTGATCCAGACAAACAGCTACCAAAAGATTATGACATTCGTGAGACGACGAGAAATTGTAGCACTTACTGGACGTTTGATGGCATTGAGGGAGTATCGCTCGGTTTTTGGTGTGATAATGGCATCAGGGTTGTTTATGAATCCTCACCTCTAAGGGATAAGTACTAAATACGAATGGATGAAATGATACAACGTCTGGGGGTTGGTTCAAAATAACATAAGAGAGAGGGAAGTGCTTGGGGTACAGATGTAACAAGAGTAGCCATAGTTGGTACACATTAAATATATACGATTTTGTCAATTATACCTCAATAAAACTTGAAAAAAAGAAAACAGCGCTCATAGGTGAAGCTGTGTGGTGGGGACATGGGGGTTCATTAGACCATTCTGTCTACTCTTGCATTTTTTTAAACAAAGCTTAAAAAAACGAATGGTGCCCTTTTATAAGTACCTTTTTAGACACTGTGGAATGACTGGATTATTTTTCCCTTGTGTTCTGTCGGTATATTGTATATCATCAATTTCTAATTAGTGAGCCAACCCTGCCACCCTGGACAAAAAGCCACTCTGTCAGGGTCCCTTGTTCTCCTAATGGACTTTGTAATACATGTGTATAAATGTATGAAAAAAGAAAAGACTAGAAAGGAAAAACACAAAAACATTAACAGTAGTTATACCTGGATGGTCGATTATGGGTGATTTTTTGTTTGTTTTTTGCAAATATTTGTCAATAAACACATCTTAATCTTTTAAAACTATCATTTAAAATAAACGACATCATGGTATCCACAGGCAGTTGCAGGACTTCGACGAATCCTATTCTATTGGAATTTTGGCCTGTTTAATTATTCCAGAAACACAATCGGTTGGCGATCAATAGATGCACACAGGTAAAAAGTGTGAGATCACCCTGCCCTGTTATTATTATTATTTATTATTATTATTATTTTTAAAAGCCTTACTCAGTATCGGACTCAGACATTTCCCCACATGGCCAGTATTTTCTGTTTTCATTCTTCTCACTGCTCACCCCGTAATCTAAGACTCCTCTAAAAATAAAAAGCAAAACTACTCAGGAAACTTGAGAGCGTCTGGGACCAGGGGCCCCATCAGCCCTCACACCGCTCGTTTCTACCGCCGCCCCGCGTTTCCAAGATGCTCCAGCGCTGACGCGGTTGACACGCACCAGAAACTGGCACACACCCCGAACGCTGCTCTGAAAGCTGTGAAGCATCGGCCAAATGCAATCACAACCATCGTTACAGCTGTCGGAAGAGCACCCGAGTTCTCAGATGCTTCCAGGGAAGCATCTTCCCTCCCTCAGCCACCCCGGGGCAAACAAACGGTAAGGAGGGGCTCGCAGGCTTCCTTCCTGCAGGTGTGTTCATTCCCTGGCCCAGCCCCGGCTCCCCAAGGACACCTTGAATCCATCCTGTCCTCTACTGTTTCAAGCACAGTGATGTCAAGATCGAATTCCAGAGCCACCTTATGATCTAGAGAGCCCAGACCTTCCAGGTAGGGGAGGTTGGCCTACATGAGCCACTTACACACCAATTAAAAATAAACAAACCACGATATAACAGACACTGCCAAATAAATAACGCTCTTTTAAAGAACGGCTTTCCGTGGTCCGAAGGGAATGAAGGTTTTGCCCAAAGAGAGGAAGGAATAAAATGATTCGCCTCTGCTCTCAGCAACAACGGTGCCGTTTGTCAAAGCAACAGAGACCTCAAAATCCCCCAGGGTCCCCTCCCCTGGCCGCAGAGGCAGGATCCCGGGCACCCGGGTGGTCAGCATCCCGTGAGCGGAGGAACACGACCCTAGGGAAACTGTGGGAGGAGGTACTGCGCCCAAGGGGATCCCATTCGGGAACATTATTAGGGGTCACAAGGTGACAGGGGTTGCATTCAAACGAGGCCACGTTCTTGGGGAATTCAAGTGTCCTCTGAAGAAGCTCGTGGAGTTTTAATGTCAAGCAAGTAAGTATTTTTGGATCCATTTTATAGCAGAAGTTACCAAGTTTCCCACTGTCTGCAAAAGCACAGAACAGTTTTGGCATTTCTCTGTCTCGCTTGATTAGTGTGTAGTTGCGAGACGGCTCATTTGGATAAAATCTATTTGTCGTCTAATGGATCCAAATAATGGGCTGATCTCTGCCAGGTCTGCTTTTGTGCTGGTGTTTGGTTTTTACTCTATGCTCAGCGGTCCCGGCTTTGCGGAACTCCTTTCTTTGTGTCTACTCAGTAATCGAGAAGAATCATTTTTAAACCAAAAATAATAGACCTTAGCAATGCCTTTGATTTGCAAAAGCAATAAAATGACAAAGAGCAGCGGGAACGCACGGGCGGAGGTGGAGAGTGTGCAGAGTGCCCCTCGTGCCCACCCTCGCCTCGACGTCCTGCCTGCCTGTCCTCACTGCTGACCTGGCCTCACCTGCGGCCTCAGTCCCCTGAGGACAGAGGGCAGCTCGCAGCAGGACCTCAGCAGACGGCGGCAACTAATTTCCTAGCCGAGGTTCCCGTTGTTGGTGCAACGCTTTACAGCAAATGCCCGGGATGGTCTCCCAGCCTCCAGCCTTGGTCCCGCAGGCGCAGCTCTGAGGCCCCTCGAGACTGCTTTCAAGTGTGTGACCTTCAGAGACCCTTGGCGGTGGGTCGGTCGTGTAGATGCGTGGGGTCTGGGCGGCCTGGGGACGTTTTTGCTTATGCTCAAAACCCCGTCCTCGTTCTTTCCGGGCCCTGGGACAAGATCCTTGCCAGAGCCAGGGCTCAGAACCAGTGAGCCCAAAGGCTGTCGGGGCCCTTCTTCCAGAGGGGAGGCCGGGCTCCAACGAGGACAGGCGAGGAGACCAGACCGTCTTTCCTTAAGTGAGGCCGAGGGGTCGCCGGCAGCCCGCCGGGCCTCAGCTCCTGGCTGACGGCTGTCCAACCAGACAGACGGCCGGTGAGAGCTCTGACCAGCCGGCGGGGAAAGCAGGCCTGCTCTGGTTCTTCTCACTCCCCAAACTGGAACCATCTACAAGGCCTGAAGAGCTCCAGACACCTGGGTAACACATGGCCTCGTCGCCGTGCGCAGCCGCCGACGCGCGTGTGCTCGCAGGGCGATCCGGGCGCGCATCCATCCGTCCCACAGCTCGGCTGCTGAGAAGGAAGGGGAGGACCCGCCGCGCTCATCCCACTGGAGTGAGAGCCGCAGCTCCACGGCCGCGGGCCCGTGTCGGAGGGTCCTGCGTGCAGATGTGTGATGAAGGAGGACGATGACTTTTCTAGTAGCTTCACTTCTTACATTTTCAGCTACCGTCATGGGAGGCATCGGCGGAGGAGAGTCCTGTGGGGCAACTCCCCAGATGCACTAGGACCAGGGCAGCTGGAGCACAGGTAAGCCCGAGGCGAGGCAGGGGGAGGGACATTGGGGGAACCCTGCTCCCCCCCCGGTGCATCGACCCCTACTTTCCAAGTTCCCAAAGCTCTGGCATCTGGGGCCCCTTGAGGTGAGAGACTGCTCCTCCCGGCATAGCCAACTCGTAGAGATGGCGAAGGGCTCACCTGCCAGCCTGCCTTCCCACCAGTCGCCAGCCCACAGCCCCACCTCCTGACGGGCCCCATGCTCTGGTCCACTTTCCCTCAAGGCAGGGACAGGCCCCATGCCCCAGAGCACATGGCAGTACCCAAAATAGCCTGTCCTAGACCTGCTTCCCCTGCCTTGTCTATTCCTTCACGTGGAAACCACAGGAAGAGCTCTGGCCGCTTTTCACACCTTCTGCCTTCTGACGGACCCTGGTGCTTCCCTGCGCGGGCCTCCCTGGCGCGGCACACCCCTCCTCTTGGAACTTGTACTGATAAACTGTCTTCCCGATGGCAGTCCTCTGCTAATCTGTTGGCTTTACCTATCTGCATAATAATAATAATACCTATATTTTAAAGCACAGAGGATCCAATCTATCTTTGATAATGAGGAAAAAATTCTCTATTTCTGGGTCTTCAGTTATATGGTCACACATCACCCAGTTAAATGAGACGCTCCCAGCCCAGGGCGTTGTAACCTACAAGGCAGCTCAGAAGGTGTGGTCCCTGGAGCAGTCATCTAGGGACTGCTCAGGGGAAAGACTGCAGTCAGATGTTTGGGGAGCCACTGTTTCTGAGAGTCACAGAGCACTTTAGTGTGTTAAAGTCCTGGGAGCGATCAGTTTAAAATGTATTTGCTGCTGAAAGTGTTTTTCAGGTTGCATCTGTGACAGCCCTGGATGGCCCATGACTAGCTGTTGTGAGAACACATTTGGGAAACACCAGCCTACAAACAGCTCCTGAAGAACCTGTTCCTTAACTAAGTTATACGAGAAATTTCAGAATTTAGGGCCAAGGCACCATTTCCTCAACTGATAGGTTCGTGTGCTTTATTATTTCTGAATCTATAACTGATCCCAGTAACTGTCTCACAGACACAAGTTGGAAAAATAACGTGGCAGAAGCTGTTAGTCACCTCACAATTTCCCTTCTCCCCGATTTAGTCCCAGAGCCCTGTTTTTCCTTGGGAGGGGCCACATGCCCACCTGACAGGCTGCATTGCCCAGCCTTCCTGACAAGTATCAGTGGGTGACTACGTTCACAGTGTGGCGGGAGTTCTGGGCAGATCTCTTCATGAGATAACTCTGTTGGGTAGTGAGCCCATTTTGCCCATTTGTGGCTCTTTTTTTCCTGCTCTGGAATACAGATGTGATGGCAGGAGGCCCATTGATTATTTTGGACCATGAGGTTTCCCTGAAAATGCACCTGGGAACAGAGAGTCGGAAGAGGCCTGGGTCCCTGGTGCCACTGTGCTGCTGCCTCACCCAGGAATGCCTAGACGTGGACCTGCTTTCCATCACAGAGTAAACTCCTATATGTGCAAGTCACTGCTCTTTGAGGTTTTCCTTTACATGCAGTGGAACCAAATCTTAACCAAAGAAAAGAGAGAAACTACTTGGGAGAGTTTATTGATGCTTCTGGTGCAGGAGTTGACCTGATAACCAATGGCAAAATTCCCTTTGCACCTAAGGGTTCCTCCTCACCCCAGAATCTTAGCCTGTGGCCCTTTCTCCTTTCCTCAGGACGGGAGTCATGTTTCCCTTGCCAGATCCCTTACGGAATCACACAACAGGACTTTTCACCGAGCGTTGCTTTCACAATGGAAATTTCTCCTGAAAATCTTATTCTCGTTTTCTTGCAGGTGTCTCCCTTTTGCGTGGAGCCTCTCACCACAAGGTTGCCATGTCACTTCGTTGTGTTATTTTCGTCAGGTGCCTACCCCTTTTTCTCCATCTGTCAGGAATTGAGTTTCCAGTAAGAGGGAGTTTCTTTTTGCTTCAGTGAATTGATGTAAGGAGAGGGGCAAAGCTATTTTGATTAGGGTGTGTTTGCTTAGATGCCTTTTCCAGCTGTGAAATTCAAGAGCTCCTTTTTGAATTCTCTCTGTCTGCAAGGCCCTCCCAAGAAACAAAAGTCTTGTTCAAAGCAAAAATGCGTAACTCTTCTTCGTCTCAGAAATGACGGCATCTAAGGGAAAGTCCGTGACAAGGTTTGCTTCCTTCTTTTAAGTTTGCTTTCACACAGAATGGTGAGTGGAATTTAAGATTTGAATTTTGTGAAAATTGTCGTAGTCCTTTTGAGATGCTCTAACAAAATGCCACAGACTAAGCAGCTTAGAAGCAGCAGATGTTTCTTCCTCGCAGTTCTGGAGGCTGGAAGGGTGCCAGTACGGTCGGGTGAGGGCCCCATCTGAGATGCAGACGGGTGGCTTCTCCCTGGGTCCTCACGAGGCGGAAGGGGTGAGGGAGCTCTGTGGGGCCTCTTTTGTAAGAGCACTAATCCCTTTCATGAGGGCTCCATCCTCGGACCTAATCATCCCCAAAGGCATCACTTCCTACCATCATCATACTGGGAATGAGGTTTCCAACATATGAAATTTGGTGGACATAAACATTCAGACCATAGCAAAAATATTATGGTTTACTTAGTCATTCACCTTAGTCTCTAGACTAAGGACGGACAGATGGACAGTTACAGATAAATAGATAGATAATAGATGGATAAATGATAGATGGGTACGAGATAAAAGAGAGACAGAGAGACACAGACAGAGAGAGACATTAATGGACTCATAAAACGACTGAGAGAAAGTCTAGTTCAATTTCCTTCATTTACTGATGAGGAAATTAAGGCTCAGAGAAAACCAGCCTCGGTTTGCCAGTAACACCGGAAACCTGGGGTCCTGACGCCCAGCACCTATCGTGGCCACCCTGCTTCACTCCCAGTGGGAGTGGTCAGGTTACACTAAGTCACGCTGCAGGGGAGCAGCCCCAAGTCTCCAGGCTTCCGACAGCAAAGGCTGGCCTTTGGCTCCCACCTTGCCCACAGCTGGTCCACGGGAGGGCCTTCTGCTCGCCGCAGCCATCGGGCACCAGCCACCACCTTGCGTCCCAGCATCTCAGCGCAGCCCCGAGTTCGCAGCTGCCAGGGAGGACACACGCGGGCCTTCCAGCACTCTTCACGCATCCGTGGGGAAGTAGCCTGCGTTGCTGCCTCTTGCTGCAGGGAACGTCCACACCTGCTTCGCCAGGAATTACAAATAGGGGGGCTGGGGGGCAAAGGAAGAAGCACCTGCCAAACCTTTCTCAAGATGACACAGAATTCACCTCCGACGGAGCCTTGGGAAATCACAGCCCCAAGTCCCAAGGAGCTCTTGGCATCTCTAGCTCTGCCTCTTTATCTTTAGATCTGAGACTTTATGATCTTAAACCCTTAATGCTGTGGCCACGAAGAAAACTCTGTTTCTGGAGTGTGCCGTGCTGTCAGCTAGGTGTCCCGCGGAAAATGTGAGACCTGCAAGGAACGTCGTCTCCTTTAGCTGTCCCAGCGAGGCCGTGTGGAAGATGTTATTATCACCGTTCACAGCGGATCAAACTGAGGCTCGGAGGATTAAAGCCAGTGGACCAAGTGCATCAGTGAGGACAAGCCAGGTTCTCCTGTGGTGACAACACATCCTAAGATCCCAGTGTCTTCACATGCGTGTCTTCTTGCTCCTGGGGTGTGGCCAGCATGCTATTCACTTTAAAAATATTTTCAAATGCCTCTTCTTGGACATTTGAAAATTTGGGGTTTTCTTTTAACTCTGAACATATGTCAACAAAAATGTCACCTTTCTTGGATGTTATTATGCAGCATTTTAAAATTTATAGTGGTCTGTGATCCGTTTTAACTATCTACACCTATCAGAAAAGTGTGAGCTGCCAAGTTAAACGTGTGAGATGTAAACTGTTTTTCAAAATTCCTTTGGGAAGGGCTTCCCTGGTTGCGCAGTGGTTGGGAGTCCGCCTGCTGGTGCAGGGGACTCGGGTTCGAGCCCTGGTCCGGGGGATCCCACATGCCACAGAGCAACTAAGCCCCCGCGCCACAACTGCTGAGCCTGTGCTCTAGAGCTTGCGCGCCACAACTACTGAGCCTGCATGCCACAACTATTGAAGCCCACACGCCTGGAGCCCGTGCTCCGCAACAACAAAAGCCACCACAATGAGAAGAGAGGCCTGTGCACAGCGGTAGCCCCCGATCGCCGCAACTAGAGAGGGCCTGTGCGCAGCAATGGAGACCCAACGTAGCCATAAATTAATTAATCAATCAATCAATCAATCAATTAACTAATTAAATTCCTTTGGGGAGTCTATGAGGAAAACGCATGCAGACCACTAAGTTATCTGACGTAGTTGAGTTTTAAGCAGGAAAGATCCCATTAGCATCAGAAGACAGGCCACTGACGCCCTGTGGCCAAAGTGGCAGGATGGTCGTACAGTAAAGGTCACGGGGGCCAAGGGGTAAATGGAGCTTGGGCTCAAGTCCTTCTCACTGCGAACCCTGTGGATCTAGAAACTTACCCTCTGGTTATTTTTCCAGCTGCTGAACACAGAGTTGGAATAGAGGACCCTCAATACGGAACCCCACGCCCCTCCTCACCTAAGGAGGCAGGACTGTTAAGGTGAGAAGGACCAAGCTGAAGACCCTGGGCCACCTCCCCACCAGAAGGGTCCATCCAAAGTGATGTCATGCCCCTGGGTGAACTGCCAAAGAACCGAAGATGTAAGGGTGCTCCGTGACTCCCACTTAACTCCCCTGCTGGACCGGCGTGGACTACAGAGGCTCCTGGGGGTGACAGGTGCACTGTTGATCCCATCCTCTGATGACCCCACGTGCACCTGTTGTTCTGCTGTAGTTTCGTTACTATAACGACGCAGCACAGCCCCGGGCACCCCACAGGCAGCTATCAATTTGGGAAATGCTTTTTTCTGTTTCCCAGTAAAACCACCAGAAGCAATCTCATTTTACCTGCTAGGAACAGCAGGGCAGCTCCAGTCCGACTCTGTGCCAGGCCCCATCTTCTCTCTCGATTCCACCTGCAGGGGACCGTGGTCACTTCCGCATCCCAAGGACATCATGCAGGCCCACCACCTGGGTGCTCTCATTTTTCCCAAGCCTGGTGAGAAGAAACAAGTACATCTGACACCTGGATGTGTGCCAGAGGGTGGATGTTGCCCCCCAAGAGTCACCCTGCTCCCTCAGCAGAACTGCTGTGTCCAGGGCCGGGGGGTGACGGGCATCTCTCCCTGCGCAAAGCCAGAGGCAAGAGAGCACGTGCACCTCTGCTGCCACCAAGCAGCCTCGGCACTTGACAGGACTCTGTTTAGAAACTAATATGAACTACACGTGAGCCACAGCCAGCCCCGTTTCCCAAATCACCCATTAGCCTGCCAACTTTGAGAGGAGGCCAGGGCTTCACTCGGGCCACGTGCGAGAAGCTCTACCACTTCGGGCTGTGACAGGTCTGACAGCGTCTCTGTGAAGTGTCTCTGCAGATCAGGATACTGACGGTGCCCAGGAAATCACGGCTGAGGCTGGGTGTCCAGTCACGGAAGCTAGCATCACGGAGACGACAGCATCTCAGTAGAAGAAAGACCACCCAGAAACAGGAGCTCTCGGGAATAAGGACTTGGATCTCCCCAACAGACAAAGAGCTCTACCCAGCAGAGGCACAGGATGAGGGCGAGAGAAAAACGTGTGATCAGGCTAAAGAAAGTCTGTTAAAGAGTCCAACTTCAGACTCAAAAGTCTTGAGAAAACGAGGACTGTAATAACATTTTTCCTTCTTTTCTCTATTACATCCAAGTCATTTTCTTTCTCCTCCTATAGCCCCTAATATTTCATACAGGATGTGTTTTATAATTTGTTCTATGGTTATGAGATATCAAGAAAGGATTATGACTGAACTAGACTAGGACATAGAGGAGAATGTCGACCTTCCACGAGAAACGAATACAGTGGCTGACGGGACTTAGGTTTCCCCTTTGGGGAGGAAAATGAGTTCTTTTACTTTTCTAGCTTTATTGAGATAAAATTGACATATAACACTGTATAAGGTTAAGGTGTACAATGTTGATTAGATACACTTATATATTGCAAAATGATTCCAACCATAGCATTAGCTAACACCTGCATCACATAATCCATTTCCTTTTCGTGTGGAGAACATTTAACAGGTACTCTCCTAGCAATTCAAGTATATAATACAGTGTCGTTAACTACAACCACCATGCTGTACCTTAGATCCCAGGAACTTATTCAGCTTCTAACTGGAAGACTGTAATCTTTGACCAACATCTCCCGTTTTCTTCCACCCCCTAGCCCCTGGTTACCACCATTCCAGTCTGCTTCCCTGAGTGCAGCCTTTTTAGATTCCATATATAAGTGATATCATACAGTATTTGTCTTTCTGTCTGATTTATTTCACTCAGCATAACACCCTCAAGGCCATTCATGTTGTCACAAACAGGAGGATGTGCTTCTTGCTCGTGGCTGAATAATGTTCCATTTTATACATATTCACCACGTCCTTTTGATCCATTCATCCACTGATGAACACTTAAGTTGTTTCCGTATCTTGGCTATTGTGAATAATGCTGCCAAAAACGTGGGAGTGAAGAATCTCTCCGAGATCCTGTTTTCATTTCCTTTGGATATACGCCCAGAAGTGGGATCACTAGATCAAATGGTAGTTCTATTTTTAATTTTTTGAGGCGCTTCTATACTGTTGTCCATGATGGCCGCACCCTTTTATATTCCCACCAACAGTGCACAAGAGTTCCAATTTCTCCACAGCCTCACCAGCACTTGTTATTTTCTGGATTTTTTTGATAGTGGCCATCCTAATGGGCCTGAGGTGATACTTCATTGTGGTTTTGACTTGCATTTCTCTGATAATTAGCAATGTTGAGCACCTTTTCATATGCTCATTTAGCCATTTGTACATCTTCTTTGAAGAAATATCTATTCAACTCCTTTGCTCATTATTTTGTTGTTGAACTGTAGGAGTTCTTTATATTATTCTGGATAATAACCCCTTATTAGATATATGATTTGCAAATATTTTTCTCATTCCATAGGTTGCCCTTTAACTCTGTTGATCATTTCCTTTGATGTACAGAATCTTTTTAATTTGATATAGTTCCATTTGTTTATTTTTGCTTTTGGTGTCAAATCCAAAACAAACAAACAAACAAACAAAAAAAACATTGCCAAGACTGATATCAAGGAACTTACCCCCTCTTTTCTACTAGAAGTTCTACAGTTTCAAGTCTTATGTTCAAGTCTTTCATCCATTTCATGTTGATTTTTATGTATGGTGTAATAGAGGGGCCAGTTTCATTCTTTTGCATGTGGCTATAAAGTTTTCCCAACACCGTTTATTGAAGAAACTGTCCTTTCCCCCTTGTGTATTCTTGGCTCCTTTGTCATAACTTAATTGACCATATATACATGGGTTCATTTCTGGTCTCTCTATTCGGTTCCACCGATCTATGTGTCTGTGTTTGTTCCAAGGCCATACTCTTCTGATTACCGTAGCTTTTAGTTTAGTTTGAAATCAGACAGGGGGAATGCCTCCTTCTTCTTTTTTAAGATTGCTTTGGCTATCTGGGGTCTTCTGTGGTTCCATACTAACTTTCGGATTGTTTTTTCTATTTCTGTGAAAAATGCCATTGGAATTTTGACAGAATTACATTTAATCTGTAAATCACTTTGGATAGCATAGACATTTTAATATTAATTCTTCCAGTCCATGAGCAAAAAAATATCTTTCCATTTATTTGTGTCTTCTTCAATTTCTTTCAGCAGTCTCTTTTTAGATACAAATCTTTCACCTCTTTGGTTAAATTTACTCTTAGGAGCTTTTTTTTTTTTTTTTTGGTGCTATTGTATATGATTGTTTTCTTAATTGCTCTTTCTGACAGTTCATTGTTAGTGTAGAGAAATGCAACTGATGTTTGCATGTTAATTTTGTAACCTGCAACTTTACTGAATTCATTGATTAGTTCTAACAGTTTTTTGGTGGAGTCTTTTTAGGGTTTTATATATAATATCAAGTCATCTGCAAATAGAGATAATTTCACCTCTTCCTTTCTGACTTGGATGCCTTTTATTTATTTTTCTTGCTTAATTGCTCTGACTTCCAGTACTAAGTTGAATAAAAGTGGCAAGAGTGGGCATCCTTGTTTTGTTCCCAATATTACAGAAAAAGCTTTCAGGTTTTCACTGCTGAGTATGATGTTAGCTGTGGGTTTGTCATATTTAGTCTTTATTATGTTGAGGTATGTTTCCTCTATACACAATTTGTTGAGATTTTTATCATAAACGTATGTTGCATTTTGCCGAATGCTTTATCTGCATCTGTTGAGAAGATAGTACGATTTTTCGACTTCATTTTGTTAATGTGGCGTATCATGTTGATTGACTGCTGATGCTGAGCCATCCTTACATCCCTGGAACAAATCCTGCTTGATCACGGTGTATGTCCTTTTATTGTGCCATTGATTTCAGCTTGCTAATATTTTGTTGAAGATTTTTGCATCTACATTCATCAGGGATATTGGCCTATAATTTTCTTTTCTTGAATTGGCCTTGTCTGGTTTTGCTATCAGAGTAATGCTGGCCTCATAAAATTAGTTTGGAAGTCTTCCATCCTTTTATTTTTTTGGAAGAGTTTGAGAAGGATTATTCATTCATCTTTGTATGTTTTGGTAGAATTCACCAGTGAAGCCATCTGGTCCTGGAGTTTTATTTGTTGGGAGGTTTTTGATCACTGATTCAATCGCCTTACTAGTCATTGGTCTGCTCCTATTTTCTATTTCTTTATGATTTAGTCTTGGTAGGGTATATGTTTTAGGAATTTATCCATTTTTTTCTAGGTTGTCCAATTTGTTGGCATATAATTATTCGTAATAGTCTCTTACGATCCTTTGTATTTGTGTGGTGTCAGTTGTAATTTCTCCTCTTTCATTCTAATTTCATTTGAGTCCTCTTTTTCTCTTGATAAGTCTAGCTAAAAGTTTGTCCATTTTGTTTATCTTAAAAAAAACCAGCTCTTAGTTTCATTGATTTTTTCTATTATCTTTTTAGTCTCTATTTCATTTATTTCTTCTCTGACCTTTGTTATTTTTTCCTTCTGCTACTTTTGAGCTTAGTTTGTTCTTTTTCTCATTCCATGAGGTATAAAGTTAGGTTGTTTATGTAAGATCTTCCTTTTTTCTTAATGCAGGCATTTATCGCTATAAAATTTCCGCTTAGAACTGCTTTTTCTACATCCCATAAGTTTTGGTGTGTTGTATTTTCATTTTCATTTGTCTCAGATATTTTCAAATTTCTCTCTTGATTTCTTTTCTGACCCATTGGGTGGTCAGGAACATATAGTTTAATCTCCACATATTTCTGAAATTTCCATGTTTCTTCTTGTAATTGATTTCTAGTTTCATATCATTATAGTCAGAAAAGATGCTTCGCTTGACTTCAATCTTCTTAAGTTTATTGACTTGTTTTGTGGCCTAACATATAATCTATCCTGGAGAATGTTTCGTGTGTGCTTGTGAAGAATGTGTATTCTGCTGCTCTTGGATGTTATGTAAATATCTATTAGGTCTATCTGGTCTAATGTGTAGTTTAATGTCCTGTTTCCTTATTGATTTTCTGTTTGGATGATCTATCCCTTATTGTAAGTGGGGCATTGAAGTCCCCGACCATTAGTGTATTGCTGTCTATTTCACCCTTCAGGTCTGTTAATACTTGTTAATACTTGTATTATACATTTAGGTGCTTCTATGTTGGGTGCATAAATATTTACAGATGTTATATCCTCTTAATGAGTTAACCCCTTTATCCTATATAATGACCTTCTTTGTCTCTTGTTACAGTCTTTGGCTTAAAGTCCATTTTGTCTCACATAAGTATAGCTACTGCTTTCTTTTGGTTTCCACAGGCATGCAATATCTTTTTCCATTCCTTCCCCTTCAGTATGTTTGTGTCCTTAAAGCTGAAATGAGTCTCTTGTAGGCATCACATAAATGGGTCTTTTCTTTCATTCAGCCACACTATGTCTTTTGATTTGAGAATTTAGTCCACTTACATTTAAAGTAAGTATTGATAGGTGTGGACTTACAATTGTCTATTTGTCAATAGTTTTCTGGTTGTTTTGTGATTCCTTTCTTCCTCTCTCATTCTCTTCCTTTGTGATTTGATAATTTTCTGTAGTGGTATCCTTAGATTTCTTTCTTTTTCTCTTTTGTGTGTCTACTATAGGTTTTTGTTTGTAGTTACCATGGGGCTTTTATAAAACATCTTTCATTTGTAACAATTTTTAGCTGCTAACAACTTAACTTCAAACATATACAGAAGCTCTGTATGTATACACTTTCCTTCCCATGCATTTTACATTTTTGGTGTCACAATTTACATCTGTTTACATTGTGTATCCATTAACAAATTATTATAGTTATAGTTATTTTAATATTTTATATTTTTTATCTTTATACTACAAATATAAGTGATTTACATACCACCATTAAAACATCAGAGCTTTCTGAATTTAACTCTATATTTACCTTTACCAGTGAGTTTTATTCTTTGATATGTCTTATTTTACTAATTAGCATCTTTTCATTTCACCATGAAGAAGTCCCTGTAACATTTCTTGTAAGGCTGCTCTAGTGGTGATGAACTCCTTCAGCTTTTCCTTATCTGGAAGACTCTTTACCTCTCCTTCAATTCTGAAGGACAACTTTGTCATGTAGAATGTTCTCTATTGACAGGTTATTTTTTTTCCTTTCAGCACTTTGAGTATATCACGAGACTCACTTCTGGCCTGCAAAGTTTCTGCTAGAAAATCTGCTGATAGTCTTATGGGGTTTCCCTTGTATCTATCAAGTTGCTTTTCTCTTGCTGCTTTTAAGATTCTCTCGTTGTCTTTAACTTTTGACCATTTGCTTATGATGGGCCTCAGTGTGGGTCTCTCTGGATTCATCTTGTTTGGACCCCTAGGATTCCTGGATCTGGATGCCTGTTTCTTTCCCCAGGTTAGGGAAGTGTTCAGCCATTATTTCTTTGAATAAGCTTTCTGCCCCACTCTCTCTGTCCTCCTTTTGGGACCCCTACAGTGCATGTAATGAATGGTCTGTTTGATGGTGTCTCATAAGTCCCTTAAGCTGTCTTCACTCTTTTTTGTTATTTTTTTTTTAATTTTTGCTCCTTTTATTGGACGAATTCCACTGCCCTGTCCTTGAGTTCACTGTTTCTTTCCTACACCTGACCTAGTCTGCTGTTGAATTACTCTATTGTATTTTTCAGTGCAGGTATTACAGTGTCCAGCTCAGTGATTTCTGTTTGGTGCTTTTTAATATTTTCTATCTCTTTGTTGAAATTCTCATTTTGTTCATCATTGTTCTCCTGACCTCAGTGAGCATCTTCATGACTGTTATGTTGAACTGTCTATCAGGTAAGTCAGTTATTTCCACTTTATTAAGGTCTGTTTCTAGAGTTTTTTCTTGTTCTTTTGTTTGGAATATATTCCTGTTTCTTCATTTTTCTTGGTTCTCTGTGTTGGTTTCTGCACATTTGATAAAACAGCTACCTCTTCCAGTCTGGATGGAATGGTCTCAGGTAGGAGAACCTCATCAGTCAGCCCAGCCTGAGGTCTTGTTTGTCTCTCAAACCTCTGTAACTGTCCAAGCCATCTTCTTTGTTCCTGGTGCTTCCCAGTAGTAGAGGGGGTGCCAAGGCCCATCAGTGTCTCAAAGGGGAGCACTACAGTCAGCACCTAGATGCAGGTTGATTGGAAGCTGGACTGTCAAAGAGTAGCTAGGAAAATATATCGTTAGGGCACTTCTAGGGAAAAACTGGGAGATGAGCGTTTTTGCCTGCTCTCTATACTTGGCCTGGGTGTGTAGCAGTGGGGGGTGCTCCTGCACCTATTGAGAACTGTTTCTGTGTTTGCTACAGTCCCGCAGCACTCATGAATGCAAGCCCTGTGGGCTATCAGAGCCGGGAGATGCGAGGACCCATCCCTGGGGTGACAGCTGCTAGTGCTGGGGTGCCAGTGTATGTACGCACTCCCTTGAGGGAGATACTGACAATTTGGAGTGGGTTAGAAGGCTACTGAGGAGGCATCCGCTGATTCCCTAGTCTTGGGGGAGGAGAGTAGGCGGCCTCTAGCCCCTGGATGTGAGCTAGAGTAGAAGCCTGGGCCTCAGGCTTGTAGTGTATATGCAAATAGATCCTTTTCAGGGAAAAACCAGGAGGTGGGGCTTTTCGTCTGTTTCCTGGACCTCTGGCAGAGAGCCACAAAGTGCTCCCTCTAGAGACTGTTAAAAATTGTTTCTTTCTTTGCTGTATACAGGCTTGTGGGTTTCCTAGACACAAATCCCATTGGCTTCCAGAGCTGGATGTTTGAGGGGCTTGTCCCTCATTTGAGAGTCTTAAAAGTTGGTGTGCTTGCCGTGGGGTCCAAATTCTTTGTTCCTCCCTACTGGACTGAGATGTGCCAGGAGTGGGGTTTACGGTGAGTGTGTCTCAGCCTTTCCTACCAGTTCAAGGTGGGTATTTCCTCATTCGCCCAATGTGTAGGAGTCACTCAGCTGGTTTTTGAACTTCTTCCACCCACAGAGATGGAGTTGCTCTGTGGATAGCTGTGCAGTGAGTCCACAGCGGGAGGAGATCTTAGGAGCCTCCTCTGTCGCCATCTTGGAAGAGAACCCAAAACGAGTTCTATTTTTTACTGCATGATGAATTGTTGATGTTCAAAAGCCTAAATATGGGAAGAAGGGCATGATGAGAGGTGAGTGACCAAAGCGGAGGACCGTGCTGTGCACGTGAACTGAGTCACCCAGCATCCCCGCTGACACCCTTCCTATGTGCTGCCCCGTATCTCAGGAGCTGGAAAACCAGAGTTTTCACTGCATTTCCCCAGTTCTTCTGCATCTAGGGCTCAATAGCACTTTAGGTCCCACTATTTGGAAACATTAATGCAAGTTTGGAAAGTCTGCTTCTAATACTTCTGCTGACAGCACCATCGTGGAGGTGTCACCTCTCTGTAAGCATTGCCCGTTGACTGGCCTGTGGGACATTGAAAAGCACTGCCCAGGGCAAGTATTTAGCCCGTGTAGATTGCACTACACGGGCTAAATACTAAATCCAGCACGGTTCTGGATCCAGCAGCACGAGCAGGACCTACCCAGGGGGGTTCCTGATGGTGCCAACTCCCTGTCAGGGTAGCTTCCCGATCGTGGCAGGCGGTATGGCTCTGGAGTCTGCAGCTGTGGCTGCCGTCTCCCTGCATGGTTGAGGTCTGCTGAATCAGAGAAGAGCCAGTCACTTCTTTAGTTCTACAGGGTGGCTTTGGGCAGTGATCTTAAAAGATCAATCTGGAATCTGTTTCTTCAGCCTCCCCAAAGAGTCTGTAAACCATGTAATATCCTGGAATAAATCCCCTTCCACTTCAACTAGATTGAATCCTGTTGTCTGCAAGTGGATCCAGGCAATACACCATGTGCCCTTTGCTATTCCTTTCCCTGCATATCCTTTTTTTCACTAAACCAAGTCACTACACGTGGATCTAGAATATATTATTCATTCTCCTTGGCCAAACCACAGGCTTCCCTTTTTAAAAATGCAACTTGAGATTTACCCTCCATGAAGCCGTTTTAGATGAGTTCAGAAACACATCCCATTTCCTCTGAAACTGTAACTTAGACACTTAGTAACGGCTCTTTGGGGACTCCAAGAACATTAATCAGTTTCAGAACCAGAGTCAGAATACTTCCCCTGGGAGGCATTTTTCACATGAAGTAAAAAGTACTTTGACCTTAGCAGAGCAGATGAAGACTTAAAAGAAAAGCTAGCGTTGAAGGCTGGGATGGTGAAAGATGTGAAAACTCACTCCTCTAGTCTTTCAAGCTATTCCTCTTTCCGTTTCCTTATCTCTCTCCTTCCCACAACACTGGGAAATTGGCAGCAAAACTAGATGCAAGTTAATCATACCAATGACGGCACTCTTTCCAAAAAAAAAGTCCAAATCTGTCAGCAAAGCATTTCCACCTTTCAGGAGGCCCTGGAGCCCAGAGCTACCTCCAGTGTGCCTGCGACTTCTCTGAGCTGCAGGTGCTGGGTGCTGAGGGGGGCAGGCGGCTCCCGGCGGGCACACACCAGCCACAGCACTGCCCTCTGCTTTCCCAGGGGGTCTCTGTCCATTTCTCAGCCGCAGACTTTCCACCTGGCCCAGAGCAGGGGCAGATAGGGACGCAGAAGCAAACTCGCCAGCAGCTGTAAAGAGAAACTTGCAAAGGAAGACTAAATGAGGAGAGGTCATTCCAACTAATTTGTCAGAAACCATTTAAAATGCATAAATTGTATTTCTCTTTAACTGTGATTCCCAAAGTCTCTGCTTTTTTTCTTTTAACCTGTAGTTGCCTCACTCGGAGTGGTGTCATGACCCTTCGCCAGGGTTTGGTAGCAGTACCAGCAGTTTTGAAAATTAAAAGCGATGATAACTGGCAATTAACGATCATCTACATTTCGATATATTTTACAGTGCTAAGGAGAAACGCAAAGTGAGCTGTTTGTTAATCCTATGTGTTTACGGGTCGTTTCCAAAGCTCAGTGTTCTTTACTTTTTTTTTTCATCTTTATTGGCGTATAATTGCTTTACAATGGTGTGTTAGTTTCTGCTTTAGAACAAAGTGAATCAGTTATACATATACATATATCCCCATATCCCCTCCCTCTTGCGTCTGTTCTTTAAATAATAAAGCCGACACGTTCTCTAACTCAAGAAGTTACGGCGTGAAGTGTCGCTGAACCCATACCTGGGATTTAGAGCTAAAACTTAACTGTAGAGATTCCTTAACTGGAAGGTTGTCCTGCTTGCTCAGGACGCCGGTCTGTAGCTCCTTTAATTATTCTTTCCTTCAGTGAGTGGATTGTAGTACCTGTCTTTTCGTTCACAGGTGTATGAAATGCTTGTCTCACCAGGATCAACCAGATATTTAAAACATATAAACATTTCCAAAAGTTACAAAAATGCATTTTTGAGCATTCTAAGCACTTTTATTATTTTCCACCTGTCATGTGATCATCACTGAGAAGTAGAAAGGCGCTCAAGCACCTTGGCTTGATAACTCCCAAGGAAAAGGTCCCCACGACAAGGGCAAGCCGATGAGCCTCATAACTTGGCACATCGCAGGAACCGGCCGTCCCGAGGCATCTGCTCTTTCAAGATGTGGTAGAAACAAAGGGTGGGCGGGCGCCTGGAAAACTCCTAGCTTCCACTCCTTCTGCAGCTTCATCTTTAAAAAAGAAAGGGGGCAGGGAGTTCCACAGTCCAGTGGTTAGGACTCAGCACTTTCACTGCCAAGGGTTCGGGTTCAATCCCTGTCGGGGAACTAAGATCCTGCAAGCCACACAGTGCGGCCAAAAGAATTTTTTTTTTTTTTTTTTTTTTTTT
>NW_020837978.1:951202-974109 GCF_003676395.1 Aethalodelphis obliquidens
CCGTTGCGGAGCACAGGCTCCGGACGCGCAGGCTCAGCGGCCATGGCTCACGGGCCCAGCCGCTCCGCGGCACGTGGGATCCTCCCGGACCGGGGCACGAACCCGCGTTCCCTGCATCGGCAGGCGGACTCTCAACCACTGCGCCACCAGGGAAGCCCTGCATCCTCTTTTTTAAAAACTGTAGACCACTTTATTAAAACTAAAATTTGGTAACAAACACCAACATGTGTTACCAAAAGTGTCGTAATTGCTCTGAAAAATGTGCAAGCACATACACGTTTGGAATCCCTTCTTTTCATCATTTAGACAACGTTTAATTTCCTTTCCTGAAACATGTGGAATATCATTGTAAACAAAGTCTCCTCTGATGGGCTTTCAGGCTTGGGGTCGGTGTTGGGTGCTGAGAACGCATGGACTTGAGTTTCTCGCTCTCCGCGCAGGAGACAAGACACAGCAGCACATGCAGGAATCACTCCTCCTCAACCAGGTGACAAACCAGAGTGACGATCGTCCCCTTCCCCGTGCCCGGTGCCTACGTGACCTTTGCTCTCCACAGTGCGATCCCAGGAATTAACCACAAGAGCTGGTGGTAGCTGCAGGGCTCGCCCTGCGAGCCAGGTCCCCGTTATCACGTGGGCCTCTCATGCTGCCTCTGGGAGGCGGGGCCGCTCATCACCCCCGTGTCCTGCTGACCACACAGAGGCTCAGGGACAGTCAACCTGCCCAAGGTAAAGCAGCCCAGGACCAGCCCAGGTCTCCGGTGCCGGCCCCCCGTGCTCAGCCATCACATGGCTGCCCTTAGCGCCGGCTTCTGCTTATTAACCGGCCGCATTTCCCTTTCCTCAGGCCTAATGCAGTCAGAACTCTGATACGCGAACTCAGAGTGATGATCACGAAGCCAAATAACACCAACATGAGAAATACGAGGCTTTAACACTCAGCTCACGCTTGAGACTGTTCTACAGTGCATCTCCTCTAAAGACCCCTGCAATTCACTTATAAATTAAGACTGTATATCAACTTGACCCATAATCAAACACATTTCAGCATTTATTGCAGGTCAAGTTAAGTCTAAATGTGTCATAAAATATTTAAGCTTCCCCTGTAAGTAAAAAAAAAAAGAATGGAGCTATTTAATTTTACACTTGAAAGATTTGAGCTCTACAATGCCGTATATTAAAAAGATTTCCCAGGCCAAGACAGGACCACCAAGGAAATTAAACTTTCCCTTCTTCATCATAAGTATTTACAAAAAAAAAAAAAAGCACTGAACACTGAAGAAAAACTAGGTTAAAAAGAATGGATGAATTCACATTTTTTTTTGTAGCTGACATTACACACGAAGAGGTTTCAAGCATCAGCAAGAAAATTAGATGAGGTCATCTCTATTGCCTCCCTATTTTTCCTGATTTTTATTGGAAATATATTAAATATACACAGAAAGTATCCTCACTCAGTTCAACAATTATCAATGCATACCTTATTTATATAAATATTTATATAAAACCCACCCAATACTCAGTTCCTTCAATTACTTTGAAGTAAATACAAGGTATATCATTTCATCTAAAAATATTTCCGTAGGCATTTCTAAAATATAACTACTCTTTTGGGGGGAAAAATAACTGCACTATAATTATCACAACTGAAACAATATGACAGTAATTCTCTAGCATCATCTGATACCCAGTCAGCGTTCACATTTCTCTAATCATTTCATGATTTCTTTTCATGGTCTGTTCAGCAGGGTCTGAAGTCCACACATTGTACCCGGCTGATATGTCTCTCAGGTCCTTTTTCATCTATAGCTTCCCTCTCTTTTTCCTTGAAATGTATTTGTTGAAGAAACCAGGTCATTTGCCTTACAGCGCTGTCTGTGTTCTGAGTTTGCTGATTGCATACTGTGGTGTCATTTAAATGTCCCCTGAAATTTGTGTAATTGGTAGTTCATTTTAGATCCTTTCTGAGATTCAGCATTGCCTCTTCTGGGATTGGTCAACGGTACGATTTTTCCTTCCTCTCCAAAAGAACAAATCTATACCATGACCTCAATCTACACAGTGTACAACTACTGCGGACGAGGATTTTTTCTGGGAAATTCTTTGGTGGGGAGGATACGTAAGGTCCTCACATGGTCTAAAGGAAAGAGCACGTACAAACCTTAGAGCCCAACAGACCTCGCGGAAGAGCCACGTCCCCTACGAGCTATGTGACCTTCAGCCCAATAGTTACACCTTCGTTATTTCATTTGGAACAATAATACCTTCCTTAAAAAGCTGTTGTAAAGATTAGAAAGAGTGGCACATATACAGCATCAAGCACATCCTAAGTTTCTAATCATGGCTGTTACTGCTCTAGCGCTCCGCAGCTCTCAAGCATGGCTCTGCCCTCTGCCGGGTCCTATCCCGCTCTGTCTGCTGACCTAGTTACTGCTCTAGCGCTCCGCAGCTCTCAAGCATGGCTCTGCCCTCTGCCGGGTCCTTTCCCGCTCTGTCTGCTGACCTACATCCCTTTCCAAGCTCCAGTCGCCCACTGCCTTCCCAGGAGGTGTTCCCAAACCCACAGGCTGAATTACCAGTAGCTCCTCTGTGTACCCGCTGTCTCCTGAGTGATCAGCACTTATCAAACCACTAAACTGTGAGCTACCTACAGATAATGCCTCTGTGTCTTTATTTAAAGTTGTTTTAATTATAAAACATTCCACACATTAAAGTGCAGGAAATATTATATGTAAATATAAACAGTTTCTATATATATAAACTGTTACTTATTTACCCTCTACCAAAATTGGGCAAGTATTAATATTTTATCTAATTGGCTTCATCCTTCTCTCTTTTAAAAAATATAATATTACTGACCTAGATAAAGCCTACCCTTATACTTCATCCCTTTGCTCCTTCCCACAGGAAATGTCCACCTTAAAGCATATTTTTGTACTTTTATTTCACAAATACGAATTCCTAGTCAAGATATACCATTGCACATATTGGGTCTTTAAGGTTTACATACAGAGTATCAGGTTGTATGTATTCTTTTGCTATTTGCCTTTTTTTTACTAAATTTTATGCTTTTGAGATTTGTCCATGGTGTAATACATACCTCGTCTCATTCACTTTAATTGCTGTGTAGTATTCCATTGTACAAATGAATTAAAATCCACTTAGCTATTTCCCTACTGAGGGGCGGCTGGGTTGGCTCCAAACTTTTGTTACTACAAACTGTGCTCCAGTGGCCAGCTGGGGACATCTGTTCACATGTTAGCATTTCCGGCAGGGGTGGGGGGCGGGGCGGGGGGTGTCCTATCTCCATATCCCAAATCCTACAGCACAGTGCCTGAAATATTAAGTGCTCAATCGGTGTTTAGTGAAGGAAGACATAAAAATGTGAAATGTTTCATTCACCCAAGCATGAAGTGCTGGTGGGCATAAAACCAAAGCATCCCTGGGGCCCAATTAGTAAAGATACAGAGTTCTCCAGGAGCATTTAAAAATGTGAATAGACTGATATTTCGTGGCTGGAGCCACAGAAATTCCTGTTCCAATGAATCACAGGGGAAATGAAAGCATAATGCCAGAGAAAAGCCACCATTCCCCAGGTTGACTTTAGCTGTGTATCTAGTTCGGTCCTGAGGACAGACTGTCAATTGTTACCATGGGTGAAATTGAAGGCCAAGTCAACCACAGAACTGTGATTTAAGGCCATGAGTTGCCAAGGGGTCTAATACCCCACATCATCATGAGGTCTTACTCACTTTCATGGGAATGATCAAAACTGGGCCAGAGCATAAGCAAATACACTTTGCCCCTAAGTGGCTACTGGGACATATGATGCCACATGTTAGAAGCCAACATCAAGATCACCAAGCTACTTTAAAAACCTGATAATTGATGCCATTTGAGGGAAAAAATACACTCTCAGCTTCTGATACTGCTTAGGAAACTAAATTAGAAAACCTCTCAACTTTGTCATTTTCCAACTTTCCCAGCTATGAGCCTCTCCCGTGCAAAGGCAATACCAAGGACCCATCAACCCAAATTATGAAACCACCTACATCTTCCTTAACCAAATGCTTGGCAGTAGAGATGAGATGATCCTTAGACCACTCAGATCCACTCCCTGGAGCTGAGGATGAAAGTAACCCTCCCTGAGGCACAGGCTGCACATGGGAAGGTGGATGTCTGAATGAATTTAAAGTCCGGCTACAAGGAAAGAAGGAGGAAATAGATCTTGGGTAGAGAACCAGCAGTGTCAGCAACAGTCCACCCCTTTAGCTTCCCCACATCCCTATGCACGCCTCTTGCCCTGATTTAAGATGCTCATGCCTACATGAAGTATACTCACTCCTGCTCCAAATCTAGGATCTCTGAGTGATGTGCAGGCTTCATCTTCAAGTTCCTTCTCATGCTCAAGCAATGCACAGAAAAAACCAAGAGTGCTGCAATTAAAAAACAAAAGCCATTGGAATATATCATATAGGCCGGCTTTTCCCACTAGTCATTGGCTGAGTGATGGGATGGTGTAGCAGGTTGAGGGCCTTGGCCAGAAGAGCAGATCAAAATCTCCAACAGTCTCAGAGTGCTTTGAGGATAACGCCCCACTAGAAAGAAGGAGTCTAAAACAAACAGGTCTCCAGCTCAAGACATTTGTCAAATTTTGAAGCTGCAGGTAGCAACAGGGGGAAGAACTAAGATACAACTTCTACACGGCAAAACAGTTAGAATTCAAAGCTGAGAAAGGCCACACTCAAAGGACAAGGATAAACCAGAGCTGAACCAAGTTTTCCAGAAACCTTGGAAACCAACCCAGCCTCAACCCAGCTCAATCTCTGCTTTCACTGAAGGAATCATCCCTTTATTCTTCATGCTACATGGAAAAAAATAAAGACCTTTGCTGATGAAAGGTATTATACGGCATGACTGAGGTTCTTTCATACACGTTCAGGCACACAACAAAGAGCCAGGAAGCCGTGACCAGCAACCAAGAGAATATAAACAATAAAAGCAGACGACGGAGCATCCAGGTTTTGGAGAAGCAGAGAAGAATATTAGAATATTAAAGAAATCAGTGTAAACGGTGGATGGAAATCAATGAAAAATGGTTAATTCGACAATTAGAGTTAGAATATATACAAAACAATCAAAGGGACATTCTAAAACTAAAACGCACAATACCTAAAATTAAGAACCCACTGGGTGGGGATAACGGTAAGCTGGAAACAAGAGAAGTGAAATTGAAGACAAGTAAATAGAGAAATATATTAACTGAAACACAGAGAGGAAAAATACTACTATAAAGAGACACATGGGGTACATAGTCAAAAAACATAATATCATGAGATCGAAGTCCTAGAAGGAGAGGAAAGAGAGATTGGAGCAGAAGCAATACATGAAGCAGAAGACATAACAGCCAGGAAAGTTCCAAAATCGGTGAAAAGACATCAAACCACAGATCTGAAAATCTCAGGAACCCCAGCGGGGTAAATCAAAGAAAACCATACCTAGGCAAATCAGAGTCAAAGTCCTGAAAAACCTGAGAAAAGTGAAACTCAGATAACTAGCCACAGTACAAAAGACACGTTATCTCCAAAGAAGCAACAGTAAAACTGATGGGCTAACTTCAACAGAAACTATGGAAACCAGAACACAATGGAATGATGTCTTCAAAGTGCTGAAAACCAACCTAGAATTTTATACTCAGTAAAACTGTTCTTTGAAAGTTAAAATAAAGACACTTTACAGACAAAGGCTGAGGGAATTAATCACAAGCATACTGGCACTCTAAGGAATACTAAAGGAAGTTCTTTGGGTTGAAGGAAATTTATCATAGATGGAAACATGGAACTGCAGTAGGGAATAATGAGCACTGGAAATGACGACGGCCACTCGCTGTCTTGATTACTGTAGCATTGAGGTGAGTTCTGAAGCGTGAGTCCTCTAACACTGTTCTTTTCCAGGAATGCTTTGGTTATTCTGGGTCCTTCAAATTTGCATATGAATTTGAGATCAGGTTGCCAATTTCTTGAAACAATGCAGCTGGGATTATGATACAAACTGCTTTGAGTCTATATGTCAGTTTGGTGGATATTGTCATTTTAACAATGTCTTCCAATTCATAAACATCGGATGTCAGTTCTTTTAAAACGTATTTCAACAACGTTTTGGAGTTTCAGCACACTGTATAAGTTTTTCACTTCTTTTGTTATATTTATTCGTAAGTATTCTTTTTGAGGCTACTGTAAATGGAATTGTTCTCTGAATTTCATTTTGATTGCTTCTAGCATATAGAAATGCAATTAACTTTGTATATTGATCTTGTATTCTGCAACTTAGCTGAACTTGCTTATTAGTTCTAATAGGTTTTTAGTGCAGTCCCTAGGATTTTCTATATATAAAATCATGCCATCTACAAACAGACATAGCTTCATTCTTCATTTTCAATATGGACGCCTTTGATCTTTCTTCTTGCTTAATTTCCCTGGCTAAATTCCCAGTATAAGGTCAGACAGAACTGGCAACAGCAAATATCTCTGCCTTGTTTCTGATCTTAGGTGGAAAGCACTCAGTCTTTTACACTAAGTATGGTGCACTTAGCTGTGCGTTCTTCACAGATGTCCTTCATCAGATTGAGAAAATTCCCTTCAATTCCTAATTTTTGAGTGTTTCTATCATGAAAGGGTATTGACTTTTGTCAAATACTTTTTCTGAATTGATTGAGATGATGATGTGGCTTTTGCCCTTCGTTCCTTTGATATACTGTACTACATTAATTTTTTTTATGTTAAACCAAAAATTCTGGGACAAATCCCACTTAGCTATGGTGTACAAAAAATCCTCCTTTATATGTAGCTGGATTCAGTTTGTAAGGATTTTTGTTAAGGATTTTTGCATCTATATTCATAGGAAATATTGGATTGTAGTTTTCTTGTTATGTCTTTGTTTGGTTTTGGTATCAGGATAATACTGACCTCATAGAATGAGTTGTTAAGTGTGCCTTTGTTTTTTTCTTTTTTTAAAAATTTGTTTTAAATCTATTTTTAGAGAGTTCAAAAGTAAAGCCTTCTGGACCTGGGCTTTTCATTGTGGGAAATTTTTTTTATATTTATTTATTTATTTGGTTGCGCCGGGTCTTAGTTGCAGCCCGTGGGCTCCTTAGTTGAGGCTCGATGGCTCCTTAGTTGTGGCACATGACTCTTAGTTGCGACATGCATGTGGGATCTAGTTCCCTGACCAGGGATCGAACCCCTGCATTGGGAATGTGGAGTCTTATCTACTGCTCCATCAGGGAAGTTCCGTTTGTGGGAATTTTTTAAATTACTAATTCAGTCTCTTTACAGGCAGTTTTTGGACGGAAGTACAGTGAGAGCATCACGGCCACCCTCGTTCTAGATAGTGTGGTGTGGACGCTGGAGAGGACCAGGCTCAGGAGCTGTCTGGTGGCCGAAGGATCAACAAGTGGTATTTCATGGGGATTAGATTTGGACAGGCTGGCGGACCCGGCTCCACACGGAGGCAAAGGCGACCTGAGCGGAACGGGCACCGTTCACCGCCAGTCACCGCCAAGGACTGCCCCCTTCTGACTTCTGTGCTGCTACCTTCCCTCGGGCGAGAGGGGCTCCCCGCCCCGCCTGTCACGCGGCATGCAGGTGCGTCACCATATCTGCTGCCTCTTCGGAGGAAAAGCCAGAAATTCAAGTTTTCATTTTTAACTTCCTGATTTTTCAAAAGAATGACATAGCATGTTGGGAAACAGCATGTGAATCCAACAAAACATACCTGCAGAACGCATCTGAGCTGCGGTGACAGGTTGCAACCTCCGGGTGACAAGGCAGTTGTCCTTACGGCGTGTGACCACGACCAGGCCTGCTCTTAGGAAGCCCCTCGCAGACGGAGTGGGCTGCTGGGCCCGGCACCTCACGGCTCACCCCAGCGCCCCTCGTCCAGGCGTGGGGGACGTGCTCCCTGAGGAGCTGAACTGTCACCTCCTGTGGTCCTGTCTGCCGTCCCTGGCGCTGATGGGCTGGAAACAGAGATGGCAGTGAGCACTCAGGTGATCGTTCCTCCGGGCTGGCAGACAGCCCACGCGAGAGTCTGTCCAGGCCAGGAACTCGCCAGGCGACCCGCAGGGGCCGGCAGGGCTGTTGCCGTCTGCCTCCGCCAAGTTCCTGTTCTTTTCACAGCTTATTCTCCCCTGCAAGAGTGAAGCCGAGTAAAGTAAGCTTGCGCTAACTGAGCCCTGGTCCCAACTCCTGCCCACCTCAGGCCTGGGCCTGATGCGACGGCCTGGAACAGGGAGGGAGACTTTGCATAATCCTCATCGGACTGTTTCCCCTGAACCCACCACTGCGCAAGTTGCCCCCTCCCAGTAGACACACGACAGGCCTCACACGCGGTGGGTCGAGCAGCACAACCCGTAGCCCTGGAGGGTGACCCAGGCCCTCTCCTGATGAGCTGGTGACCACAGCCATCAGGGGCCGCGGGCAGCTCAGCGGAGGGGAAAGAGCCCCTGACTGATGCTCTCACAGGGGACAGCGTTTCTACCTGGGAAACTGGGGGGTGGGCAGCGCTTCTGTTCCATCGGGAAGACAGCCAAAGCCCCAAAGCATCCGGACCCTGGTAGCCGCCCTGCCCTAACCCTGACTCCCCCGCAGGCCCGAGAGGCCAGGGTCTCAGAGCTTCAGTCCGCACGTGCTCGCCTGCAAAAGGGAAAGGATTCCAGGAACACAAAGTGTTGTCTTTCCAAAAACAGCAAGCCCAGATGCCTTATTCCGAAAACTTTCTTCACACCTGGAGCTCAGCCTTCCCCATCCAGCGCGGGCTGGGGGTGCCGGCCGGGCTCTGCTGGGAAGCGGGCAGTGCTCCCCACCTGCGTGAGGAGCGAAGGTGTTGATGAGGAACGTGTGCGTTTCCAGGGGCTCGGAGCAGGCATTTCTGGGCGGGGTCAAAGGAGGCTGCCAGGGAGCCCTCTGCCAGTCTTGTTTTCTCTGAACTTCTGGCCCCAGTGGGGAAAGGATATTGAAACTTCATTTTTTTTTTTTTTTTAGAAGATGTTGGGGGTAGGAGTTTTTTTTTTTTTTTTTTTCTGTGTTGGGTCTTCGTTTCTGTGCGAGGGCTTTCCCTAGTTGTGGCAAGCGTGGGCCTCTCACTATCGCGGCCTCTCTTGTTGTGGAGCACAGGCTCCAGACGCGCAGGCTCAGTAGTTGTGGCTCACGGGCCCAGCCGCTCTGCGGCATGTGGGATCTTCCTGGACCAGGGCTCGAACCCGTGTCCCCTGCATCGGCAGGCGGACTCTCAACCACTGCGACACCAGGGAAGCCCGAAACTTCATTTTTAATTTTCAGTTATGGTCCACATGCTGAAGGGTTACAGCCTGGGATTTAGAAAACCAAGCCGTGAAAAAGACCTGAAATGCTATGTTCAAGGCTGGTCAGCCAGCCTACGATTCCTTCCAGGACACAAGCCCAAAGGCACAATCTGGGACGGTGATATATTATTCTATGCCAGTGACATCGCACAGTTAGGACAACCCTGTTCACATCCCCAAAGTTGTGAGTTTATATCAATACTTCAGTCTGCAGGTTACCTAATGATTTCTACAGGGCTTTCCCACTTGGACGTGATGGACCCTCATCTCTCAGCTCTCCCCACGCTATCATTTGAGGAGTAAGCCTGGGGCCTTGACTGTATTTCTTTGAGGCCAGTTTGTGAAATGATGCGTAGACCAACCAGTCCTGGCAATAATCGAAAGAGGGGAAGTTGGAGAGAGAGACAGCCAGGCTCAGAATCAATCATCGCTCAGTGGATACCTTAACCACCAGTAACTCAAGAAAGCAAAGCTCTTCAAGAACGAACAGCTCGTGTCTCTCACTGGCACCGCTGGGGGATTCCAGAAAAACTGGCGACCGCAGGAAAGCTACCAGATCCCAAAGGGTCTTGTTAGATGCTCAGGGCTTTTCTTTTCTTTAAAGTTGAATCATCAGGTTCATAGAGACAGGCAGCAGAATGGGAGTTTCCCAGGGCTGCAGGGACTGGGGAGGGGGGTAGTGTTTAATGGGGACAGATTTGCAGTCTTACAAGACAAGGAGCTCTGGAGATCTCCTGTTAAGTAGACTTAACACTACCAAACAGTTAAAAATAGTTAAGGTGGTAATTTTTATATTATGTATATTTTGTTATAAAAAATGAAAAAAAGAAGAGTTGAATTAGCTGCCAACATACACAAGTGAAGACATCACTGTTACAAATCTCGGCTCCCCGCTGCCCTTCTGTGTGGCCAGATCACGTGATACGGCGGGGTGCCCGCCTGGGGGCTGTGAGTGACAGCCCCGGGTCAGCTGCGTGGCTCTGCCTGTCACATCCCAAGTTCCTGGGTCTCAGACTCCTGTGCTGGAGCAAATGGAACACACTCTCCACACCTGCCCCAGAGCAATTAAGATGCAAAACTTTAGAAAAGTTCTTTACTACACGCTCTTAGCTGCGCTTGACAGATAAATTAGGCAAAGAGCAAACGTGGTCCCACGGGAGGGCAGCACAGGCTGGCTGGGCCGCACTCAGAGGGGCTTCTGTGTCGCCCTGCAGCCGAGGTCCCCCTCTGCCGCTGCTCCAGGCCAGCCGCCCTGCCTGCTTCTGCAGACTTGGGGCCACTCAACAGGTCCTGAGGGACGAAGGGCACTTCATCCTTCGCCACTTCGTCCTCCTTCCTCCTTCCAGGACACTGCCTCCCGGGAGCCCCAGGCCTGCAGCCAGGACCCTGAATGGGGACAGTGTGTGATCTCAGAGGGCCCACTCGTCTGCTCCTGGGAAGCAGAAGCCCAGCCCACCAAGGGCCAACTTTGGGGAAGATCTGTGGTGTGGAATCTGTGCCCTGGAAGCAAAGGTGAGTCCCCTGGCTGGTCGCTGCCAGCAATCACAGGCTACCAAGACACCTTGGGGGGTGACAGCCAGGGGCCCCCAGCCCCCGGCCCCGCCCGGAGCAGCCGTGCACAGTCACCCCTCTCTGGGGTCCAGAACGTTCCTCCCTGTGCAGTGTTTGCAGATCCAAGGACGGGTCCCAAGTCCCAAATAAGGAAGAATATCTGAAAACGGGCACCGAAGGAAAAGGAATAAACTGTTGTGACGTTGAGTTCTGCCGTCAAAGCACTTGGAAAGGCCCCCAAGCCTGACATTATTTTTCCAAGTTGTGGTCCTTAAGGTGTTGTCCAAAAAGTGTCCAAAGGACCCAGGGAAGGACAGAGAGGCCTCGGTACCGTCTGTGTCAAGATGTCCCTGGAAGAACAAGCAGGGAGTCCTAAGGGCAAACACAGGAATTAGCACAGGGAGACTTGGGCCCGGGGGTCTGGATGCCCACATTTCACAGTGACAGTGACCTTTAGAAGTGAAGCTGGCACGTGGCACAGAGCAACCCGACTTTAAAAGCCATCAGTGGGACTTATGTTTTTATTTATGTTTTACTATTTTATGCAGAAATTCCTGGTTCTGGACGGCTCACAGAGGGAACCACAAGAGGAAATGGGTGAGCTGTGAGGGGCAGAGGATTGAAAACCCTAGGTTTTCAAGAAGAAAACCTACAGTGTTTCCTGCATCTCTACGTTGGAATTTATCACTCGTCCAAGCACAACAGATAACTGAGCGGGGTATTCCGCCACCTCTCCAAAAACAATACGGCCACGTGTCCAAAGTCCACCGCTCCCAAAACCTCATATCCGTCTATGAAGGGTCCCTCTGTGGTACCCACCTCGTACCAGGTAAATCCTGCTGCTGTCACTGAGCAGGCACAGTGCTTTCCATTTCTATGTGGGCTTTGAACAGACCATAAATCCATGGATGAACTAGTCAGATTTTGACCACATTTCTTTCCACAAAGGCGAGGTGAGCTACGATGAATTTAAGCCTAGAGGCCTGCACAGGAAAATCCTACAGATTCCTTCTTCATAAATTGAGGATGAGACGTGCGGAGGATGCCCAGCGAGTTCTCGCTTACCCCCAGATGCCCAGGTCGTGTAATAGCTCTTTGGACGAATGGCTGGGAAAGCTCAGCCTTCCTCGGTTCTGGGCCAGCGCACCAGCGACCGCCCACGGCTGTGGCTGAGCCACTACCCTTTCGGGGCTCAGATGCCTGGTCCCTAAATTAGGCCCTGTATGTTTCCTGACCTACGACTCCGTGATTTTGTCTTTAATTTGCAGGAGGCAGGGAATAAAGATCAGATAATATCTTGGAAGAAATGGGCAAAAAAGTTGGAAGAGAAGTTGTTGCTGGGGGTGATGGCAGCCAGCCCTATCTGCCTTAACCCCAGGGAAGAGGGATCCCTCTTTGCTTTGAGATCAGAGCTCAGCCTTTCTAGTTCCCAGAGAGATGCTGCAGCCTGAATCTCGCAGCCCTGGTGGGCAAAGAGAACTTGGCCTGAAGTGCGTCATTCCCCCAGCTACAAAGAGCCCCGTGTTAGGCATGTCTTCACCTGGGAGGAAGGCACCTTATCACCACATTCAAGGGGAGAGGAGGGGAGAGAGGCCACATTATCATTAGTTAATTTCTGCTCTTGTGACAGGTACAGAGAAACAATGGGAAGATGACATGGGGAAAGCAAAGGTTCCAGGAAAGGTCCAGGTGTATCACTGAACAGTGAAGTCCTTATAAATAAATGATGTCATATAGTCACAAAGGGGTTTTTAGAAAGCCTTACGCTACACTGGGTGAACACAAAGAGGCCAAACACTGCGTGCCTAACAAGGCTGTCTTTATTCCGTGGATCCCAACGCTTCCTTCAGCCGCTAAGGAGACCGCAGACGCTCTGGAGCACCCCAAGTTCAGAGGAACATCGGGACACTGGAAGGCTTCCAGGAAGGAGCCGCCAAGTGAGTCACAGGCTGCAAAGGGCAGCGTGACAGGAGAGGGTCAGCCGCACGGAGCCCCAGGTAAGCACGGCGCTCTGAGCCCACCGGCACCAGCACAACCCGCAAATAATCACCAGGACCCCCGTGAAGGTTCCCCTTCTCCCCAGAACTGGGGCCGGGCAGCTGCAGACCACACCTGGGCTCTCGGCCAGAGAGCCCACAACATAGTTATAACCTGCAGATCCAGGGGCCGCGGCTGCTGGCCTGAGGGACGGAGATTAGCTGTCGGCTGCCAGAGACACGGTCCCACGGGGGGTGACCAGCCAGGCAGAGTGGTGTCCGGGTCAGTGCAAGGCACGCACCGGCGCTCTCGCCTCTGTCCCCTCCTCCCACGCAGCCCTTCCCCTCGCTCTCCTTCCCTCCCTTCCCCCTCCCGCCGCCACAGTGACGCCCGCTCGCTGGCCTCCCGTTCCATTCGCTGCTTCAGTCCGGGGAGTAATGAGATGTTACAACAGACCGCCCTTGAGGCCTCCGTGACCCTGCAGACCAGCCTCCAAGACCACAGGGTCTGCAAAGACGCGCAGCCAGCACACCGCCAGGGTCACGGGAGAGACCGTGGAGGCCACTGCACCGCCTCGGTCCTGCCCACCTGCCGCCCAGCCTGCATCTCGCACCGCAGTGTGGGTCAGAGGTCAAGGATGCAGTCTTCTGGAATCCTGGGTCTGTCCTCTTCCACTTACGCAGCCTGAGCCTGTCTTTCCCTCAAATGCACAACCTCTTACCCTAAATTTAATTTTTTAAAAACCCAGAGGCAGCAAGATGTGGGAGAGTTACTTCATCTTCGGTGTTTGAAATCAGTGATCTGAAAACACATGGCTTTCAGGTGCACTAACGTGGCCATTACCTGGGGCAGTTTACAGATGAATTACTCATGCTTCAGGAGAAGCTCTCCCGAGTCTTTTCTTTCCTTTTTTTAACAATCCTGTGTTGACTGAGAACAAGCAAGGAAACCAGCATGGAGAACACCGTTAGCCAGCCCACCTGGAGGGACAGGTGCGCGGCTCCACCTGGCCTGGGGGGCAGCCCTGGAAGCTTTGCCATTACAGGCCCCTCACCCCTGGGAAGCTAAGGTTCTACCAGGGTCTTCCTAACCCGTGTCCACTCTTCTTCCTTAGAAAGAAACCTCATAAACGTGACAACCATCCTATAGTTCAGATTTGGTCAGGGTTCCGGGTCCACCTGTGATCCCATGATCGGCGGTTGTCTGTGATGTAAGGACACAGGACGGAATGTCTGCTGCCCCAGACATGGAGTGTGGACGGGTGGACGGAAAGGCAAGCCGTGCGGCCAGAATTCAGTGCCGACTTGGGGTCGGAGCTGCTCCTACTTCTCTGCCTCCTTCCAGCTCTTCTGCGGCTTCCCCAGGACCCCTGGAGCCCAGGCCTCCTCCTGCCACCTGCACCCCGTCTTGCAGGCTCTGCAGCTGCGGTGTGAGGTTCCACAGGGCCCCCTGCTCACCCTGTGTCACAGGAGCAGTTGGGTAAAGCTGGAGGGGCCACCGGAGGAATCCAGGCCCAGGCGGATAAAGGCCAATGTCCTACGAGACAGTGGAGGAGACAAAGGGCCCAGGACCCAGAGGGCCCCGAGGAGGTGCAGCCCAGGCAGCTCGTGGGGCTGGGGTCTCAGAGACCCCAGGTTAACCATGGCAGAGCATGAATGGAGGAATGGATAAACAGAACGTGTTCTGTCCAGACAGTGGAATATTATTCAGTCTTGAAAAGGAAGGAAATGCTGACACCTGCTACAACATGGCTGAACCTTGAGGGCGTGATGCCCAGTGAAATAAGCCAGTCGCAAAAGGGACAAATAGGGTCGGATTCCACTTATAGGAGGCACCCAGAGCAGCCAAATTCACAGAGACAGAGTAGAGTGATGGGTGCCAGGGGCTGGGGAGGGAAAGTATGAGAGGCACGCATGTAACGAGTACAGATTCCAGTTTTGCAACATGAAAACGCTCTAGAGGTGGATGGTGGGATGGTTGCACAACAGCGTGGACATGCTTAATGTTACTGAGCTGTACACTTAAAACTTGTTAAAGTGGTACATTTTATGTTATGTGTAGTTTAACTGCAATTTTAAAAGGGTTAAGATAGTTTTTTAAAAAGTGAACCTGGGGAAACCCCAGAGGTATCCTTGCTGACATCAGTAGGATGTCCACCATCATCACAACCATTAGCACAGTACTGGTGATGCCAGCCCAAACAGTTAGATATGACAAAGAAATTAGATGCATAAACATTGAGAGGAGGTGAACCTCTTACTGTTGATTCACGGTATTACTACAACCAGGAAACCGTAAGAGAATTAACCAAAACTACTACTATAAACAAGACTTCTACCAGAGGAAGGTCAAAACAAGGTCAACATTAGACGCCACCATGCCTTTGTTCAGCTTAGGAAAATGTGTCCCATCCCAGTAGAAAGGGCACCTCTTTCTGGTCATGGGGTCATAGCCCCATGGGCATGCTGCCTGGCCAGGAAAGGGCAAGCTGAGTTCCAGCCCCATGCCCCCCTCAGCTGGAGGCCTTGTGCAAGGACAAGGTACACAAATGCACACTCTCAGTAGTAAGACAGAAAATTAACACGTAGAAATCAACAGCTTCACACAAACAAACAACTCTCCTTCAAAAGATGGGGAACGCAACACGGTTTACAAGATCAGTAAGAGAAGAAACATCTAGGAAAAACTTAACAAGAAACGTGTAAACCTTCAGAATAAAACTTCAAAATGCTCCTGAAGGATACAAAGGTGGAATTTTTAAATGGAAGAACATACCATGTTCTTGACAGGAAGACTCAACATCAAAAGATGCCAACTCTCTCTACATTCATTTAATTAAATATGAATACCATCTCAATTTTTTAAAGGGCATTTTTCTGGAACTAGACAAGCAATTCTAAAGTCTATATAAAAAAAGGAAAGAGAACCAAGAAAATTCTGAGAAGAAAAATGAGGGAATTATTATTAATTTTCTTGGATGTGGTAACGACGTGATGATTATGTAAGAAAACGTCTTCCTTTCGGGAGTGGCATGCTGACATGCTGTCTGCACCTGACATGCACAGGCTCACACACATCTGTGCTCACACACACACACAGCTAGGGCAAAGGTGGTAACTGCTATCAGTTGTTGAATTTAGAGGGATACATAGGTGATCATAAGTAAATAAATAGGTGATTTATTTATTCATAATAAAAAGCTGAAAAAAGGTACACCATAAACAAAGGCAAAAGACAAATGACGAACTGGGAAAAACTATTCATAACTCATATCATAGACAAGCGTTCGCCTTCCTCAAAAACCCCCAAGACCGACAACACGGAGGCTGGGATGGCAGGGGTGGGAATTCCACACCCATCAAAATTACAGATGTGCCTACTTTGGGCCTGACCACCTGACGTCTGGGAATTTAGCCTGTGATGGTCCTCACACACACATGACAGATTCCAAGTCGATCCACTGAATCATTGTTTGTTCTAGTAAAAGGCTGACAACACCACAAGCATCCCTCATGCGGGGTTAAATGACCTCAGCATGTCCACCCACAGAAGAGCAGGCGCCTCTGGAGAAGAAGCTCCCTGGGCACTAAGCAGAGATCTGCAGGATACAGTATTAGGGGGAAACTGAGGTGTTTGGGGGTTAAAAAGGAATAAAAATAAGGACATATTTTTATTTGTTTATATTTCCACAGTGACATACCAGAAGGACATGGCATGCACATCCTCCCCCAGATACACACACAAACCTAATCAAAGGAGCTGCACTACAGCTGGGCTTTGGGGACGGGAGGCCAGTGACCCAGGCGGGAGGAAGACGTCTCAACGTCTGCCTTTTTACATCTTTTCTACGTAAACCATGTGCATGGATCACCTATTCCAACAATAAAATTCAGAAGAAAAAGAAAGCCATCCTCAAGAACTTCTGAATTCCAGACAAGGATTTCCTAAGTATTGGCGAGACAATGTGAAGATTCCTCTATGAGTCGTCTGGCCAACACCTTGCTCCCTGACCGCCTCTGTGACCTCGGTCACCTCCTTTAAATTGTGCCAAATAGGGAGCCCGCTGCTCAGCTGGTGAGCCGGGTCCCTGTGCAGAAATAACCTCGACAATCCAGAGCAAGAAAACCCCTTCCCTCGGGGACTAGAAGCGTGGCATTTGCCCCAAACTCTCCAACAGCTCTCCCCCAGGCTCTGCTTGTATAGATACAGCCCGGCTTCGCCCAGGGGCCTCGGTCCTTTCCAGATAATTCCTAAACAAATATGGAGGCGAGACAATCAAAGAGCAAGATCAGGGAGGGCGGGGAGCCGCTGCCCCTCGTGGTCTCGTCCAAGACACCAGCGTGAAACACGTCGCCACCCTACTGAGCCACCCGGACGCCAGGAGCCCACACGTACTGATTCTGTCCGTTCCAGTCTCTTCGTAAGAGAGAAAAGCCAGAGAATGTGAAGGGCCTGTGCTACGTGCGTGGAGCGCGGGCCCACGGGAAAGCCCTACCCTCTCCCAGAAGCCACCTGCTCAGGGTGAAGACAGAATACTTTGCAGAGCGTAGCTGCCTGTCGGGAGGACGTCCCTGGGCTGCCCAGGAGGCGACGGGGGACAGAGGCTCAGGCAGCACCCCCATCCTGACACCCCTCGGCGGCTCCCCTGTGGTAAAGTCAGCTCGGAAGAGAACAGCACTCACTAAAAGCCTACGCGGCCCGAAGGTCCAGGCGAGGGAGGCGATGCATTTCGTGGGCCACCTGCAGCGGGACGGCCGGGGGTTTAGAGCCGTCAGGAAAGCTCTCGGGTCTCCCCGACAGTCGACCTGGGCTGCTGCTCAGGCCAGCAGGACAGGCCCAGCGCCCGATGAGTGCCCTGTGTCCCCAGCGCCCTACTCACCTACCCAGGGCCAGGCCAGCTGGGGGTGACAGCCGCCGTCACACCTGGCGCCCCCAGGGACAAAGCCGCCTCGAGTTATCTTCCTAAATCCTCGGCCTTTCTCCACCCCCGACAACTTCAGCTCTTTCTGTTTTCATTTTACACAATAAAATTACACAGGGCAATACGATATTTAAATACAGAAAATTAGAGATTTGGGGTTTTCCCAAGTAGGGTAATGTCAGTGTCAGCTCATCACTCAGAGCCCCTCTGGAGAGAACTGCAGGCTGTAGCGGGCCCCCCAGCCCAGCGCCCTCCTGACCTCTGCTCACCTGATTCATCAAGGCCCGGGACTGTTTTCCCGGAGACCCGGGGAGAACAGTGCTGCTGGCTCTAGCTAATGACCGGCAGCACCAAACCCATGGAAGCAGGCGGGAGGTGAGCTCAGCTCCGGGCCGTGGCTCAGGCCACAGCGTCTGCGCCCTCCCTGGGTGTCCCGGAGCGACCACTCTCTCCCAGGACATGTAAATACAGCTTTGTGACCAGAGGGGGATGACAAGGTCAGGACCAGGGAGAGACCCCACTCAGAGCATTCTTTTTTTTTTTTTTTTTTTTTTGCGGTATGCGGGCCTCTCACTGTTGTGGCCTCTCCCGTTGTGGAGCACAGGCTCCAGACGCGCAGGCCCAGAGGCCATGGCTCACGGGCCCAGCCGCTCCGCGGCATGTGGGATCTTCCCGGACCGGGGCACGAACCCGCGTCCCCTGCATCAGCAGGCGGACTCTCAACCACTGCGCCACCAGGGAAGCCCAGAGCATTCTTGATAAAAGAGCAAACCTTGGGGACCCAGGGGTGTGCACGTCTCCCCATCATCCTCCTTCCTGCTGTGGCCCCCTTCTGATTCCTAGCTCACATTCCTAAATTTGAGGTCGCAGCCACGCGAGTCTGTGCTTCAGAATTACCGAGTTCCGACACGTCTGCCCCTGTTTCCCTTCCTTTCCTGACACATAAAGCGAGAGAGTCTCTGGGGACGCCCTGGTTCAGGGTTTGCATCAGCCAGACTGAGGGTGAGGGTGTGCGTGCCGCGTGTGTCAGTGGGTGGTGTGTGTGTGAGAGTGAGTGTGCTGAGCGGGGGGTGAGCACGTGTGTGGTGTGTGTGTGAGCATGTGTGGGGGTCAGAGACGGAGACAGAGCACCTCTTGGGTGGCGGGGTCACGTGCTGAATCACTGGTGAACTGAAGCCAAGCAATTCAAACGAAGAATTTCCTTTTTCATTGACTCACGAAAGGCTTAATAGCTCTGGCAGAAACTCCCCGAAATTTTTACCTTTGGGCAGACATGGCCCAGCACCAGACAAGAGCTTTCCGCCCCAAAGCATCTGGCAGGAAGTCAGGAGCAAGGAAGTCAAGTGGCTGAGCCCGTCGCCTGGCCTCGTGGTGGCCAGCCTCTGCTCCCGCGGGCGCCGGACGCAGTCTCCGCGTCCCCGGCCACAGCGCTCGACTCACCTGGCCGCAGGGTTACGTCCCAGGAAGGGATTTGTGAGCTAGTGTAAAGCCACCTTTCCGGAATCAGCACGTGCTGTAGACTTCACAGAAAAATCCACACACACACCCTAGAGCCACCTCCTCTGTAGAGAACCTTCTGTGCTCAGAACACCCTGATAATCCTTCCTGTGAGAAACTGACACGCAGAGTGTGTTTCGTCATTAAGTTCAGAGGACAGGTGTGTAACGTTCCGGAGCACCTGCCAATGCACAACGTGAAATGGAGAAGTGAGGCCCTTTCCAGACATGTGCCCCCGAAGCACACGTGCCCGAATCTCCTGGATAAAGCGCAGACACACGTGCCACTCGACGGAGCTGCGAACGGTCGGAATTCACCACCTCCATCTGCACGTGTCGTTCGTTCCCCGAATGATCGAAAACAAAAATTCTTCCAAAAACTAAGCTACACGTGTGAGCTACCTACTGTCTGCCGAAGAGTCACCTGCCACTTCCTTACGGCCAGGCTCTGAGGACAGGCGACCACAGGCCGGACCTGCCCTGTGACGATGACAATGGGTGACACAGGCCACCTGTCCTACGCTCCTGCCTCAAGCCAGACACCGTCCCATGTGCTTTATCACCACTTTCATGCAATTCCCAACAACTGAATTACAGCTGAATTGCAGTCAACTCCATTCAGAACCCCTCTGTCCCGAACATTGCCAGCAATCCCAGCCACCGGTCAGGGCGAATCTGAGCTCCGCGGGCACATCTGAGACCTGGGGGCTGAACTATCGCCATTTCCTCGTAAGTGCAGGAGCCTCTGTCAATAGGGACAGAAGCTCGTCACGCTTATGCTGTCGCCTTGCGGCTGGCACAGCACGTGGCACAGGCTACATGTCGAATAATAACGTTTTCGTGCTTTCCTTCTGCGTGGAGATGGCCAGTACCAAGCCTCGAGTCACACCAAGTCCAAGAGAGGCCGCCCCTCCCTCGAAAGCCCACTTGGGGGCACTGTTTCAGAGTCACGGTCGTTATCCACCTGTGCAGGTGACACTGTCTCATGAGAAATGCACAGGGGAGAGAAAAGCCACAGTATTTCAACCACAGTAATTAACAGACGGCCCAAATTCCACTGTGCTCAGCGGGGTTCGAAGAGCCTGAAATACCTGTGTTTGGTAACTGAGGTTGAGACGATTATCAATGCTGGGTGCAAAGCAAGATCAAAGGAGCCCCCAGAGTTTCTCTGTCTTTTGGCAACTCTAGGCCCCATTCTTCTTCGCATTGCCCACTCTCAGTGCCCGTTCACAGTCAGGGCTTGACAAACGCTTCTTGCAAAATCACAGGGCACAGCACGTCCATGTCGGCACCTAAACACCAGGAAACCATCCCCCAACAGAACAGACAGACGACAGGAAAGAGGGCTCTGGTCCCATCGTGGGCGGCCTCTTTCCACGTGGAACCAGAGCCCACACACCGGCTGCCCTATATCCACCCCAGATGCACCCCGTGTAGTCTGGGCCCTGTCCAGCCTCTACAGAAGTGTTTCCCAAGAGGGAACCCAGAGAACAGTGGTCTGGGAGATAATTCCACGGTCAACCTGTGTGGGGCACACACGCACTTCATGGGATTTCAAAATGTGCTTTAGCAGCTAAAGGTTCTGAGAAGGCCTGCGGAGGAGAAACAAGCTTGACTCTGCACAGAATTTCCCAAGTCGACCCAACCACACGATGCAGGTGACTAGTGATCTGTGGAACTCACTTTAGGGACGGTGCCCAAGGGGAAGAGTTTCATCATCTCACTCTGGAGAAGTGACAGGACACGCCGTCCTTGTCATGAAAATGTGAAAAGGACACCAGAAAGGGATCCCTTACTTGAAGTGTTTTCTCCCAACATGGCTCCAAAGGCCAAAAACACCATCTCCAAGTGAAACAATTCACTGCTTCTAGGACACTGAAGACCCTCACGTTCGACAGCTGAACGCTGACAACCTCCGTTCTTCGGTACATGCCAACACACTGCCACTGGTGACAGCAGGTGAGGTTGACACCGGTGCCAGTCGTAGCCAGAAACGTGGGGGCCTTGACAAGCAACTTTCCTGACAGCGGTACGAAGACGAGACAGAAGAGAGATTGCTGCTTCAAGGGAGAGAAGGGGAAAGAGCTGTTTTCAAAGCCTGGCATCTTTATTAAGAAAACATCATATAAATGCAGATAATTTTTAAAATGTGAATTATCTTTGCTTTGATAAGACCAAAAATTAAATGACTAGATCATAGTCATTACCCAGAATCCACAGCTCTTAAAAATGCCCGTTGGTTTTACCAATATACAGTCGATCCTCATGTCCATATCTGCGAATTCTCCTACTCACTAAAGTTTATTTGTGACCCCAAATCAATACTCTCAGTGTTTCCACTGCCGTTCATGGACATGCATAGGGCAGTAAAGAACTTGCGTTGTCTTTTCGTGGCCTTGGTAGTGGCCCATTTCCACTTTTCTGTGCTGCTTATGGTGGTCCCCAAGCAGGGTGATGAATGCCGTCTCGTCCTCCTAAGGGCAAGAAGGCCGTGACGTTCCTCAGCTGCGTGTATTGGATGAACTTCATCCAGGTCTGAGTCACGGCGCTGTGGGCCGTGAGCTCAGCGTTAAAGAATCAGCAATGAGTATTAAATACGGTGTCTCTGAAGAGAAGCTCACGTAAGACAAGGTTCTGTGTTAATCAGTTGATGAAAATGTTGTGACCAGAGGCTCACAGAAACCTGACCCTGTGTTTCCCCAGGAGCCCTGCTCAGTGTCTCCAGTTCAGAGTCCATGGCGGCAACGTTCCAGAGCTGAATATCACCGATGACGAGAGTGGACTGACATATTTGGGGAGCAGGGAGAAAAGTTTCCTTCAAGAAAAGGTCTCAGAGGTTGAGCAGGATTTACTTCCGAAGGTGAGCGCGCTGCCAGGAGCCCACCTCCAGCCTGGTGGGAGCCCTGGAAGGTCAGCCGCTGGTGCCCTCTGGTCCTGGGCGGCAGAGGACGCAGGGCAGTGCCGTCTGAGGGCGTCCGTGGCCAGCCTGCTGACTCAGCCCCAAGCGAGACTCCCTCGTTCCTTCAGGGCTTTCTCTTGACTGCTGGCAGAAGCCCTAAAAGGCAACACTTCACGCACGTCCCAGGTCTGCTGCTCGAAACTGCCGTTCCCGTCTGGCTCATTTTAAGTCGAGATCCACTGAATCTGAAACATCATGATGATCAGGGGCAACTGTGGCTTCAAACAGCCTGAGAAGATCTGATGATGTCATCAGACTGGTTTTCAGACATTGTAACCTCGCCCTCTTCTCTAAAGGAGCATCCAGGAGGTCGTCGCTTGATGGGGCCGTGTCACTATGTCTGCAGCCGGCGCGGCTGCCCTGACTGCACCGAGCGCCCGCTGACCTAGAGGAGCCATTCGGTCACGGGAAGAGCTGCTGAGGCCACCACGTGGGCCAGGCTTGGTTCTGAAGGAAGAAAAGTTCTAGTCTCTCCTCCTGCTTCCTTCTAGCCCCAGTGCCCTCTCTCCCCACACACACCAACACACACACACACCAACACACACACCAACACACACACACACACACCCGAACAACACACCAACATACACACCAACACACACGCACAACACACACCAACATACACACCAACAACACACCAACA
>NW_020837978.1:974209-988367 GCF_003676395.1 Aethalodelphis obliquidens
ACACACGCACAACACACACCAACATACACACCAACAACACACCAACATACACACCAACACACACACCAACACGCACACACCAACACACACACCGCAACAACACACCAACGTATGCACACCAACACACACACACCAACCCACACACATCCACCAACAACACACCAACATACACCAACACACACACACCAACACACGCACGCACACACCAACACGCACACACACACCAACACACACACAACACACACACCAACACACACACCAACAACACACCAACACACACACCAACACACACACCAACATGCACACACCAACACACACACCGCAACAACACACCAACATACGCACAACACACACACCAACACGCACACACCCAACAACACACCAACATACACACCAACACACACGCACAACACACACACACCAACACTCAGCAAGATTCATTTTGCTCAGTCTTTTAAAAACTACATGCTTCTAGACTCAGCCCACGAATAGAAGTTTATAGTCAAAGAAGCCTGATTTAAAGTACGTTCAGTGGAAAATCCTACCCAGAAAAGCCCTTTACGGTCAGGCACCCCCAGCCCCGAGGTACCGCGTGCTTCTTCCATGGGGCGATGATTCTACAGCTACAAAGAGATACGTTCTGAGTCTGAAATAGCACATTTCTCCTTCGAACTGATGGAAAGCCCCTTGGGCGGCTTTGGGAGCGGGGCTCAGGGTTTGCAGGAGCGAAGTGATTCGGGAGGGCTTCCACTCGGCTTGTCAAACACACAAGGGGCTCGAGGGAGGCCCAGATTCGCGTCCTCAACCTCATCGGCCTCAGGAGGAGTTTTCCGCCTCGCACGAATTTTCTGGAAGCCCAGCGAGCCAGGCTCCGTGTCAGCGTGCACCTCGGTCCCAAGCCAAAGGACGCCCAGGCTGCCGGGGCATTCGTCCCGAGGAGCCGGCCCTGTGTCCTGCTTCCTGCGGAGGAAGCCCCGGTCGGTAGGTCCCTTCACCAGCCTGCGGTCCCACCGCCACACACACTGCTGCTCCGGAGGCGAAGGGGGAGGCCTGACCGAGAAAATGAAAAGGCCTTGCTCTGGGGGAGAAGCAGTGAGGGGGCAGCGGACGGCTTGCTCGCTTCCTTTGCAGCTTCGACAGAGGCAGATCCCCGGGGTCCTGCGATCCCGCCGTAGGAAGAGGCATCTCCCGACTTGACAGGCCTTCATTCTGCCGTGCCCTGAACCTGCTTGGTAGCTGAGGACCACGAAGTACGTGTGGCTGCCACAGGCGAATCCAGGGGTGCGTGTGTTTGTGTGTGTGTGTGAGATACGATTTTTTTTTTTTTTTGCAGTACGCGGGCCTCTCACTGTCGTGGCCTCTCCCGCTGCGGAGCACAGGCTCCGGACGCGCAGGCTCAGTGGCCATGGCTCACGGGCCCAGCCGCTCCGCGGCATGTGGGATCTTCCCGGACCGGGGCACGAACCCGTGTCCCCTGCATCGGCAGGCGGACTCTCAATCACTGCACGCGCCACCAGGGAAGCCCACGATTTTTTTAATGTTTCTGTTTTGCCGTCTTCGAAAAAAGCAAAGAGCCACATGAAGGCACCAAAGATGACTGTCAGTCCACGAAAGAGCGCGCGGCGGGGCAGGCTAACCAGCTGCGAGCCTTCTCGCGGCGGCGCGACGTGCGCCCCGAGCACCCTGCCCACGAGAAGGGCCTGCTGGGAACTCCCACCGGCGAGATGCCGGCTGCTTGTGCCCCCGGCTCCCCGGCCAGCTTCAGGGCCGTGAGCCCAAGAGGATGGGGACGAGGCGGGGCCTGCACTTAGGGCCCCGCCTGAACGTGACCCACGGCTTCCGAGTAAAAACTATGTGTGTTATGAATTCTACACGAGCCGCTATGCCAAGGAAACTCGTCAAGAGTTAGTCCTTCATAAAAGTCCTTTTTGAAATTCACAGGAAAGAGGGAAAGCCCTATTTTCCCTTTCGTTTCTGAAGGACGAGAGTTCCGTGGTCTGGAAGCTTCCTCCCGAAGCCCGCGGAAGTGACAGCAGGAGCGAGCGTTCCCAGGAGATGGACGGGGCTAGAGCAACCCGCAGCCGAGGGAAAACAATGAGCTTTATGTTCTTCCAGAACAAATTACACACTTTCCCTGGCTCATAAAAGCTTTTTATGCAACCTCGCTCGGGCAGTGCCCGGGCAGGGAGCGCCTGCCGGGAGGTAACCGCGGCCCCGGGGTGCCAGATGCCCTTGGAGGCGGTTCACCCAGCTCCCGGCACCCACGGGCGTCTCCACCTGCCGGGGCCACCGGGCTTGTCCCCACTGCGAATCCAGCCTTCGCGCCCGCGGGGGGCGCATCGGGGCCGTGGACGGAGGGAAGGACAGATAGCCGGGCACCCCGACACCTGGGACACGGTGAGGGCTGCCCGAGCGGGCCAGGGACCCAGGAGATGCTTCCTGAATGGTCGTGACCCACGCGTGCCTCCGCAGTCATGATCGTCTAGGCCACCACACCCACGTCCTTGCCACCGCTGATACCAAAGCACGTCCTGGGACTTAGAAGTGAAAATTCAGAATGTGCGCCCTGGAAGTCTTCGGCAGAAGCCCCCCTTCTCTTGGGAGGCGTTCGATTAGCGACTCCATCCTCCTCTCGGTCCAGGCAGCCGTGCTCCCCACCAACACCCGGGCCACCCCACGAGGCAGACAGTCCCCCAGCAGAGCCCCTGCACTGGGCAGAGTGGAGGAGGCAAGGAAGGACCGGCGGAGGAGAGCAGTGAGCCCTCATTGAGAATCATTGAGAATGCCCTGAACCAGCCAGCGTCCGGGTAAGACGGACTCGTGGACGCAGAGGTGAGGGAGCGCCTCACGGAATTCCAGGAATCCTTCCAGACGGCTATGAACACCTGCGTTATTTAATTTCATGGTTACTCATGTTAATATAGCAATACTATTAATTATCATAAAATACTAATCATCATATTAAAATCATTATTTGAATTAACTAACCTGGCCACCCATGGCCCCACCCAGGGCTGGAATTTTAGGTAGGTGACATGTCCGACTCCTCAGCTGCCCAGATGGCTGGATCGGGGGGATCCCCAGGGAGCAACCCCTGCCAGGGTAAAGGGCCCCCACTGGGTCATTCCCTGGTGCCCCAGGTCCACCCCGAATTCAGAAAGCAGTGCAGCATTGGGCGAGAGGAGGACGGCAACGTGCCCCTCAGATGCCCCCGGACAGCCGGTGCGGTGAGCGCTGGCCCCCAGGCAAATACTTGGCAGCGGGTGCCTGGGGATGGAGGGGTTTGGGGAGCACACTCACCCCTCCTCTAACACAAGTCTGCCTGGACCGGCCCACAGGCTCCCACTCGCCACACTCCTCCCCCACGACGCAGGAACAGCCGGCTTTAGGGGCGGCTTTAAGGAGGGGCTGCCGTGTTCTCAAAGCCGGTCCAGGAGAAGGGGAGCACAAGAGCAGGAGGCAGCGCTGCGCGGCACGGCGCACACTTTGAACCTGTCCGTCCGCGGCTGCCTCTCGCAGGTACTCTTGGATTTGCAGGTGGAAGGAGCAAAGTAGAAAGCAAGGGGATTCCAGCTCACTTACGGCTTTTCTGCCCACCCTACGGAAACAGACCCACCAAAACAGACCCCAGTGTGACTTGAAATTCAGTGGCTGATTCTCCCTAACGAGGGGACTACTGGCTTCCGCAACCCTTCGGGAGGCCCTTGACCCGCAAATATTCAGCCTTTAACCCAGACTCAGCCGGGCGGTGAGTCCTGCCTGCAGTCTCCCCGCCTGCCGCGCGATGGCGCCAGAGCTCCACCCGGCCCCGCGGCCGCGTCAGGAACGTCGGAAGCCCCGCCGGGAATGCGTCCCTCTGCAGCCAAGAAGGGGTTAAGACCCTTGGGTTCCCAGCTTCCAAACTGAGTTTATGGAGCTACGAGACAACACTTGGCATCAATACACAAAAACCCGTAACAACTAAATTTGCAAAAAAATAAACACAAAATATGGACCCTACCTTTAATTCTTAACTCCAGCTCTAGCATCAGTTATTGCACTGGGTGTGTCTGAAACAAGCTGGTCCTGGACTTCTTAATGACCTCTCTTCCCTGAATGCTGGAAGGGCAGCAGAACTGTACTGGCTGTCTTGCGGCAAACTTCCAGGTCCTCAGCCTCTGCTGTCCTCAGAACCTCTCTTCTGTCTTAGGCTGACATCACACAAGAACCTGGGTTCTTCTTCCCGGGAAACAGCTCTGGGGGAGGCTCAACAGCCCGCCTGCCCGGAGCCAGGCGTCCGTCCCCCCCACCCCCCCAAACCCTGCTCTCCCTGGGAAGCCAGAGCCCTTTGCCCTGGAGCCTCCCAGGCAGGGACACACACACACACCCCAGCCCAGGAGCGGTCAGTCCTCCCCTCAGCACCCCCTTTCCCACAGGCCCCCCACAAGCTCAGAGATTAGATTCAGGCAGAACCAGCGGGAAATCAATACCCCCAAGCTTTTCTCCACTGCCCCCACTTGTCTTCGCGTTAACTTGCAGCCCCTTCATTTCAGGAATCAGCAAACGTTATATAAACGATTTAGCGCTTTAAAGGTGAGATAACATCGGAGCAGAGGGAGATAAAGGGCTTTACTGAAACTCAATGCCCATGGTGCTGCGAGCAGCTGAGGCTCTTTCCCGCCTTCCCAGGGCGTTGGGCCCCTTGTTTATCTCTTCCTCTCACCAAATTACTTCGGGCCATTTACACCTCTCACGACACCCACTTCCCCCTCTTCCCACACCCCCCCCGGGGAGGCCCTCTGCCTGCCCCATACTTGCTCCCGGGGAATTTCCAGGCCCGGCTGCCAGCAGCTTCCGGAGAAGCTCCTCTTGATGTGATTATATTGATCTGAAATCGCAAACAGTGCTTTTCTAGATTCCATTTTCCCACTTCATAATTTAAAGCCTGTATCATCAGACATCAAAGAAAGGTTTAGATGGAAGGAAGCATCACCCGCTACCCTAACCACCATTTCCATTTTGCATTTTCTTTGACATTCCTTGTCCGGAGGAACCATCCGTGGCTTCACCATTTCATATCTGCACGGCGCTCCTAACTATGATGTGTCGTGACCCTGTTAAGTTGATGTTCTCATCCACGGGCATCTAGTTTCCTTCCGAAGGTTTTGCTTCAGAGTTTGCGTGGTTAAAAACCTCACTTGTGTTTAAACCCAACTCACGCTGCAGTGGACTGTGTCATTTATGGGTACTTACACTTGAATATCTACTGCAATATATAAAGGGTTTTCCCCTAGATTTCGTAGCTCTCTCTGTTTCCTCCAAAGCTCAGTGAGATGGCTCACACACACTCCATCACCAGCACTGACGTGCAGACCCCTCTGCTGTGACAGTCCTCTCTGAGAGGCGGCCGGTCGGGCTCTTCATTTGCAGAATCACACTTGAACACACAACTCCTGTCAGCGTGTGCTGGGTGGAGCTGAAACCTGAAAGTCCAGTGGCCTTAACTGGAAGCTCAGAGACCCAACCCGCTCTTTCATTTCCTATTTATAATCACCGTTCTTTCATATCCTATATTTATAGTTGACTTTCTCAAAGGCATTCCAAAGGTTTTCCATTGAGATCATTTTATAAAACTCTTTTAAGTTAAAAGAGACATACTATTCTCTCCTTTAAAAACAAAGTAAACCGAGGCACGGCTCAGCACTGGTGCTGGCCACTTGCCTGCCTGCCTGGAGCTGCTGGGGCTCGAGGCACGTGGCCGGTGATCTGGTAGCCCCGCCAACAGGGTCCCCTGGGCTCCCCTCTGCGGCCGATGCCTCAACTTGAAGAGGGGAAGGTTCACTCCTCCGTCAGATGTTGCTTGCAGGGCTCAGCCGTTCGTTCCACTGAAGTAATTGGGAGAAGCTCCTTCTTTCCACAGGCCTGCACTTCATCATGTGTCTTATTTTGGCGCCTTCCATGGTGCACACCGAACGCGGGCAGAAATTGGACCAGGCAGACGTTTAACTCCACACTGAGATGGAAACTATTCGCAGAGAACACCCACACTCGATGCAGGGGAGGGTGCGGGACCCGCAGACACAGCGCCTGGGGGTGACCCCTGCCCAGTGCCTGCTCTAGGTGGACCCCGTCCGCCAGGTGGGCTGCAGGCCCCTGCCCCGCAGCAGGTGGCACGACCTTTCACCCGGCAGGAAGGCCCCAGAAGGTTCCCGACTTTGGTACAAACACCGCCTTCTGCCGGGCGTAAGTATTTGCTCTGAGCCCGTGTGTGGCTGGGTGGCTGGGTGACTGGGTGACTCCCGACAAGAGCCTGGGTTCTTGCTGCACTCAGCTCCCCAGACACTCAGTTCCAGGATGTCAGCTGCCAGGGCTCTGATCTTGCTGCCTCAGACCGGACCTGCCGTAGGAGGGCGCAAGGGGGAGCCCTTCCATCACCACTGCCCCCCAGATCCCTGACCCTCCCCAGGGCACAGAGGAAAATGGATGCTATAGAAGCAAGTTGCACTGAAGTGTTAGAGTTCATGTATCTTTTAAAAAAGAAAAAAGAGGAGGCATCCTTGAACAAAAATACCCTACGCCCTCCCGAAAAGAAAAAAAGTCCAGCCAGCGCACAGAGGGCCCACCCCGCGTCTCGGGCTCAGACTGAGTCACATAACCACAGTCATTCTGCTTTTTAACAGAAGGTGATATCCACGAAAGACCCATCAAACCTCTTCTTCAAAATGTTGGTCCCCGGTTTGATTTCTTTTCTGAGCTCACCTCCATTCTCTCCTGCCATTCCCCCACCCCAGCTAACCTTCAATTTTAAATATAATATAAAATGGCCAGAAGTGGGGCACAGTGGAGGAGGATGAATTGGATCTACCAAGACATATATTCGAGTGAACTGTTCACAATTCAAACTTTTCCTAAAAGACAAAGAACAAATCGCGCACCCACCCCCATCTTTCTCCGCCTAATGTAGACACTTGCAATAGTTGTTTGTCCGGTGGATAAAACTGAAAGTTATGCAGATATTGGAAAACCAGATCCAGACACATCAGAGAAATTTGTTTTTCAAGGGACATGACCAAGAACTTCGAATCCAGCACTTGACCTGTATTTAACATGACTCTGACCTGCTAGGGGATGCTTTCTGGTTACCTACTTAGAAAATGTTTGGCGGCGAGTAACACAGCTCTTTCATGAGATCCACAACGGGCTGTCAACACCATCTGATAACTGAACCTCCCTGAAATCAGCAAAGGTACAGCGATATCATCAGGAAAGCTGACATACCAACAGTGAGAGGAGGAAAAAGAGAGTGAGGAAAACTTGATCACTTCATTTAGTGCATAATCGAGGAAAATTCAAACTCTGCCAAACTAAGGAGAAATATGAAACACAGATTTTTCGAAATTCATTTAAAAGTAAAAGGAAGTGTGATTGCAACGCACTAGCCCTCTCTTAAAATATCCAAAGACAAGCTAACGTGGACCAGGCATCACAACCTGGGTGGGTCTGAGCCCAGTCCAGAAGGAACAGTGATGCTTACTAGAAAACGAACCCACTTCCCGCAGACAGTGGACACCGTGACTGGTACTAGAGAAAATGTGCGGCTGTATTCGCCTTGATGCGAGGAGGGTGGGCCCGTTTGTTTTCCTATTATGTAAAACCCCTGCCAGGCTCCTGCCAAAACGTTTTCCCGGTGACATGTCTGCCTGCCTTTGGACGGGTTCCTTACGAAAACAAATACACCAACCAAATCATCTTTGATAGCAAGGACTCATAACGGCAAACCATGAAAACTACTACGGGGTGCTTCTTAGGAAGGCAGCAGGTACCACGCGGAATTACCGCGCAAAGCGGGGCAGCTCCTCCTGGCTAACCGGGCGGCTCCCAGGAGGCAGCAACTGTGAGCGACTGGCTCTTTCTTGGCGAGTAACTTTGGGCAGCGAGCGGTCCTCTCCCTAATGAGTCACGGTGCGTACATATACTGTCTGCTTTAGAGCAGAGATAAGTATAAAAACAACTACTATAAAAACAAACTACTATTACAAGCACACACTCCAATAAAAAGAGAATGTCTCCTAAGACGATACTGGCACCTTATAAAAGTGTAATTTAACCTTATCTGATCTGGAGCCTGTTTCATCACAGGGATGGCCAATAATGTAAACCTTTGTGAGAAAGGGCGCAGGAGAGGCCCAGGCCGGTGGGTGGGCAGTGGCAGCCTCTCCTGGGACGCGGCCGCTGCCGCTGCGAGGCCGTCGGTGCAGACTGGGTCGTCCGGGAAGGTAGGTGAGAAAATGATGGATGAGTCGGGTACAGCGAAGCAAAAATGGCCGAGAGAAGCGTTTCCTCTTCCCATCTGTTCAGGAAGGACGTCAGCAAGACAGACTAAACACAGGCCCCGGTGCGGGATTTCGCGTGTGCCTGTGTGGACAGCACAGCCCGGCCTCTGAAAGGACCTTCCTCCGCACGCAGCGGGGACAGGCAGGGGGGCCAGACGCCCACGCTGGCTGCTCCTGAAGAGAAGCAGGGACAGTCCCAGGCTGTCGCCACAGCGGGCCGGCGGGGGCCGGGGTCCCCGGGGAGTCTGGCCCAAGGTGCCCACCGCCTACTGTGGCCGCCAGCAGAGGGGACGCACCCGCCAGGGCCAGGACTCCAGGCTCTTTCTGGGAAGATAGAGGAATTCCTGGCCTGGGGGGCCCCTGGGTGGGGTCCAGCACACCTCACTGCCCTGCTCCCCGGGAGAGCAGAGCCCCTGCTCTGGAAAGGGTCCGCCCCCGCCCCGCAGGCCTGGCTGAAGTGGTGGTGCCTCCTCTGGCTCCGCCCCTGGCTCTTCCTACCGCACTACTGGCCTTTGGGTCAATCTTCCAGGCCCAGACCGAGTCCCAGGTGGGCAGAGGAAGGACTCTTTCCCGCAAAGGGAAAAGCCCTGCCCCTCTGTTCATCCTCGCTCCCACCCACCTCTCGCCTTCCCCACCCCAACCTGATTCGACCAACGGCCTCCTTGCCTTGGACACCGGGGCGGGTGGGACTGAGGCTTACGAGCCAGGGTGACGCGCTGGGTGGGGGTTGGGTATCGTCCACTTTCAGCAGTGGGTGGTCTGAGCCTCAGTGTCCGTCTCTGTGGCATGACAGCCAGGCAGTGCCCCCCACCCCACGGGCTCCTGGAGGTCAGTCAGGCTTGAAACCTGACATCTGCTGCCCTGTCTCTCCCCCTCCCCTCCCCCCTCCCCCCTCCCCAGTCTCGTGAGGGCAGAGCTAAGTGCCGATGTTTCCAGCAGGGTCCTGAGCTCTCCTGGCCTGCAAGGCCCTGCCTGGCTGGTCTCCCTGAGCCTATAAGGACAGGCCATGAAGGTGGGCGGGCGTTAAAGCTCAGGTCATCCTTCCTTCGCTTGTTTCCAGGAGAATCGTCCTGGGGGCAACGGGATGGAAGGGAAATCCGGGAGAGGAGCCCGGCTCACACTCAGGGGCGAACGCGCCAGCAGGGCCTCTAGTACAGCGTCTCTAGAGCACGTGCGTGGCCCCGCCAGCCCAGCACAAGTGTATTTGCACACACAGCAGACTCGGGCACTGAGGAGGACGGACATCCTCCCCGCAGTCACCAGTGTTTACCTCCCGCCCAGGGCGACGCATCCCGCTGCTGGGATAATGCTGAACAAGGAAACCGCTATCCATTTGTCGATTAAGTGGATTAGTCCCCGTACCATGATCTGAAATACATATTTGAACATCTGACATTGAGATCAGACTTACCACTGACAAGGTTTAACAGTTTAACGTTTTCTTCTCTTGGCACATAAACGATGTACCTTATCATAAAGGGCATCTTAGGGGCAAGGACACAGCAGAGTAAAATCGTGAGGGATGGTGTGTGACCTCGGGCAAGTCCCTCACTCTCTCTAAGCCCAGCTTCCTCCTGTGTAAGATGCACATGACAGCATCCACGCCAGGGTTAAATGAAAGGATTACTCTCAACGCTGGGCAGGACGACCAGTGAAGTCACTGCCGTCTGAGGGCCTGCGGTGAAGACCCGAGAGCTGTCCCACCAACAAGCTCACCTTCACCAGGGTCCGCGCGCTGCCCCGAGCACGGGTCTGTGTGAAGAGGCCAGCTCTGGGGCATGGAGAGATGTTCTCTGTGACCCCAACCAAAGGGGACCTCGGGAAAAGTAAGCTCCGGGTTTGTTTGTCTCTCGCCCTTAATTTAGAGTTTAACCCAACTCCACTATTGGCCTTAAAAAATATGGGAGCGACCACAGTGAACGCTACGCACGTGGCTCCTTCCCTTTCATACATTTATTCCTACTTATTCTGAGGAAATTTGCCTCCCTATTCGCCATAGTTTATCTTTTCTTATATCTTCGTTTCCGAACTAAATAGCGCTGACCCGAGCACACCCTGCTCCCGCGCCAGCGGCTCGCGGTGCTGCCGACGATGCTCCGCGGAGGTCAGTCCGGTGCGTCGCGCGTCGTGCGGCGCTTGGAATGGAGACGCGCGTGGTGGGGATGAGGACCGATCCGCAGCCGCCAGCCCCGCCTCCCCCGCCCCGTTCTCCAAACCGGTTCTTTGGAGGTTCCGTTTTTCATAATTAAGACTAAGGAGCGGTTAAAAAACAGAAGTGCTTTTTCCTGGAAACCAGCGTCTTAATTTGCAGCTTTTATTGGCAAACCTAGCTGCCAGTAAATACAGTCCTTGGCACCTCCCAGAATGTAATTTACTTGAGGAGGAGGCCCTGCTTTTTCTGTAACATGCACATCAATTAAAGGGGCCGCTAGGAAGGAATGTGGCCGGTGACTGCAAGCCTCCTAGGTCACCTAGGGTCCCGGGAACAAAAGCGCCCAGGCCCGTGCCTGGGTGTCCGAGCCGGTGCCTCCAAGGGGCCTCCCGACCGGACTCTTCCCTCCGGGGAGCTGGCTAGGTTGCAGGGTGCGAAAGCCAGGAGCCAGGCGGGGCCCTCCGGCGGCGAGGCCTCCCCCGGGTCCCCTTCCTCAGAGCCCCCTCCCGGGCGCCGCTCGGAGGGGCTGGACCGGCCGGAGGTGGGGCGTCGGGTCGCACACAGGAGGCCGCAGACGGCAGGGGGCGCTCGGGGCGCGTGCAGGGCCGGCCGGGGCCGGAGCCCACCGCGGTGCTCGGGTTGGCCGGGGACCTGCGCCCCGGAGCCCGGAGTTCCAGCCTCGGGGGTGGCCCTGCGGCTCCCCTGCTTCCCCTCCCGGCTCTCACGGGGGCGAGGCGGGAAGCCTGCGGGGGCCACCGGGACGCGCTCCCAGGTGCAGAGGCACGCGAGGACCCGGGAGGCAGGCGGGACGGAGCCAGGTGCCGGCGGTCCCGGCCGAGGGCCCCGCGGCCGCCCCAGGGCCTGGGGGGAAGGCCAGCCGCGCCCTACGCGCACGGACTGGGCGGGCGGCGCGTCCCAGGGCCTGGGGCGTCCGAGCTCAGGCTCCTCAGGCCGCTTCTGGGCGGGAGGGGGCGCAGCCCCGCGCGTGGGGCCCCAGTGCTGGGCTAGAGAGCCGGAAGCCCGCCGCCCGCGGGACCAGGCCCCGCCGGGGCAAGGTGCGGCCGACCCCTCCCCGCCCGTGGGGCCGGCCTGTCTGCGGGTCTGTCCGCTCACCAAGGCCTTTCCTCCGACACCCGGAGCCCACGCGTGGATGCAGAAGGCGCCCTCGCGCCGCATTCGGTGATGCCCGCACCGCGCACCCCGGGGCCCCGCGGGTCGTCGGCCGCGCCCGGGATGAGTCCCCGTCGCGGAAGATGGAGTGGCGGGGCCTCTCCCCTTCCAGGCCAGGCTGCGCCCCAGTCTAATGGGGACCCGGATGGGAAGAAACCGAGGCGCGCGAGTAGTCCTTTATGTTAATCCACCCTTACCAAATTTTATTTTTGTCCTTGATGGTTAACGACAGGGGACAGTTCGCATCTGCATCTAACTCTTCCTGGACAAAGGAAGCCCCAGTCATGCGTAGCCAGGCACCGAGGTTGAAGCTTCCCGCGAGTCCAGTGGCCCTTTCTTGGTACTCAGCTCGCGCTGGGTCCCAGAAATGCTCTGGGAGACCGGGCTTTCCTGCAGAAGGGCGACAGGTGGTCCGACCCGGGGGAACCCCGAGCAGGTGTTGGCACACTCCCTCCCGTGAGAGTAATTAGTGGGACGTCCCGTCGTGGGGACTTGGGGGGCATTAAATTACCCCATCCTATAAGCTTCCTGTGGAGGCTGCCCTCGGGAGGGCAACTGTGCAATTCGTTCAATCATGGACATCACTTTGTCTTTAAAACAATCAAAAAGCAAACGCTCTTTTCATTTATCGTAGGAATTATTTTTCTCCTAAGGAGGGGGCTGAATCAGGAAGACTGCATTAACAGAACCTGTACTCAGAAACCCCCCAACTAAGAGAAAAGTCGATCTGCCCGGAGTCTTGGCCACTAAGACGTGGGGTCCTTGTCCCTCCCTCCGCGGATGAACAGCACTTCCTGCCCGGCGGAGGGTTTGATAACGAAAAACGGCCACTGACACCCGCGTATCGTCTCCCACCCTGGGGCTTCAGGTCTTCATAAACGAGGCCACGTGGAGAACTTCGACAAAAACCTAAATAGCTCAAAGACACCTCGAAACAGACGTGGCTACAAATGCTTGCGACTTCAGTCTAGCGGGGAGCCTTCAGGTCGCACTGTCAGACACCACGCGCCTCCCGACAGCGAAGGGCGAGGGGGAGGGAAGGCTTCGGGCGCGCAGAGCCCCCCGCCCCCCAGGCTGCCCCGTCTAAAGGGGCGGCCCGCCTTTCTGGACTCCCGAAGCTCCCGGTCAGACCGGCCCTAACCCCCGACGGGCCAGCTTCCCGAGCCTAGAGCCGGGGCGCGGATAAGCCCAGACAGCGGGCGGTAAGGGCCTGCGCGTGTCCCGGGAGAGTCGCTGGCCAGGGCTGGGGGGACGCTGGGAAGTTCCCGAGGGGTCTCTGACAGGAGGACAATCCTTGCACCTTGGGCTGGGCTCACCGCCCCACCGGAACCCTTTTCTGGACTCGCGGGGCCCCCTCCCCAACCCCTATCCCGTTTTTCTTGAATTGAAAAGAAAAAGAGCTTCTCCGCTGCTGGTGGCCAGCGTTAAGCCACCGCCCCTCCCCCTCTTCCTGCGGTGTCACCATGCCGCGAACCGGGCATTTCCTGGAGTGCTCACCACCTCTCCCTTCCTGGTGCTTTTCCAGCTAAGGCCCCGGAGGCCTGTTCTGCGTATCGCTGTGACGTCACGCCCCTCCCCAGAGCTGAGACCCCTCGGGGGCCCCGGGAATTGTGACCCCGGCTGGCGGGTCAGGGAGGGGACGGGGCGGAGAGGGCCAGCGACAGTCCCACCAAACATCCATTACCGCTGTCGCCTGCGGGACCTTCAGGCCGCAGCCGCGAGGTGTCAGAAAAGCAGCCGAAGGCTTCCTGCGGGGGCATTTCTGCCAATTGAGTTAAGGGTTGCGGGGAGACAGTGACTGAACCACCCGCGGAGCAGCAGAAGGGGGCATCAGAAACTCCAACCTGAAAATAAAAACCGTAACCTACTCCCCAAAGACTTCATTTCTGCGCCTTCATGTTCAAATACCACCACCGACAACAATAATAACATAAGTCGAGTACTTGAAATACAATCAAGCCGTTTAGTGGAGGTTTGCTTCCGAGGAAGCTTAAAAAACACAAACGCAAAGCTCTTTTCCTGGCGAGTATCCTGAGCTCGACCAGGAGAAAGATGATCTTCGTAAACTGCACCCCGCCTTTTTCCCGCGCGCCAGACACTCATTTCACAACGGCCACTTTTATACCCGAAGCGGGGCCCAGCACAGCCGGCTGTCGGATTTGCAGTTTACTAAGGAGCTCTTTCCACCTCTCGGGCCGCGGAGCCGGGAGCAGGGGAGGACGCGCGGGGACCGGGGCAGCGCGGCACCACGTCTCGCGCACGAGCCGGGCGCGGCCCGTGCTGGGAATACGGCCGAGTCGCCATCGCCGCGTAGGTGCCCGCGCACCGCGAGCGGTGGAAACGCGGTTCAAAGGCCGAAGTCGCCAAACGCTGAGGCGTTCGGGACGACCACTGACTTCCTTAGCCTCCAGGCTGAAGCCGGGGAGCCCACAAGGCCTCGACCAAAGGGGCAGATTCCGTCCGGGTGTGGGGCGGGGGCTGGACACGAATGCACTTTTCGTGTCGCGGGGCTTCTCCCCCCCCC
>NW_020837978.1:988767-1139410 GCF_003676395.1 Aethalodelphis obliquidens
CCGGCCAAGGAATGGGAGAGAACCAGCGCGAGTTGGGGCTCTAGGACGCGGTGACATCTGGGAGCGGCGGACGGAGGAAGGGTCTACGGGGGGCCCGGAGGGCCCGGCAAGTCTGCGGGAACAATGGACGTCCAGCGGAGGGCCCGGGGTGGGGGACAGGGCCTGGCGCGGGCGGCGGGGCGCGGGGGCGCACGGCTGCGGGCGCGGGCGGGGCTCCGGCGAGGGCGCAGGCAGGGGCGCGGGCCGGCGCGCGTGTGGTCAGCCCCGCGGTCCTCCGCGGCGGGGCGCGGGCCGGCGCTGCTCGGCCTCCGGCTCCTTTGGAGGCGTTCCCGCCTCCCATTGGCTGCCGCCGCCGTGATGGGGCGGGGCTCCACTGCCCGGAAAAAATGTAACTGCGTAAAAAAGTCCTCGCCTGGGTGACGGATGCTCAAAAGTTCAGAAGTTTTCCCAATGCTTCCTTAAGCGGGCGGCGCGCGAGAGACTGAAAAAAAGGTGACGCGGGCCCGGGCAGGCAGCCGGCGCGCTGCCCCCCGCCCTGGTTATCTGGCCGCCTTCGCCGGCGGCTGGGGCAGAGCCTCCTGGAAGCGCAGGCGGCGCGGCGAGCCGGACGTCTGCTTGTTTTCTAGTTCGGGCTCCTTTTTCCCGTTCCCGCCTGGAAGCTGCCGCGCGCGTTCTAGGCCGTCGGCCGCGTCCGCGTCCGGCCCTCTCCGCCGCCCCAAGCCTCCTCGGCGGCCGGAGGCGCCCCGGAGCCGGGCGAGCGCAGGGGAGGCGGCGGCCCGGCACCAGCCCGCAGGCCCGGACTCGGACTGGGCGGCCGGCCCAGCGAGGGCGGGGGGCGGCGGCGGCGGCGGCGAGCGGGGCCATGCAGGCGCGCTACTCCGTTTCCAGCCCCAACTCCCTGGGAGTGGTGCCCTACCTCGGCGGCGAGCAGAGCTACTACCGCGCGGCGGCGGCGGCCGGGGGCGGCTACACCGCCATGCCGGCCCCCATGAGCGTGTACTCGCACCCGGCGCACGCCGAGCAGTACCCGGGCGGCATGGCCCGCGCCTACGGGCCCTACACGCCGCAGCCGCAGCCCAAGGACATGGTGAAGCCGCCCTACAGCTACATCGCGCTCATCACCATGGCCATCCAGAACGCGCCGGACAAGAAGATCACCCTGAACGGCATCTACCAGTTCATCATGGACCGCTTCCCCTTCTACCGGGACAACAAGCAAGGCTGGCAGAATAGCATCCGCCACAATCTCTCGCTCAATGAGTGCTTCGTCAAGGTGCCGCGCGACGACAAGAAGCCAGGCAAGGGCAGTTACTGGACGCTGGACCCGGACTCCTACAACATGTTCGAGAACGGCAGCTTCCTGCGGCGGCGGCGGCGCTTCAAGAAGAAGGACGCCGTGAAAGACAAGGAGGAGAAGGACCGGCTGCACCTCAAGGAGCCGCCGCCGCCGCCGCCGCCGCAGCCCGGCCGCCAGCCCGCGCCCGCGCCGCCCGAGCAGGCAGACGGCGCGGCGCCCGGAGCGCAGCCGCCGCCCGTGCGCATCCAGGACATCAAGACCGAGAACGGTACGTGCCCCTCGCCGCCCCAGCCCCTGTCCCCGGCCGCCGCCCTGGGCAGCGGCAGCGCTGGCGCCGCCGCGGTGCCCAAAATCGAAAGCCCCGACAGCAGCAGCAGCAGCCTGTCCAGCGGGGGCAGCCCCCCGGGCGGCCTGCCGGCGGCGCGGCCGCTGAGCCTGGACGGCGCGGAGCCCGGCCAGCCGCCCGCGCCCGCGCCGCCGCACAGCCAGGGCTTCAGCGTGGACAACATCATGACGTCGCTGCGGGGGTCGCCGCAGGGCGCAGCCGCCGAGCTGGGCTCTGGCCTCCTGGCCCCGGCCGCCGCGTCCTCTCGCGCGGGCCTGGCGCCCCCGCTGGCGCTGGGCGCCTACTCGCCGGGCCAGAGCTCCCTGTACGGCTCCCCTTGCAGCCAGAGCCCCGGCGCGGGCGGCTCGGGCGGGGGCGGCGGGGCTGGGGGCGCTGGGACCTACCACTGCAACCTGCAGGCCATGAGCCTGTACGCGGCCGGGGAGCGCGGCGGCCACGTGCAGGGCGCGCCCGCGGGCGCTGGCGCCTCCTCGGTGGACGACCCCCTGCCCGACTACTCCCTGCCCCCGGCCACCAGCAGCAGCTCCTCGTCACTGGGCCACGGCGGCGGCGGCCAGGAGGCCGGCCATCACCCTGCGGCCCACCAAGGCCGCCTGGCCTCGTGGTACCTGAACCAGGCGGGCGGGGACCTGGGCCACCTGGCGAGCGCGGCGGCGGCGGCCGCGGCGGGCTACCCGGGCCAGCAGCAGAACTTCCACTCGGTGCGGGGGATGTTTGAGTCGCAGCGGATCGGCCTGAGCAACTCCCCGGTGAACGGGAACAGCAGCTGTCAGATGGCCTTCCCCTCGGGCCAGTCCCTGTACCGCACGTCAGGGGCCTTCGTCTACGACTGCAGCAAGTTCTGACCCCTCCGCCCTGCCCGCCTCCCAGCCGAACTGAACCGGACCCCAGAGCAGAAGCAGCCAAAAGAACCGTCGATGCAAAACCGAAACCAAAAACCCAATTTGTGAAACGTTCACGAGACTGGCGAACAGAATCCCTCCAAACTTTCAACTCATCAGCACGAAGAAGAGCATTTTCTTAAAAGATGGATTCGGAGCCGCCTCCACTTTGCCTTAACTCAATAAACAGAACCGTAAACTGTTTCGTACAGAGACAGCAGAGTCATGGTTTGTTAAAGGACAGTGTTACTCCAGATAACACGTAAGTTTCTCCTTCTTTTCAGAGAGCACGCTTTCCTCCTCCTGTCCTGTCCCTTCCCCTGCCGCCTCCTGCCTTCACGTCTCACCTGTAAGATACTATTTTATCCTCTTGAAAGGAGGTAGGAAGTCCCCGTATATGAAAATCGCTTTCTTTTTATCCATGGACTTGTTTTAAAATGTAAATTGCAACATAGTAATTTATTTTTAATTTGTAGTTGGATGTCGTGGACCAAACGCCAGAAAGTGTTTCCAAAACCTGACGTTAAATTGCCTGAAACTTTAAATTGTGCTCTTTTTTTCATTATAAAAAGGGAAACTGTATTAATCTTATTCTATCATCTTTTCTTTCTTTTTGTTGAACATATTCATTGTTTGTTTATTAATAAATTACCATTCAGTTTGAATGAGACCTATATGTCTGGATACTTTCATACAGCCTTAATTATTATAAGAAAAAGATTTCAGAGATTAAAACACTAGAAATTATCAATTCTCCTAAATCTCTGAAAAAAATGGAGACACCCTGTGACTATTCCTTGTCAAATTTCACATAAAAGTCTCTTTTTGTTTAGATTTTTTTGTTCCTGCAGCATCTTCTGCAAAACGTACTGTATAGGCAGCTTGCTTTGCGGCTAGTAGAGAGAGATTTTCCTTAACAGACCCGAGTTGGCATATACACACATTCATTTCCTCCGTAATGACTGAACATGATTTGGAAATGTTAAGCCCATGAATCAGCAGCGGTCTCACCGCAGTGATACCTGGGTGTGGAGAGAGGTGGCTCTGCCTCCAGATACGCATAATGAAGATTCGGTTTGTGTATCCCATTAAAAAACCGCGATGTGTATTAGGCACCCCTGGGAGCCAAATGCTGGAGGATTTTCTTGCTGTTCATTTCACTCCTTTTTAAGAGGAAAAAACCCCAGCTTTAAACGTATGTATATAACTCATCCACATCTACAGTCCTTCATGTCTGTCGCAGAAGGATTGATTTAAAAACAAAACATGTATGGCGGGTTGGAAAGGGATATTTAAACTTTGGGAAACTTATTTTAGAAGATATGTTTGTTGAACAGTTATTGTTTGAAAAAGATTTAAAACAATAACAAGAAGGAAGGAGCAAAGAGCAGGGCATTTTAGTCCAGGTGGTTTCTTTTCAATCCCATTTTTCTTGTTAATTTACAGTTAAACCTAGGGGGCAATCCGGATCGGCCCTCCCCCTTTGTAAATAACCCAGGAAATGTAATAAATTCATTATCGTAGGGGGATCTGCCCTGTCAATCAGACTTTGGGGAGATGGCGGTTTGATTACAGTCATTCAGGGCCTTTCCGTTTGTTTTCGAGATAATACAGTTTCCTGCTATCTGCCGCTCCGATCTAGAGGCAACACTTAGCAGTAATTGCTGTTGCTCGTTGTCAAAATTTGATCATTGTTAAAGGATTGCTCCAAATAAATACACTCTACTTCCAGTCAAAAACTGCTTTACGTGGCCTCTGATTTGCTGGGTCCCTGGCTCAGAGTCGCAGCCCAGCGGCCGGGGAGGCGCGCAGGGCGCGGCGTCCCCCGGGGCAGGCGGCCGGGACCGGTCTTCCCGCCGCGCGACCCGCTCCGATTCGCAGCCCTGAGCCTGGGCGGCCTCGCGCTTCCCAGGGCCCCCACCCCACCCCTTTGGGTGGTGAAGGGGAAAAATCAGCGGACAAATCTCGTCGTTCCCGCGTCGGCCCATTCGTGGGAGCCGAGCGTGGAGCGGGGCGGGCGGACAAAGGGACCGCGGTCGGAGCGGGGCTGTCCGGGTGCGGAAGGGAAGCGGACGCAGGTGACCGGCGGCCCTGTCCCCTCAGACGGGCACCGATCCCCACCCCCACCCCCCGAGGCGGGCAGCGCGGGCGGCGGGGAGCCTGACCTTTGCGGCTTGGCAGTCCCACTTCTCCGAGTCGGGGACGGTGGTGTAGACCCGGACCCGCCCGGGGTTTCCGGCCGGGGTGCGTCTCCGCGGCCCCGACGCCGGCCTCTGGGACCGGACGCTCCTCGTCTAATTAGCGTAGCGACGCGTCCCGGCCGTTCGCCGCCCACGCCCGCGCCCAGTCCTCCGCGACCGGGAGGGTCGGTGCGGCCGCGCCGAGGGGAAGGTAGCCGGAGCCGGGGCGGAGGGCCCGAGGAACTCACCGCGCGTCTCAGCCGGGCGCGGGGCTCTGACTCCGCGCCGCGCTCGCCGCCTTTGTCTGGAGGACGCACGTGTGTTCGTTCGGAGCGCGGCGGGCGGAGGGGCCACGGGCGGGTCGCGCTCCGGGCGCCTGCGCGCCCTCCCCTCGCCGGCCTGACGGCCCCGGCCCGGCCCAGACGACCTGCCCAGCGGCGGCCCGGGCGGCCTCCGCGCGGGCTGCGTCCTCGTGCGGCGTGCGCGGCTGGTTTGCGGAGGCCTCGGGGCACCTGGAGCGGCCGCGCGGGTGGGCGGCGGGGCCCGCGCGACCTCCTGCGTCTCCGCGGCCTCGGCTGCCGGCCCAGGCCCGGCCCTCGGAGCCCGGCCGCCGCGGCGAGGGTGGGAGAGGGCCGGTTGGGCCCGGCGGCGCTTCCGACCCGGGCTTGTCCTTTCTGGGCCTCGAGTCCGGTGGCTGGAGAGGGAGCCGGGCGCGCGGCGCTCGACTCCCAGGAAAGGCCGGTGAGAAGCCCTGGCCGCGTCCGGGGAGTGTTTCTGCGCTCGCCGTGGGAGCCTCTTGGCAATCATTTCTGCCTCCTTCATTCCCAACGTTTGAAAGTTAGGCCTTTAGGAAGGCAAGGCGTTTGAGTTACACGGTTGCAGAGAAAGTAGTTATTTCTACGCGAATTACCCACGTCGTTGCTCAGAAGCTGTGTTTGAGCAGAAGGGCACAAGTCCTGCTCGTTAAGCTGATTCTTAGGACCACTTATGTGACGTTTTCTGCTCTCAGTACATTTGCTTTGGGCTTCTTAAACCAACTACTGCCGCCTGAGCCCTGGGAAGCTGGGGCCTCCGTATTCGGAAGTCAGCACTCCTTGTACCTTAGTGCTTCGCACGTTTGATTTGTACCTTTTTCGCAACAAGGATAATTTTGCTGTAAAATATTCTAAGAAAAACTCCTGGATACTTTAACAAATAGCACAGTTTGAAATTATCCTAGGACACCAGGCGGGACCCAGTGGGGAACTTGGCTAATTTGGGAGTCAGCCTCTGTAGAGAGTTTTAGGGGAATAAGGACTTTTGTCCTGCGTGTGACAGCGGGCACTCCTTAGCAGTTTTTACCATGAGCAGGTAAACGTCAGCGCGCCACACGCCATACACAAGCTTGCACTTGGGGTATCGTACGCGTGGTGGGCACTGTTCTCCAGGGTTATGTGGTGGTAGCCCCTTTCCACCAGGCTGCGTGCAAACAAGCACACACTTTACAATTTATCATGCCATGCAGTTTGTGTCATTAATAATCGACATTTTCAGGGGAATAAGGCTCAATTGTGCTGGTGGCCGTAAGCCCTCGGCTGTTTCCTGCGGGGTCAGAAACAGGGTCAGGAAATGAGTGCCTTGCAGCCCTGTGGCTCCCCCGAACTTTGATAGGTGGAAGAGAGACAGGACCTCTTCTCAGCCCTGTTCCCTTTGGAGGGGTCTTGGTGTTTTAAGGTGGAGAACCACTAGTTTTGTTGTTAATGGTGCAGAACCCAGAGAGGCCTGAACCCTGTGCTGGTCCGGCTGCCTGGCCAGGCTGCCCAGGAGGGACAGGAGGCATCCCTAGCGGATCTGGGCCCCGACTCCCTTAGCAGGGTTGTCCCCTGCTGTTGGTGGCAGTTGGAGTGTCCCCTGCTGTTGGTGGCAGTTGGAGCGACAGTTTCTACCCCACCCCACGTCTTGGGGCTTCTGGAGAGGGGCCCCATTTGCTTCTGAGCCCAGTTCCACCGCGGGGGCCGGCCTGGTGTCCCGATGCCATCTCCTTGGACTCCTGTTGACTCATTTTGTAGAGCCATTAGCCCTTCCCACCCGGCCGTAAACAAATGTCGCTTTAGGGGCAAGATTGATGGTGGCCATGTAGTAAAGCTGGCCAGGCGGGACAGCAGCCGATTCTGTGTGAGCGGTTCTTCAGCCGGGCAGGGAGCTCGGGGGGGGGGGGGGGGGGGGAGAAAAGGGACCAAGAGACTGTCAGAGTGTTCACCCCAGGAGTTGTGGGAGCAGCGCAGCAGAGGGCCCGAGGCTCCAGGCGGCACGGCCTGCCTGACTCAGGCAGCGGCCACCGCGAAAGAGCCGCTGAAGTGTGCCAGGGGCCTAAACGCCAGTTTCAAACCCCCCGCTCTTCTGAAAGCTCCTATTTCAATTTAGAAGGAGGCCCAGAGGTTCCTGGCAAAGAGCTTTTCAGTAACGGCACTTCGGTGGCACCTAAGCACAGTCTTCCTCTGCCGTTTGGGCCCCGTATCGGCAGCTGGAACTGGGTGGCCTGCTGCCCCTTTGCTCCACGTCTCCATTTTTGAGTGTAAATCGATCATCTGCACTAAGTGCTAAGTGTCTCTGCCCCCAGCCCCCCTTTCTGTCCTCTCCTTCTCCCACCCTCTTCCTCCCAGGCCCCCACAGAAGGCCTTGGGGCCGAAGCCCCTCTAGGACGTCCCCGCGCCAGCCTGCACCGCCTCCCGAGGGGCGCATGCCCACCGTGCACGGGGCCCGGGCCGGACGCGGCAGCCGGCGCGCGCACTCAGGCCCCAGACAGACCAGGACAGACCGGGCCACACGGAGCAGTCCGGGTGGGAAAGGGGCAATCCTTAATCCAAGGAATTCCAGCTCCAAAATCCATTCAGGAGAATGAAAGCCGCTTCTCCACGATGTTCTCCACGGGATTAGGAGTGGAAAATTGAGCAAAATGGACCATGTCCGCCTTATTGGAAACCAAAGTATGGTGTAGGGAGCATAAGGGCAACTGAGGACCTTTGCTGGGCCCTTTCCTGTCTTACCCTGGCTCCATAGAAGCCCTCTGCTTTACGTTATTTTGTTGTTATTGACTTTTTCCCCTCACTGATTTCACATTTGCAGCATGTCAAGCATATCAGAAGGGACGCCGTACAATCTGGGATTTGCTTGCCTTGAGGCCCGGGTGTCTTCAGACAGGAGAGAAGGGTGGAGCTCCCAGAAGGGTGGAGCTCTACAGGACAGGGGAGGCCGGTCCGACGGTCCTGAGAGAGGGCCTGGCATTCATACCTGCTCAGGAGTGGTCGGCGGCGACCCTGCAGGATTCGGGGTGCTTCCCCAGGCTGCTCAGGAGCGGTCGCCGGCGATCCTGCAGGATGCGGGGTGCTGCCCCAGGCCTCTCATTTCTCCACGTGGCACCTCCCTCCCTTCTACCAAAGAGCATCTTCTCCCTCTGGTCTGCCTTTGGGTTCCTCCAAGCCACTGCCTGTCCCCTTCCCCTCGCCGTCCCTCACGTCACTCCCAGGAAGGACCCTGGGTGGGCTGCTCCTTTGCCCCCGAAGTCAACACAGCTTGGTGCTGCTTGGGTGGCCCTGGGAGTGCCGTTTGCGAACCCAGGGAGTGAGCAGTGGGCAGGCGGCCAAAGCCAGGCGGTGGGGCGTCTCCAGTGACCTGGGTGGTGGGACCCCGCGTGGCCTAGGAGCAGAGGAGGACCTCTCCAGGGGCTCCACCAGGACTCAGTAGTGGAGGTTGGGGAACGAAGGGGTTCGTTGTAGGGCTTTGGGGATGAGTTAGATCAGAGATGAGAGAGGGAGAGAGAGAGGAGACAGACACCTTCCCTCCTCCATTACCTACCCCAGGGAAAAGGCAGGAAAACCAACACATTTAGCGCCATTAACTCTTAAGGCCTCTGCATTTCCTTCAGTATAAAAGCAGGTCATTGGGCCCGGAGGCTGTGCTGGGTCTCCTTAATGGCTACAGATGTGCAAACCAGACAGGAGAGGGGACCATGTGCTTAGGCGGCAGCGATCGGATTCTTAAAAATCTGCGAGTGGAGGAAAAATGAGAACTCTGTCCTCTGAGTTGAGCGAGCTCGGCGTCCCCCGCGGCGCACCGGGTCCCTGACACCGCGGAGGCCACACCCGAGCCCGGTGCGCAGCGCCTGGGTCCAGGCCCGGTTGGAGCCGCCCCCGGGGACTTCCGTGCGGTCCCGAAGAGGATTTTTATCATTGTCACCCCGCAGGACACATGGGGACAGCGGCCGGGCCTCGCTGCTGGCCGATCGGGTCCCGGCGAGAGGAGGCGGAGGGGCCGTCGGGGAGAACACGGGAGGCCCCACCGCGGCTCCCACGGCCCGGGCTGACTGGGTGCCAGACATTCCCGGAGGGACCTCGGCCCCGGGGCCCCGCGGGGGCTTCCTGCGCGGAGCCTCGGGAAGTGCCAGGCAGTGGTTTCCAGTGTTTGGTGACCGAGAACCAACCCAACGCAGCTCGGCTTTGCGGGCCGGTCCCCGGGTGGGTCGATGGAGCCGGGGCCGCGGGGCGCCGTCGGGGAGAAGCGGCGCGACAGGAAGGCGTCGCCGGATGGCCCTTGCCTGGAGGCTTCTCGCCATTTAAAGCCAAACTCCGGCCGCGGTGCTGCCCCCTTCCAGATAGACACTTCCGCGCCCGGGCCGCCGCTCCAGCTCCAGTCGGGTCTCACGGCCGGCCCGGGCCCAGCGCCTCCCGTCGGAGCGGCCGTCGCCAGAACCCCTGCTGCAGCCGCCTCCCCCGGTTCACCCACCCTCCTGTTGGGAGTCAGGCCTTCTGAGCGCTGTCTCCTCGCGTGCCCTGGGCGCACCTGGGAGGCGCCTGGGAGAGGCCGGGGCTGAGCCGTGTGGGACTTTCTGCTTCTTAACTGCAGCTCTCTGTCAAGTCTTAGACCGCGCTCGGGCTCAGGGCGCTGGGACACGTGCGCGGGGTCCCGCTGCCAGGGCTGGGGGAGGGGCGCGCGGCCGGCGCATGCGCGCGCTTGGTCTCCCTACGGTCCTTGTCCTGGGATCCGGGCCCCTCGGTGCGGCCGCGGCTCGGAGCCGGTGGGTGGCGGAGCCCGGGGCCCTGCATACGCGTCGGGGCTCCTCCTAGCAGTGGCTTCCGCGCCGGGAGCCCCAGTCCCCGAATCTAGAGATCAAAGGGGGCGTCCGCTGCGTGCGACCCCTGACCCTGGAGGCAGGGCGGGAACCAGGGTCTGGGGTCAGGCCGCGGTCGTCGGCCTCCCAGCTGGGACGCTCCAGCGGAGGAAAAGGGTGAGGGTGGGTGGTGCTCGGAACGGGGCCTGCGGATGGCCTCCTGCGGCCGGTGGGACAACCCGTCGCGGGCCTCGGGTGTGGGGCAGCGGTGGCCTCGCGGGCCGCGACCCGAAATGGCTGGAGAGGCACTCGCGGGCTAATCGCGGTGGCACAGCCCCCGGGTGTGCGCGGGCGGCCTGGCCTCGGGACAGCGGCGCCAGACCCTGGGGAAGGGGACACTGAACGGTGGGGTAGGGCCCAGAGCGGCTGTGTGGCCCGGCTGTCGCTGCTGTGCGTGAAAAATTAAAGCTCGCCATTTTTGGAGAGGTGTGGGGTGGCATGTTGGGACATGGAGAAGTTTGAAAGAGCCGTGTTCCCCCCCCCCCACACACACACACGATTTTTGGGTAAATCTCCCGGCTCCTCCACCCCCATCCCCCCAACGCCATCCACGGACCCGCCCGGCTGCGGGTTGTGAAAAACAGACGACTTGTGAACTTGGACTTACTGGCATACATCTTAAAACTGAGAGTACCCGGCTGGGATTCCCAGTACACACAAGGTGCCTGGGGTGCTTTGAGGCTAATTTTCTTGGGGCTTCAAAAGTTTTTTGTAAACAGTGTATCTATGGCTATTTTGAAACGAAATTTTGAGCTGTTGCCTCCTGCAATGAGCTTTAATAACGAAGGTCTCATTCCCCAGCAGCCGACCAACCAACCAACCGGCGTTTCTGTGCATTTTGGGGGTTGGTGTTGGTACAGGCGATTAAGGGAGACTGAGAGGAACCTGCAGCAGTGTCTGTACTGGCTTCCTGGCGCAGTCACAGACCTGGAATCCAGTTTCCGAAGGCGCCGTCTTGCGTGGAGGTTAACCTCAAAGCACTTTAGCCCTTCCCTCAAAGGTCGGCAGCCTGTGCTGCCCATGTTCGCCCCTGCGAGCTGTAGAGGTGTGTCAGGTTTTCAGGGCTGGGCCCCAGTCTCTCGTCCAACAGAGGCAGCACACAGCCCACCGCCGCCCGCCAGGCAGGTGTGACACAGGCTGCGGCCCCCGCTGCCCAGGTACCCACGCGCCATGCTGCTCACGTAGGGCACGGGCGTGAGGCCTCACTGCTTTGCTCTCATATTTGAGTGTAAAGTTTCACTTTCTTAGCTTTTACTTAAAAATCAAGGTGGAAGATATTTTATCACATCTAAAATGAACAAAGCTGGCAGAGCAGGGAAAAAGGGCAAAATAAGTTCGCTGAAATTGAAGTGAGATTTGAGGTAGAAGAAACACTTTAGTAAGAATTGTCTTCAAGGATGGCCAAATGAAATTCACAGCCCAGAAAGCAGAGAAATAAGCAAATCTGTTCTCTTTTCCTCCTTTTCAGCACACACACAGGGAGGCCAGGAAGCCAAATTACCCCTCACCCCACCATCGGAGGTGCAGGAATAGAGAAGGCTGCAACCAAAAATACTTCTTGTGTCCCTCAGACCCGCTGCTCCAGGCCATTCTGAGAATAATTTAACACCAAGGCACCACTGGAGCCCCATTAACCCCCTGCCTGGACCCTCTCCAGTCCTCACTGAGGAGCCTTTGGGTGGCAAGCCACGGAGCACTGGAGCCTGGGTGTGGGACGAAGTTGGGGGCTCAGGGGGGTCAGAGGAAGAGGAGGAGGGGTGCCTTCCATCGGGTCAGGGCTAAGGGGAATGTGAGTGTGTTTATTTGTGAGCCTTGTGTGTTTGTGACGGCGGGCTTGCGTTGTGTCTCCAAGTGTCTGTGAGTGACGCTGTGTAAGATGGCATGCTTGTAGGTGTGTATTTGTATTTGTAAGTGTTTGCATGTATGTGAATCTGTGTGTGATTGTGTGTATGTGAGTGTGTGTGTGCCCACCAGCCCCCAGCCCTGGAGGCCCCGCCTTCCAGGGACCATCTGTTTCCAATTAGCAGCATCACGATTGGGAGAAGGCCTGTCCTGGGGCAGCTCCCGAGCCCCGGGTGGGCCAGCTCAGGCCCCCAGTTCTGCTCCATCGGAGCCCAGGCCGCCCCGGCCAGCGTGCTTGCACAGCAACTGGGGCAGCCACACACAGAGCCCTCTTTCCTGCCACCGGCCGCTGGAGCCTGGGTCCCCCCAGATCACAGACCTGCCCGCGAAGACGTTCAGAAATAGTTCAGCTGCACTCACACAGGCATGTGCAAAGGCTGGAATTCCATTCGCTGTGGAGTTCTATTTTATTTTTCTTGGAGGGGGAGAGGAGTCCTGACCTAATTTGTTCTGGGGCGAAATATGGCATTTCACGCAGAGGTTTCCACCTGTACACAAACCCTTGCCTAATGCTGGTGGATTCCACACGCATGTGTCCACCTGCCTGAACCTGCACAGATACGCCCTGCACGGCTCGGGAGCACGCGCGGTTAAAGCCAGGCCCCCAGATGCTGCTCTCAATGAAACCGGATTTCTAATTAACCTGATGTAGTTCATGTGCACGCTATCTAGCATATATTAGGCACTTAATATAAACTGGTTGAATGACTAAATCAAAATTAGATTTAAAAAGTGATCTACTACTGAGAAGAGGTTGGAAATAAGTAGTGTGTGTAAGATTCTAGACCACAAGCAAAGGCATGGGCTCAGAGACCTCTGCGTGACCCAGGGGCCTGGCATGGAATGTTCCAGCAATATTTGCCCTCCTTCAAGTTTCTTCTTCTAACCACCTCTCCCTGTTTCTCAAGCCTTCTTTTGAGATGGTGGGAGCCCTCTGGGTTCTAATTATAGTCGCAGAGACCAGAGCTGGTGTGAACGCCGCCTTTCTGCAGGACCTGGGTTTCCAGATCGGCTGCATAGAGCGGCTTACCGTGACCAGGTGGGGAAAGCAAGGTCCAGGGCAGAGGCTCGGGAGGACGCGTCGGCCAGGCCGGGCTCAGGCCGGGCCGCAGCTCTCTCAGAAGGAAGCTATTTCGCTCCAGGCAGGGATTGGGGTATTTTGGTTCTGGGGTCCTTATAGAGCTGCTTTTGTAACTTGGAGACAATATGCACGAGGACTGTGTTGATGCAGGTTAAGAAAGGATATTTTTAATAAGAAAAGAAAAAAACCACCTGAAAGCCCCACAATTTCAGTTGTCCAGCGACATAATTTCAAGTCAAGTGAGTATGTGATTAAAACGTCTTGATTACCAAAACGGGTCAGAGGAGGCCTGGACAAAAGTCGAGTGGGCGCCGCCAGAGCCCATCCCGGCTGCTGCAAACTTCGGCGGCCCGGGCGCGGGCGCGGGTACCGCTGGGCGCTCAGGCGTTGGGGTTGGTACTCATGAGCTCCACGTCGGCGTCCACCATCTCCCTCACCAGCTCCTGCGGGGAGGACGCGAGCGCTGGTGAGACGGGAGCGTCTGGCCCCCTCCCGGGGCGCCCCCTCCACCGCGGCGCCCGCAGCGGCCGGCGCCCCCTCCCCGGCCCTCCTCGCCCCCCTCCCCGGGGCGCTTCCCCACCGCGGCCCCTCCCCGGCCCGGACCGGAGCGGCCGGGAGACGCACTCACATCAAAGGCGACCCGGGGCTTCCAGCTGAGCTTCTGCTTGGCTTTGGTGCAGTCTCCCTGCAGAAAGTCCTGCGGGCGGGGACGGAGCACACGGGCGGGCGGTCGGCGGCGGGGAACAGGCTCCCGGGTCCCCCGCGGCCCCGCGAGGGCGGCGTCTCGGGACGCGACGCTGGGCCCGGGGTCCCTGCCCGCCTCCGCCACCGCGTCCCGCCGGCCTCAGTGACCTTCTTTTCCGCCTCGTGTTGTCAGGGACGCCGCCCCGAGAGCCGTGTCGGATTCGCGCTCGTCTCACGGGAGCGGAGAGGGGGATGCGCCCTCCGCCCCTCCCCTACGGTGCGCCCGCCACCCCGCTCCCATCTTCCCCCCCCCGTCTCTCCCCCTCCCCTCCCGGGCGCCCCTCTCTCGCTCCAGCGCAGCCCCGCGCCCTGCACACCCACGCGCGCGGGAAGAGGCGCGTCTCTCCGAGCTGCCCCTCCTTGCTGACCAGGCGCTGGCAGCCCTCGGCTGTCTGCTTCGTCCGTTCTCTCCCTTCCTCAGAAATGCTGATCTGGACCCCGTCACCCCACCCCCCGCGAAGGAGCGGCCCCCGCACTCGCACTCGGGGCTCCTCTGCCCCCGCAGCCCCTGCCCCGCCGCCCGGCTCCGACGGCGGGGCCCATGTGCTCTCACTCGTGAGTTTCTCATCCCAGCTGACAGGACCTTATCAAAATATAAAAACACATAAAAAAGGACGAGATGACTCAAGTAGTAGCCGCTAGGCCTCCCAGCGCGGGAGGGAGCTGCAAACCGCCAAGGCCTCCCGGTTTCCCTCCATTGAAGAGACTTCCTGGGAAGGAAACCAGAAGAGCGTCAAGTATTGCCGCATCCCAGCCCTGCTGCTAGAACAGGTCCTGAGGACGCACGGATGCGAGCAAGAGGGATGAGAATTTCAAGATGATTCCAAACAGAAAGGGAGACGCGAAGGAGGAAGGAAAGAAAGAAGAGAAAGGAAAGCAAAAGACTTTGAAATAGACCATGTTGGGGCTAAGATGAACAGTTAGCCCCTCCAGATGCAAACGTGTTCCTCCAGCGGTACACGAGACAGGAGCCCTCAAACGGAGGCCAGTGAAGGCTGCCTGGACACAGGCAGGACCCTGCACACCACACATACCCCAGGAAGACGCTATCTCAGCCACACGGAATACTGAAGAACAGCCTAAAAACCACGGCAACAAGGAAAGTAACACACTCAAGCTGTAACTGAAGGCTTCTGCCCCACGTCCTCCCCAGGCTGCCGGAAGGTGGACTGGGGTGGCAAGGGCGCAGGGGCGGGCAGGACCCGCTCTGCCCACCCGGCCCCGGCCCAGCCCCCGGCTCACGTCCGCTAAGGCGTCTGGATCCACTTCTGCACCGTTTGCCTGAAATCTGCTCCAACACGGCCCATCCAGCTGCTCTCCTCCACCACCCAGCCTCACATTTTAGGCTGGAGTAAATCAAGTTCCCAAAGGCACTGCGTTTCGCTGAAGGGCTGGCTGGCTTCCTCTCCAGCATTAATAATAGTCAAACAAGTTACTTCTGCTGGCCTTAGAAATCCACATGCAGAGTCTTCAGGAAAAGTAAGATGCAAATATTACTAATTAGCAGTTGAACACAGTGCTACATGGAGCTGGAAATACAAGTGGAAAAACAAATGAATTTAGTTCTCTCTCCTTTCCCTAAATAAACTTGTGCAGACTTCAACGATACCTCTGTTCAACTCTGAGAGTCACACAAAGATATGCATTCTTTTTCCCCAGAGGGAGCTGTGAAACGTGGCACGAGGAAGCAACAGGGCCCCTCAGTTCCACAGCGGTCACGGTCACGGTCACGGCTGGAAGGAGCAGGGCCGCTGTTCCCTTCCCACACCTGCCGTGAGGTCACCGGTTCTGCAGAGGGTGTGAGCCGGGCTCTAAACTCCTGGTTAGCAGAACCCGAAGAACCGGTGCTGTTTCAAATGGCCTCAGCAGGCTTGGAAAGGGTGCTTTGCATTGTAACTTGGTTTCCTGTATTTTTCTACAAGCAGTTCTTAATCTAAAAACAAGTAGGGAACTATAATTAAGGAAGAAGAAAAATGGCTTTCAAAAGCTCAGAAACAGACGCTGCTACTGTGCAAGGATTTCATTGAAACCAGAGATGCACCAGTGAAACTTCCCAGTGAAGTTCTGAGCACAACTCCTATATTCCAGCTGAGCAGCTACCTTTCACCTTCTACCGAGGCTCTGTCTCCCTCAAATTTGATTACACCGAGAGATCTTGTGAAGGAAAAGGATGAGGTTCCATTAAAACGAAACGGTGGCTCTGGACGCCAGCTGCTCCAAGCTGACATCCAGCCCAGCCCCTGGGCTTGTGCCCCAATCCACGTGTAGGAAAGATGAAGGACGTCCCAGCTTGTTTTACCCTTAACCCCTCCCGAAGGGCTTTTGTATTTCTCCCCAGTGTGTCCTTTAGGGAAACGGTTTGGGATGCAGCAGTGGAGGTGCACGTGGCTGGCCTGCGGGGGAAGGAGGCCAGGAGCTGTGCTTCCTGTCACTCTTCACAAACCTTCTCCACTAGGGTGTGATCAGCTCCAAGGACAGGCGAGGAAGACGTTCATCTGTTTTGTTCTTTTCTTCTCTTCTGACCGTTCAGTTCCTTCTTTATTTATAGGCTTAAAGCCTCGGTATGACAACAGGGGCCAAAGCTGAATGAAAGTGATGATTTTATGTACAGTTTCCCAAACGCACGTCGTGCACTGGGTGGTCTAGACCTTTCCTTTAAAAGAGAGACGAGAAAGCCCTGGGGCAAATATGAAGCATTTCTACGGGAAGGTGACGTTTCCCAGAGATGACTGGCTCCTGGTGTCCTCCCCGTTTCCACAGGTGTTCCTTAGGTGAGTTTCACCCTGTGATTTATTCTTGTCAGATTCGATTAGGGTTAGCTGAGCATTTTACAGCAGCAAAGCAGCATGAGCAGGGAAGGCGTGTGTGTCCAGACGCCCTGGCCCTTCATGGTCCGAGGGCTCCAGGGCGCCTGCGGACTCGGGTGGCCTTTAGGGCTTGCCCAGCCAGGAGCCCTGAAGCCCGGGTGCCGGTGGTCAGGGTGGCAACCCCCGCAGGTAGGAAGGCGTGTTTTGCTGCAGTAATTTTTCCGGCTTTCCCGGCTTCTGTTCTTGTTATAGTGAAGTGATAAAGGGCCAGACCCGGTCCTGGAAAAGTCATTAGGCCAGTTCCTGCGCCCACAGTAGTTAACGCAAAACCCAGGGAAGCAGTGCCCATGCTGTGTCACTGTCTTACACACTCACTACAGTCTTCTGGGCGCCATTTCATCCTCATCAGGATAACAGCACACCTTTAACACACCGGCTTGGATCTCCTCCCCTCCCCCAGTCTTACTTGCCTTTGGTCATTACTGAGCACGTTAAATTCCCTTGATACTCAGCCACTTTCCTGAGAATCACTGTGGTGAAGCTGTCAAGCAGAGTCTATCACATTTCTTTTCAAAATTCATAGTCTCATTTCTTTTTCTCACTCTTTCACTGAGGTTACATTAGGAAATATTTAATTTTTTTTTTTTTTTTTTTTTTTTTTTTTTTCCACGCAGCACGGCTTACAGAATCTTAGTTCCCTGACCAGGGATTGAACCCTCACCCTCGGCAATGAAAGTGCGGAGTCCTAACCACTGGACCGCCAGAGAATTCCCAGGAAAATGTTAATACTAATATTAACACTAATATTAATTTCAAGTAATGTGTACGTCTCGCAAAGGGCATCTGTTTAGGTGGAGAAACCTTCCGGGAGCCTGAGCTCTTTCGACAGGACGTTGTCACATTTCTAAGGTGCAGATGCTGAAGGATCTGGACTCGAGGGACGTCAATAAGGAGAAGGGCACAGACACCAGGACGACAGAAGCCCTGCTTGATTCAAGGATTTAAGGCTCGGACTGTGAGTGCGGCTGCATGTTCATCGCTTTCCTCCCACTTTTCTTAAAAAAGCCAAATTGAGGAATAGCTGCGCTTCCAAGGGAATAAAAGAATGCCAGTGAATTTGGTTCCTGATGTCACTTGATGCTAATGCCTTCCTCTTGGGGGAAATGCTCCTTTTTAGAAAGACAGAACTGCTAACAACAGCAACACAGTCGATGGGAAAACCTGTAAAGCTGCACGACCGTCCCAGTCACGGGTGGAGATGCGCAGCTGACGGTCGGTAAGAACGGGAAAAAACAAAGTCTGGATGTTCCCCCAGAAAGTCTGCAGTAGAGTCTGTCTCTGTCGGGCAGGTTAAACTCTTCATGTTCACATTGATGTCCTTTGACTGAAACCTTCCCAAAGAGGCCGCGAGCCCAGAGCAGTGCGCACCGCGGCAGCCTGAGTCAGGGCGCCCGGCACGGCCCTCCCCTCGCCTGTGCACATCAGCACCAGGGAAGCTGAAGCCCGGCCTCTCGTCTAATGACAGGGGCGATAAGAGACAAGAAGAAAACGGCCGTCTGGTCTGCTCAGGAAGCGGCCTCAGAGGGGCTGTCTGTCAGCGGGGCTGCCGTCGGGGAGAACAATGCTGGGCTCTCCCTCGGGGAAATGCAGTCCGTCAGCACCGGCTCCACTGGCAGAGGGACCAGAGTAAGCAGCCCGTGCCAGGGGGCCGGGGTGCGGGCGCCTCTGCCAGTGGCCTCGCAGGTGAGCCTCGGGACGTGCTGTCCTGACCCCAGGGGGGTGGAGGTGCCCGAAGGGATCTCCAGGACGCTTCCCCGCCCCGCCCCCCCCCCGCCCCCCGTCCCCACTGATCCCATGTTTCTGGGCTGGGGACCACTCATTTCCAACTGGTAGAACTTGTCATGTGGAACCAGCTGCTACTAAGAGCTACCGAACCAAGGGGGGAGGAACAATCCGCCTCTGGGCGTGCCCCAGACACGGATGAAGTCTGTCCGGCACAGCAGAGCTTTCTGAAAAAGTGAACGAGAACACTGTCTTCCTTAGCTGTCCACTTGGAAATCTGTAAATAAAGCCTGTGGTGGTTAAAAAAAAAAAAGGATTCACTTTATAAAGGGAGAACCCAATTAACGGCATTTACAGTGCAGCCTACATAGAGATGCATCTTTTTTCATTTGTATTTCGAAGATATGATTAGCAGAAAAGGACAAACGTAGTTAGGGAAAAGGAAAGAAATACAGACACACAATTATACAGGGAAATACAGGATGAAACACACCAAGTTCCTTTTAAATAGAGCTTTAAAAATATCCTGGAAAAAGTCCTTTCAGGCAGACGTGCTCAGGAGGAGCGGAGATGAAGACGGCGCTCCCGCGTGGAGCGGGCACGTGCCCCACACCCAGGCCGGCTTCTGTCCCTGGCCGTCAGCCCCAGGCTCCCGTCCCCGTTCCCGGGACAGAGAAGCAGGCCCCGGGGACGCCCCAGCCTCTGTACCGGCCAGCCCCTGGGCCTCCGGGGCCTGTCCGGCTCACCCAGGCTCAGCCTGAGTGGACTGGGCGGAGGACAGTGTTTCTGGAAGCTGCCCCAGGAGGTCTGGGGGCTGTGGAAGCACAGGTGGGTGCGTCATGGTTGCGCTAAATAAAGTAGGCCAATAAGGTCTGGGGGTGCAGCCTCGCAGCACACGTACTTCCGAGGTCCCACCTTCCTGCATCTGGCCCGCATCTATAGCAACCGCAGCGCTCACTTCTCTGTTAGCTTCATTCCTTGATCTGCGGTGCTCATGGGAGCATCGGCCCAGGGGAAGCTCGATTAAGTCCTGTAACTGGAGCCTCCGGATCCTGATTCCTTCCCTGATGGTCACTCTGACCGGCTGATGCGGGGCTGACTTGCAGTGGCAATGCAGAGCCGGTTAATGAAAGGGAGATAAGATTGTTGGTGACCTCAGCATCCCAGGCTTCAAAGCCAGCACCATCTTCGTCGGAAATTACTGCTTACTGTTAATAACTGGATCTAGGGTGTAAATATTACCCAGGCTAGTAGGAGGTGACACAAACCCCGCGGAAAGGAGATAAAGCTCCTTTAAGTGGACGATTAAAGAGGGTTGTCACACAGCTGGCTGGTGGCCCTCTGGAGCACAAGGCCGGGCCGCTCTTCCTTTGCCACTTAGTACTTTCTACCCTCCAAGCACTGCACATACGTCAGCTCATGAAACCTCCAGACAATCAAAATGCAACTCAAGAGATCCTGTATCTGCTTCAGGTGGCCTCTTTCCTAGGGACGAAAGCACCTGCAAAGCACCTGTGGGGCGAAGGCGCGGCTCCGTGTTCACTCACCTATAGCCTGACGCCCCCTCACCCGGGGAGGGCCGACTCAGGCCACCCGTGACCGCCACACGCACGAGGGGAAGGCGATTTCCTTTCTAGCTGTTAGATTACTCGGCCCCTTAGAAATCTGCCCGCACCCTCACCCCTGCCTTTGAACATTAGTACTGAAGAGTATTGTAAGTAATGTGGATGCTTCTACGACACGGATGGGATATTTTTTCCTGCGGGATTTTTCTCAGCTTGTATAGTACATCAGGTTACTCAAACTTAAGAAACCTCACTTCAATAATCCATCCATCCATCCATCCATCCAACCATCTTTCCTCCCTCCCTTCCTCTTCCCCAACCAAAGCAGAAATGACGTGACGGTCATTCAAACATACATTCCCTCAGTAACAACTTTTTTTTTTTTTTTTGCGGTACGCGGGCCTCTCACTGCTGTGGCCTCTCCCGTTGCGGAGCACAGGCTCCGGACGTGCAGGCTCAGTGGCTGTGGCTCACGGGCCCAGCCGCTCTGCGGCATGTGGGATCTTCCCGGACCGGGGCACGAACCCGTGTCCCCTGCATCGGCAGGTGGATTCCCAACCACTGCGCAACCAGGGAAGCCCCCCTCAGTAACTTCCTAAGGTGTGCTAAGGCTAACCAGGCCACTGACAGCATCCAATTTCTTGCTTTTTGGTTGTTTCTCTGGGGAGTTTCGTATTTGAGGAAAAATTAAGATGACTGCTAGGACGTTTGTTAGTAAGGTTTTTGAGAGACGTGGGGAAAGATGAGTATGAAGACGGATCTTTAGGTTTCCTACAATTCTATTTGTCCATTCATTTGGTTTCCTGTCAGTAGCGGGTTTACCAGGCTGTGGCGTAGCTACACTGCCCGGTCACCGGGTGTGTTTGCTTTTCCATCTCTGTAAGAGAGACAGAATCCCATTCCCGAACACGGCTATAGAGATACTTAAGCCACTTGACGAACGTCACAAAGCCGTCTAGTGGCCGCGCGCTGGACCAGACGCCAGCACTCACAACGCCCAGTAGGACAAGCCCTCCCCAGAAAGCACTGTAACGACATGCTTTGTGGACATTCATTTGAGTGGCAAAGAGGCCTCTGACGAATGAAGACTAAACCAAGTGGAAACATCAACGCATTCCAGTGCTGGGTGACAAGATGGGCAGAGCAGAGGGACACTTACGGTCCAGCGTGCGTGAGGCTTCCAGACCCGGCAAGCTAACTGAAGGTGGGGGAAACGAGATTGTTGGTTACAAGCAAAAGGGGTCGACAGGGAAGGTGCTGCAGGACCCTGGGTGGGGGGGCCTTACACGGAGGGTGTGTCCGGTACGTGAGGGTGTGCATTTGTGAAAGCGGGTTCAGATCTGCGCGTTTCACCACACACATTTTATCTCAATAACAGAAGCTCCTTAGACGCTGACAGCACAGACACCACTGGGAGACCTGGCTTCATCTGTGGCTCAGGCACTGAGCTGTGTGGCCTTGGGGGAGCTCTCAGTGCTTCTGAGCCTCAGGGGTTAAATCTGCGAAGTGGGGAAACACGGCCCTCCAGGCGAGGCTGCCGTGAGGATTCACGGTTACACGTGGAAAGCAGCCGGCACTATTTCTAGTTCGTCGTGACCACAGGCTGGCTAGTGTTGCTTTTACCACCAAGCGGGAGGGAAAGCAATTCTCTTCATATCTTATAGTAACATCAAGGATGAAAATGTAATCTTCTGAAGTGGGTCGTCTTCCAGTTTTCCTTTTATAGGTATGTCGCTTTTACCTTGCCCCCTAACCTAACTTCTGTTTCTAGATCATCATTTTTTGAATAATGGTAACAGACTTGGTATTCTGTTTTTCCGCAATTACTGTAATCATTTCACATGCTCTTGACTGTTGTCAAAGCTTTACAGCCTTAGGCGCTGGGGAAGCAGCCCTGGACTAGACAAGGCCTTGTCATGAGCTTCTGTTTCAGCAGGAGGGACAGTGCAGAGGACAGGAGACGTGAACAAGCCCGCCTCAGCCACAGGGAGCTCAGGGCAGAAAGCTGACGGACAGGGAGCTTGAAAAACAGGGCCAGGCCCTCCTTGAAGCGGTGACGTTTATTTGACGGATGAGAAAAAGCGTCCCGTGAAGCTTTGGGGTGGCAGGGTCTTTCAGGGATGGAGGGAAGGCCACTGAGTCTGGACAGGGTGACAAGGTGGCTGGAGCCCAGAGGAGCTTGGCGATCACACTGGCCCGCGGGGTAATTCCCATCACGAGACCCAGGACCTTCGCAGCAGAGCCATGTTGTCACACACCTTAATTCTGTAGTCACTGATGGTCCCTTAGAGCACCTGCAGCCCGTGGGCCACAGCTATAAACTGGCCACCTCAGCCTGATGTAGTTTGAAAGTCTGATTTTCTGACGCCAATGTAATTTTTGAAAGCAAGTGTGGGATTGACTTCTAGCTCCGTGTTTTACGAGGGTGGGTGAGTTCTTTTTGCCCGGAATGCTCCAACTCTCACACACAATCCCCTTCCCTCCTAAAGATCTGCCACTGCGTTGTGCTTGGGTCACTCAGCCTGGAAACATCTGGCCGCTCTTGAAGGGATGAGGTCTGGGCACCCGCCCTTGAGAGGCAGGACCGTGCCCAGCGGGCCTGCAGGACACAGTGCCCACGGGGCCTCCCGGGGCGGAGGGCAGGGCCTATTGCTGCGCCAGCGCCTGCTGTGTGTGCAAGGAAGGGCTGACCCTCTTCTGGTCCAGCAAGGACACCGCGGACCTCCTGAGGGCTGCCTGCCCTTCGTCTCCTCCTGCAAGAGTGGGTCCCTGCCGGTGTTGGGCGCAGCTCGAGCTCCCCTGCGGCCACGGCCCCTCTTCTGCCCCATAAGGTCTCGAGAGGGTGGGACACAGCACCTAAACCTGCTTGAGTTTAATTTTTTTTTTTTTTTTTTTACGAAATCCTGTGTGTGTGTGCGTGTGTGTGTGTGTGTGCATGTGCGTGTGTGTGCGTGTGTGACACCTGCCGAGAAAGAACTTGCTGTACTTTTAAGATTTGTGGACCTTATCAGCCTCCGACTGAGTCCAGAGTCTGGCTTTGCTTGGAGCCCCGCGAGGCTTTGAGCACGGGCTCGGCTGGGTGTCTCCGACCTCACCGTGGCCGCCGAGCGGGGTGAGAGCGGCTGGAGACCAGGGGAGGCCAGGGGATGGTGGCCACGCAGGTGGCGGGGAACGGTGGCGGCCGGGACCAGGCGTAGCGGTGAGGACGCAGGAAGCGGGGCCCACTTTGGAGGAGGCAGAGGACTGGCCAGGGGACAGAGCTGTGGGAGAGCATTCACGGAGAACGCCGGGACTGGTGCCCCAGTGAGAACCTCTTCGCGGCGTTCGGAGACCCGTGGGAACTGAGCGCTGCCAGCAAAGTACGAGAGTCCCATTTTATCACGACCCCTCGGCCGTTAGACGTTGTCCTCTTTTCAGGGAAACCGCTCGTTTTCATGATTATGAGACAGAGACCCTTCCAAAGGATTCCTTCTGCAGAATTACCTGCGGCCTCCTCTGTCATTCCGTGGACACACTGTCTTGTTTGGAATCTTGATTTGACGCCAAGCCTCTCGGTGGAGGAAGTCTGGTGAAGCCCGTGTGGGAGGGAGGCCCCTCAGCTCCATCCACGCCCCCACAGCGGGCAGCCGGGCCGTGCCTGACTGAGCAGGGAAAGGGTTAAGCCAGCCGCGTCCACGGTGTCCTGCCGACACGACCCCTTCAGCCTGCGGCCGCTGCACAAGAAAGCACAGGGTCCTTTCACATGACATCAGAAAGGCCTGATTTATCGCCAGCCACCAAACAACTAGAAAATCATAACATCCTTTCAGGAAGATGCAGTGGAAAATGATCAGGCTGACCTGATGGAAGCTTTGGAGGGACTCCAAGTGCGACGGGCCGCCCAGCAGCCCTTGACAGGTGCTGTGCTTGTAGCCAGAGCGGCCGACGCCATCGAGGCTGGGGTCCGAGCTGTGCGCTGCCCATGACCGAGCGTGGCTTTCGTGTCCACAGATACAACAAGAGCTTGGGTCACACTCTGCCAACTCGGCTGAGACAACAGTCCAGTGCGTGTGAAAGTCTTCTGGAAATGACAGCTGCGCGCAGACACGAGGAGTCACTGGTCACAGAACTGTAGGCACCGCCCCGCGTCACGTGACCCCCACCGGCTCCTTTCCAGGACGCTGCCCTTCATTCCGTGTCATGTTTGCAGACTGTGTGCCCGTCTAAGATGCGTCATCATCCTTAACAAACCAGGGGCCAAGAGACGACGCAGAGGAGACACTGGAAGCGCCCCGGGAAGTGCAGGGCTGGCCGCCTCCTGCCACCAGGAGTTGGTCCCAGGGACGTCGCGCCTCCGAGCGGTGCCTCGTGCTCAGTAATTGGATGAAAACACCGGGCAGGAGCGCGGCTTCCCCGACGGGCATGACGCGTCTGCAGACAAACACCGGAAAGGGGCGGAGGCCGACGAGAGCCTCAGGTGGTTCTAGGACGGCGGCCGCAGCGATTCCACACGGCCCACTGGCACCAACGGGGGCCCACCTCGGCCAAGAGACGCCAACTCTGAAGGCCCCGGGCCTCTGGGGTGAGGGGGCACCCACAAGGCCAGTCTGGGGAGGAAGCTGGGCCGGAGCGCAGCCCTGGACTCGGTTCAGCGCGACGCTCACTTGGTTTTGCTGCTTCCCCTCAGGTGCGCAGCGCGGACTCTTTGCAGGGTCACAGGCGCACTGAGCAGATGCCCAGAGAAGGAGGCTGGGGCTCTGAGCGGCCCCGCGAAGGGAGAGGCCCCGGGCGGGAGGTGCTCAGCCCGGCCCCAACCTGTCAGCCTGCAGAGGGGCCTCTGGGCACCTGGGGCCGCCCTGGCCCGACGGCCACCCACCCCGGCCCGAGCCCCCAGGGCCTGCGGTGAATGGGGATGCCGTGGAGGTGGACGGGGCAGAGGAAGGCCAGCCAAAGCCGGCCCTGCGCCCGGTTCTGGGACCGGAGCCCCCCTCTGTGAAGGAGGCGGTGGTGGGACAGGAGTCTCAAGGCCCCGTCCGAGCCCCTGCTCACGCCCCAGGGACAGCCGGCGCCCACCCGGTACTACGGGCCACCCTGCACCTCCTCGCTGCAGCTCTCCCTGTGAACAGTGGCCTCGGTGGAGCGCCGAGCTCTGCCCTGGAGTGGAGCCGCGCGAGGGGCAGGGGATGTGGCGCGAGGGCAGCGGCCCGGCCCCCGGCCCGGCGAGCTCCACGCAGGGGCCGCGCGCGCGGGCTGACCGCGCTGGGGCGGGAACCGGGCTCCAGACGGCCCCCAGGAGAGCACCCTGGACGCCTGGGAGCCCATCCGGCACAGCTGGCTCGGCCTGGCGCCAACTGCCCCGACTGCAGCGCGGGTACTCGGGGACCGCGTCGCACCCGGCCGCTGCGGCCACACGTGGGCATTTACCCCAGGGCCCCCGCGCCCCCCCGGAGCCCCCATCCACCACAGCATGACCTCTCGGGCTCAGCCTAGCAGAGTCCCGTTCCGCAGACCAGGAGACAGGCTTGGTCACAAAGTTAGTGAGTGGGGGTCGGGGGCGAGCTTCCGCCTCTGACTGCTTTGCTCCCCAACCCTTGATCGCAACCCTCAATTGAGTGAAAGTCCCACGGGGTCAGGAACGGGATCCCGGCCACAGGCGGGACCGCGCAGCGCATGGCGGGGTCTTCCCGGACACGGGCCTCCCCACCCCGAGGTCTCCTGCGTGGCTCTGCGTTTCTCCGTCGGGGTCCCTGCAGCCAACCCGAAGTCTGTAAGGACTCCACCGTCCGCCCCCGGGGCGTGAGCGCCCAGACAGCCAGCACGCAGCAGGCACTCAGCAAGGATCTGTTTCATGGGTCAGGAATGCTTACAGCCAAGGTCAGTACTTTCCCCCATTTCCCCCAAGAAACACACCTGCCCCCCTCCCCACTGCGTTGTCACGATCACCCCTGCCGCCCCCGGCTTAAAGTCACCGCGACTGTGACTGCCTCTTCCGCCCACACGTTTCTTCCCCAAACCTCTCCCAGAACTTCGAGCTCGGGTCCTCCTTTCTCAGCCCTCAGGCCACGCGCACTTGTGTGACGATGGCCCTCCAGGGACCCGCCCCAGTCCAAGGCCTCCTCTCCCTGGGGTGCTGCCCCTCCCCCCAGACAGAAATCTCCGTTGTTTGCCAAGCCATTCCTTCTCTGAAGGCCCGGCTCTCCACGTGGACCTGCCCCGACACCTGTCCCCCAAGGACACACACCCTCCCAGAGCGCCCCATCCAAAGTGCTGCATCCTGCGAGCACAGGGGTTGGGCACCTGTCGCGCCCCCCAGGGAAAGGAACTCTGTCTCGTCTCTTCCGACCCGATCACAGCCCGGTACGGGTGCTGCTCACAGCGACTGCGCAAGACAGAGGCGCTGAGTGACTGGGCTCCGTGTTTTAAGCTCTCGCGCCCCATTTGATGCGAACGGGCCTGGAGCTCTGTAATGTGGGCGATGCTTTAGCGTAGCCTCTCTTTTCAGGATTTCCCTGGACTGCTCTTTAGAAGCGAACGTAAGCAGTGTGGTTATTCCGGGGAGAAGAGGATCGGGGGAGCTGATTTAGGTGGAATTCCACATCTCTGACGTGTCTGCACATTTCAGCGTCCACCCCGACCGGAAGAAAACCTTCCTCTGCAATGCGGTGCTTCTGAGTCGCTTACATATTTCAAGCTGCCTACGGAGTGGCATTCAGCAACGTGGGAGGTTCCGTGGGTTATTTTATGTCACTGTTGAGGGCTGCTCCATGATGTAGGGCTTACGTTCACAGCTAGCAACACAATGTTACTGATTTTATACGGCCAGAGCCTAGAACAAGCATCTGTGTGGCTAAACCCGTATTCCTGGCTATTCCAGCGAAGAGCAGCTTTGAACACATGCTACGAGTTTACAGTTGAATTCTCCTCTCTTCCTTTATCGCCTCCTAATGAAAAGGCAGAGTTGTTTTGCACGGAGAATCGTCAGGTCTTTTAGTTTCGCAATACCTTAATTCATGGGTAGTCGAGCTAATCACCACTCCCAAATGATGAAACATCGAAACCATGAACAATTTGACATGAAAGCATTTTCGTAAAATAGCTGCATTTTACGTGTCTACGCGTAGAGATACTGTGGAAACTGCTGGCTGTTGCCTGTGTGTTGAATTTTCCTGCTGGCCCTGATGGAGACCTTGCTGATAAAGGACCTGAAATATGAACAGTCTTCTCAGAGCTCTTCTCTGAATTTACTGCTCTAAATTTCCAGCTATGAGGGCTGTAAAGGCAACACTCTACAAAATCAGAAATAAAGATGTCATACGCTTAATTTTAAGGCATCCTCTTAAAATGCAGAAATGTAAATACAATTCTTATTTTGCTTCAAGTGTTGACTTATAATACTGTCTACGAAATACCATTCATATGCCAGGTTTCAGGTTTTGCCACAGGGCTGAGCCTCCCGGTGTGGGAGGTGTGCACCCTTCAACCCTTGGGGTCCTGACCCGGAGTGGGCCTGTGACGGCCCCTCAGGAGTAGGTGTAGGAGGAAAGGCGTCTGCTGCTCCGTGAGGCTTGAACCGTCGTATGACTCACCTCAGCCCAGGTCCCAAGGATGCATCGTTGGCTTCTTAACAGACGGGAGAACTCAGTCTCGGAGGTCAATTCAGGGGTCAGAATAGCTGATAATTCTGTCTCTAAATTTAACAGTTACGCCCCCAACATGGAACCTGGTGGGACGCTGTGCACGCAGCCCCCCATGGAACATGGTCAATAACACTTTTCAGTTTTCCTAATAACACAGCCCTTCAGCTACGATTCGCAGAGGAATGAAATCCTGTCACTGCACCTTGTAACACGAAAGCGCGTTGCACAAGGTGCAGATGCAACCAACCCAGAAGTTCCTGCCTCAGTGACCACATTTCCCTGGTGCGCGGCCAAAGGGCATCTCTTCCTTTGGCCTCATCCCTGCCCGGTCTCAGACAAAGGCCACTTACCCGGGTGATTCTCCCCAACCACCTCTTCTTGAAAACTTTACTGCATCCTTCTCTATAAAGACATTTTCACGTTGTTTCAAAGATACCCCTTAGATACCATGGTTCTAACGGCCCTTTAAGAAAATAGTTCTAACGTGTCTTGTTTCTTTGCACGGGTGACTAACTTTCATAAGAGTTTTCCAAGCTCATCTTTCAGAGAGACCTAAAGCACAGAATGGCCTTTCCGGCCTGTCTCCTGGCCCGTGACCCTGACCCTCACCTTATGGAAAGGGCCCTGCTGTCTGGACCCTTCCCCGCCCCCTGCCCAGCAACGGCTCCCGTGGCCCCAGCGTCCATGGGGCTGCAGGGCAGCTCTGAGGCTGCAGCCTCTGCCCCACGGGCCGGCTCACTCTGCGGACACTGGTGTCACCCACATCGGGACCACACTCGCAGCACCGAGGGCGCTAACCGTGGCCGTGGCCCCTCACCCAGCACAGGCACGAAGGCCGGACCCCACTCTGGCTCCTCAGGTCTCCTCTGCGGCACTCAAGCGTCCCGCCCGTGCCGAGGACACTACCAGCGACACACGCTCGTCTCTCTTTAAACGGAAGAGGCTCCTTGAGGCGCTGGCCCTCCCGAGCGTCCGCCCAGTGGCACCCAGGACACGGGCGACGTGACCCCGGCATCGCGACCAGGCGGAGCCAGGAATACTCAGGGGACTCTGGCCACTTTCTGTTGCATCTTAATTACCAAGTAGGATAAAATGTACATCCAGAGGGGAAAAGCCCTCAACTCATTGTCTCTTGACTGTTTTAAAGAACTGCGAGAGTCTTGTTACCCTGGAAAAAAAAAAAAAGGAACACAGAACGGAACAGAAAAATGCCCCACGGCTGTGCCGTGCCCTCAGGGGCAGGCCCAGCTGCACCGCCTGGGCAGGGCCAGGTCAGCAGGCGGGGCTGGGAGCCACTTGCCTGGGCCCCTCGTGGATGCAATCCAGGCTTGGCCCGGCAGGGCACGGTCCCCTCCGAGCGGCATCTGAACACTTCTGGCCGTGCTGGGTTCCACCACCTTTCACAGTGCTCACGCCCCTAGATCTGGCCAGGCAGGGAGCCTGCCCCAGCACGTAGGCAGCGGCCCACACTCACCCCTGGCCTGGTCCCGCCACGTCTGAGCTCACACCTGTCCTGCAGGTCAGGGCGCTCGGTGACAGGTTCAGGAGGCCGGGCTGACGGAGGCCCCTGAGCACCGCGCGCCACCCTCACACCCACGCGGCCCCGGGGGGCACTTCCAGTCCTTGCAGTGGAGGGACCAAAAAGGGAAAGAGACGTTCTCCTGAGATTCTCCGGGAGCTCAATTCCTGGTTCCTGGGTCACCAAGGCTCTAACTATGCCGTGTGCAAGGACCGACCTGGGCACCTGGGGCCACAGACTACAGCACACTGGGGTCTCACCCGAGGTCACCCATCCCCCATCTCTGACCTTGCAGAGCATGGACACAGACGTGGACCCTTAGTCAGGGTCACACGGGCGTGACTGTCAGCGTCCACATTTCCGGGGACTGGTTTTTAGCGGGCAGCCCTGCTCTGCCTCACGAAGCCGGGGCTGCAGGGGGCACTGAGTGAGATACGGTGTCAGGAAGTCTGCAGACCTGGCCACCTGGTAACGACAGTGTCCATCCTTCTCCCCATCCTCCACACGTCACTGCACAAATGCCCTTCCTCCCAAGCACACATCAGTGAAACCCCGGGCTCTACCACCTCCCGCTCACCTGCTGTCCTCCGCACGGGACTTGTTACGTTCTCCTTGCTGACGGCGTCCCAGAGCCCAGAAACATCTGTCAGCTCAGACACCATTGAGGACCTCCTTCCATCCACATTCCACTGCTTGTCCTTGCCCTGCATGTTGGATGTGCACAGGCTCTCTCTCACACACACACACACACACACACACACGTGCGTGCATGTGCTGCCCTGGCCTTCTCCCCACACTTGGCCAGGTCACTGGTTCCGGCTAAGCATCCCCTCGACCTCTCGGGCTTGTGTGTCTTACCCTGCAGCCTTCCAGTCCATCTCCGGTCATCCAGGTCACAAACCCACTGAGTTCTTGGCTCCCCTGCCTCTCCTGTGCCTTCAGGTGGGTCTCCTGGGGGCCCTAGTGCTAGTCAGATGTGGTTTCCTCCTCTGACGCTCAAGGCATCACCCTGATGCCCTCAACTGGGGTCAGTTCTCATCTCTGTTCTGACTCATTCATATAATTTGTTTATCATTCAGGTTGGACTGTAGTCCACTCTAGGAAAAAAGATTAATTTTTCCTTTTCTCCATGATCAAAGATGGTGCTGTGTTTACAACGGGACTTCAAAAACAAGTGCAGGAATTCTGTGGTGGCACAGTGGTTAAGAATCCACCTGCCAATGCGGGGACACAGGTTCAAGCCCTGGTCTGGGAAGATCCCACATGCCGCGGAGCAACTAAGCCCGTGACTCACCACAACGACTGAACCTGAGCTCTAGAGCTCACGAGCCACAACTACTGAGCCCACGAGCCACAACACTGAAGCCCATGTGCCTAGAGCCTGTGCTCAACAAGAGAAGCCACCGCAATGAGAAGCCCACGCACCACAATGAAGAGTAGCCCCCCCTCCACAACTAGAGAAAGCCCGCGCGCAGCAACGAAGACCCAACGCAGCCAAAATAAATAAATAAATAAAAATTTAAAATATATTAAAAAAAAACCAAGTGCAAAATATACACATATATGGAAAGACATCCCATGTTCATGGATTGGAAGAGTTAATGTGCTAAGAGGACAATGCTACCCAAAGTCATCTACACACCCAGTGCAACCCCTATTAAAACTCCAGTAGATTTTTTTTTCTTTGCAGAAATAAGAATCCATCTTAAAATTCATATGAAATCTCAAGGACCTGGGAATAGACGACAGAATCTTAAAAAAGAAAAAGTTGGAAAAAGTTTGAAATCACTTCCTGATTTCAAAACCTATTACTAAAGCTATGATAGTCAAAGCTGTGTGTTTCTGGCATAAAGACAGATGAATAAACCAATGGGATAGAACACAGATCCCAGAAATAAACCCTTGTATACATGGTCAAAAGATAAAATTGCTAGAAGAAAACATGAGGGAAAAGTTTTATGACATTGGATCTGGCAATAATTTCTTGATATGTCACCAGAAACACAAGCAATAAAATTAATAATAGATAAACTGGACTACATCAAAAACTAAAACTTCTGTATACCAAAGGACACATGAACAGGGTGAAAATACAACCTACTGAATGGGAGAAAATATGTGAAAACGATATATCTGATAAGGGATTAATATCCAGAATAAAGAACTCCCAAAACTTAATATCAACAAAACAAACATCCTGACTGAAAAATGGACAAAGGACTTGAATAGACATTTCTTCAAAGAAGACATAAAAATAGGCAATAAGCAAAGGAAAAGATGCTCAACATTGCTAACAAATATGGAAACACAGATCAAAACCACAACAAGATACCACTTCACACCCATTCGGATGGTTACTTTAAAAAAAATAAACAGCAAACGACAAGAGTTGGCGAGAATGTGGGGAAACTGGAACCCTTGCACCCTGTCGGTGGCAACGTAAAACGGTGCAGTCAGTAAGGAGAACAGTATGGAGACTCCTTGAAAAACACAGAATTAATATATGATCCAGCAACTCTACTTCTGGGTACCTATCCAAAAGAATTGAAAGCAAGGTCTTGAACAGACATTTGGACACCCATGTTCTCAGCAGCATTATTCACAATAGGCAAAAGGTGGAAGCAACCCAAGTGTCCATCGACAGAGGATGGATGAACAAAACATGGTCCATACACACAAGGAAAAATATTACATGATCCCACCCACATGAGGTCCCTCAGGGAATCAGATTCATAGAGACAGAAAGTAGGAGGGTGGGCCCAGGGACTGGGGGAGGGGAGTGAGGAATTATTGTTTGATGGAGACAGGGTTTCGGTTTCGAGACAGTAAAGAGTTCTAGAGAGGATGGAGGGATGGTTGTACAACACTGTGAATGTAGTTAATGCCACTGACCTGTACGCTTGAAAATGGTTAACGCGGCAAATTTAATGTACATTTTACCACAATAAAAAACTCCATGAGTACTCAACTCCATGAGTACTCAACTCCATGAGTACTCAACTTGAAAATAAATACATCACTTCTATCCTGAACCACTAACTCTCCTTTATCTTTGGAAAGGTGCCACACCAGAGCCAGTTCTCTAGGTGGTATCTGAGCCTTAATTTCTGTGTGCTTAGCATCCAGTACGGTGCTGTTTACACCACAAGACTCAATACACCGGATTTAGAGAAAGAAGCAGGGATGAATGCAAGGATTGCGCTTATTCTTTCAAATTTCTAAAGCTGTGACTCATCCAACTATTTCATGTTCAACTGACATGAAAGGTCTCCTTTTCTCTTTTTTTTTTTTTGGCGGTACGCGGGCCTCTCACTGCTGTGGCCTCTCCCGTTGCGGAGCACAGGCTCCGGACGCGCAGGCTCAGCGGCCAGGGCTCACGGGCCCAGCCGCTCCGCGGCATGTGGGATCCTCCCGGACCGGGGCACGAACCCGCGTCCCCTGCATCGGCAGGCGGACTCTCAACCACTGCGCCACCAGGGAAGCCCTGTAAGTATCCTTTTTAAGTGAAGAATTTTCCCATTTAAGTAAAATATTTACATTATTATTATTATTTAAGGTTGAAAGCCCTTAACATTTTAAATACAAAACTAGACAGAAGAGTAAAATGATATCCGTTTATATGGTCCGAGAGCTTTCTATCTGGCCATGTGTATAAGGTCTCGGTGAACTACAATTCTGGAGTCAGGGTCACATTTTCATGTCCAGCCACGGGTCCCCTGGTGAGGGAGCAATCTGTCCAATCACGATCACAGCCACCAGGGCGGTTAGGAGTCTGTGCTGAGGCTCCTCAGGAGAAACAGGTATGGGGGTGCCGTGGAGGGACCATGTGACGGGGCACAGCACGTGCCTCCCTGAAGCCACACTGACATTCTGCACCAGGCCCATCACAGAGAAGGCTCTGGTTTCCGTGGGTGTGAGCATCTTCGATCTATGAGAGCCTCGGGTCACCCACCATGGGACTGCGGGAGACTGAATGTTTAAAAATGCAGAATTCATTCTTTCCTCCAATGGCAGCTGTCGTCATGTAAAGGTGGACAGGCTGGCATGGCCTCCCCCGCCATGGAGCGTGTGACAGCTGTCCCAGCCTGTGTGGACTTCCTGCATCACTGGTCCTCCTCAACCCCGTGTCAGACTTCCCGTTTGCCATGGTGAACTTGGGCCAGCTGAACACACCTCGGATAGTGTGTGTTTCTCCAGAAAAGCAGAGGACAGAGGGGTGACGAGGGGCACATCTGGCAGAAGAAAGGGGGGGTGAGAGAGACCAGTGGGAATCACCCCTTGGTAAGAGTTGCCGGCGGGGGGCGTGCAGAGGCTGGCCACGGACTCCTCCTGTTCTGGTTCTTGGCCACCAGCTGCCTGAGTTCCACCCACCTGTTGGTTTGGTCTGTGAGATGCAGCAATGCGACATCACAGAAGATGACGGCAAATCTAAAACCAAGAGCCGGCTGTAAAGTCTTTTTAAAACAGACACAACCACAAAAGACGCACGTTCACGCGCAGTGCCCGCAGCTCTCAGCTGCCCGAGACACAGGTGTGAGGGGCACATCCCCTCCAGGCGGGTCCCAGGGGTTTGTGTGTGCTCAGCGCTGGTCACACCACATGGCCCCTTTCTCCCATGCCGACCTTGAGCTACGGCCCGAGGAGACTGCAAGCCCAGCAGGCACCTGCAGCATCACCACACCAGAGGGGCAGGCGACCCCAACAGTACCCCGGCTTCTGGAAAAGTGCCGGGAGCCCTGGGACGGCCAGCGCTCAGCACAGACCTCGTCAACGTCCTTTAAACCCGTAAACCCACTGGGGGCTGCATTCTTAGACCCGAGTGGCCTGCACAGCGGGGGCTATTAGAGCTGCCTGTCGCCAGGGAGCGACAAGCCAGGAGGCCGGGAGGGTCCGATAATCTGCGAGGACGGTCATCAGGCACTTACACAGGTGCGCAGCTTCGCATCTTCAAAGTGCCGCACGAGCGTTCATTACTGAAGTTCACGACACCCTGCGGCGTGGGTCAGTGTTATCTCCACTGGACGTACAGGAGGAAACAGAACGGCTGACTGGCCGCCCGGGGGCCACACGGTAAGCCGGGAGTGGGTCTGGGACGTAAACCAGAGGCACCTGATGCAAACGGCACAGGTGTGCTGGTGGCGCGGTCAGCGGCTCACCGCGCCTGGGCCCCTGCCGCCGGGCCGGGGGGATGTGCAGACGCGTCCCCTCCGCCCCCGGGGCCCGTGGCTGCAGCGGACGCTGACCAGCCAGGCGAGCCCCAGGCCGTCTGTCCTGTGGGGCCCTGGCCCGCTCCTCGGGGGACGCTGTTCTTTCATCACCCCCAACCCAGGACACTGGGTAAGAGTGACCGCGAAGCCAGCACGTGCTTGGCGCTCCAGCCGGTCCGGCTGCAGGGGCGGGGGAAGGATGGCCCCTGCCGCGCGTCCCTCACCGCCTGGGAAGTGGCCTGGCGTCCGGCTAGAGGCAGGTGGCCGGGGGAGCCGGGGTCACACCTACAGGCCGGGCGGTGGAGGAGGAGAGACAGAGATGGAGGAAACGAGGAAGGCCCAGGGCCATCAGAACAGCAGCCCTCGCTGGGGAAACGGAGGAGACGACGGCCGGGAACCAGCGACACACGGGGGCTCGGGGCGCGGCGGGCGGCGAGAGGCCGGGGCCTGGGGGCTGCGAAAGGAGAGCAGAGCCGGCCGCAGCCGTTCGGGGAGCACCCGGCGGGGAAGGGCTTCAGCTGAGCCCGTCACCCCAGGAGGCCCAGGCGCAGGCTCTGTCCCGGGGAAGAGCGGCCGGGCCGGGAGAGGGAGGGCCTGGCCCTCGGGGATGCTGGTGGCATGTTCTCAGGCCACTTGCGGGAGGATTGGAAGATAAACATTCGCGTGGATCGCAAATGTCACCTCCACAGCTAATGTTAACTTAGGTGCTGTCATGAAACCCAGGAAAATGCCTCGATTTAAGAAAAGATGAATTGACAAAAAAAAAAGGGAGTTCCCTGGCAGCCCAGTGGCTGGGACTCTGCGCTTTCACTGTGGTCCCCGGGTTCAGTCCCTGCTTGGGAACGAAGATCCTGCAAGCCTCTCGGTGCAGCAAAAAAAAAAGAAAGAGGAACTGAAAGAAATCATCCCAGTATTTCCCCCGTTGACTGATGACAATGCAAGTTTGGGGATTACTCCCGACGAGCGTTTTGTGCCCTGAGCTGGCAAGATGAGGGGGGCAGCCAGCCGGGAGGAACGACGCTTGTTGAACAACTGACTGGTAACGAGGATTCAGAAGCACACCTTTCAGAGTTTACGAATCCTCGGGAGGGGATGGACAGAATGAGGGTGTAGATTTGCATCTGTTTATTTTACGACACCGTGTCCCTTCATATGACGTTTCCTTCTAGGCTATGCTTTGGGGAGGTGTATAACCTAAAGTAACATTTTTTATGCCACAGAACCCACTGCTCAGAGGTGGGTTTCAAGGCCAGATGGTAGCCTTTCTGGAGCGTGCCCTGGCGGAGGAGAGCGAGGGAAGCCCACGTGGGTGCCTCTGAAATATGCTGGGAAGCCTGGGGAGCGAGGGGCTCGGGCCCCTCGGGAGCGAGGAGGCGTGCAGGTGGGGCACGGGGAAGCAGGGCGTCGGCCCAGAAACGGCGGCCCTTTAGGAACCCAGCCCGGTCTAAACTGGGGACCCCTCCCAGCACCCCGTCCTGTTTTGCCGCACCTGAAGCCCTCAGAGCTTCCTGGGGCAGCAGGAAGGCAAGCTGCTCTCCCTGCAGCCACCGGCCCCGCAGTCTGTCCAGCAGCCAGACGACGCCTCTGGGCGCGGTGGCTGCTGGGGCCCCTCCCCGTGGGAACCACCGGGAGCCCTCGGCTCCGACGACTGCCTGCAGGGCCGGAGGGGACCGCCGTGGCCTTGTCCCCACTCCCCCTGCGCCAGGCCACCAGCCCCCCGCTGCTCCCTCAGCTGGCCAAGCACACACCTGCCTCGGGGCCTGGGCCCCTGGGACGCCCTTCCTCCGAAGGTCACTTCCGCCACGGCCCGCGCAGACCCTCACTAGCGCAGAGGCCTCCCGGCCGTATCTCCTGCTTTATCCTTCACAGCACACGTGTCCCCGCCTGTCCTCCGTCACGGGCTGTGTCGCCCATCAGGACGCAAGCGCCCCCGGGCCTAGGGCAGACCTGCGCACGCTGCCAGCACCCAGAGAGGATGTGGGGGATAAACGCTCAGTATCCGCACGTACCGCCTGGTATAGCTTCCTTGACAATAATAAGGCTAAATGCTGCTTAAACAAAAAAAAGGAACCCAGTGCAGTTTTTACTTTGGTGATTCTTTCTATCAAATTAACTCTGAAATGTTACCCATTCTTACTCCAAAAAAACAACTTTGGATCTTAACAATCTGTTTTTAAGATTAAGAATTTGCTCTTTGCTACTTGAATCTTCTATGAACCTTTGGTCAAAACCAAGAGAGCCTGGGCCGGCCTGTTGGCCAGAGATTTCTGAGCCCTGTGTGCACCTCCTTTCTTCCCAGGCACCCCCCAAGCTCCCCCTGCCACCCTTCCCTCACGCAGAGCCTGGGGTCTTCTCCCCACTGGAAAGGGGTCATCTCCCCTGAGAAGAGCCTCAGATGAACAGGCGTCTCCCCCTCCCTAGGAGGCTCCCTCCACCGCGTCTGGCCCAACCTCTGCATTTACGACCCGAACGTCAGTGGTCGACAGTGGTCCTCACTTGAGTCTGCGCAGAAGGGCCAGAGGGGATGTGACGTGCGGCTCGTCCGGTGCTGAAGGTCTGAGCCTCACGTAGCTACTCCCCGGTCAGCTGCAGGCCTGGCCTAACTGTTAGGAGAACGCTGCTAATGTTTAGTGTATAAGCATAATATTTAATTTGAAAAATCCGAGTGTAGCGTTAAAAAGGCTGCATGTACGGGTAGAGATGTCTTTACCTCACTGATATGGAAGGTATAGGGCAGTAAGAACACTTTGAAACTGAAGTTAAAATAGTCCTAACTTCAGCACTGACATTTCACTCCAGTGGGGTTCACCAGAATCACTTACCCACGGCACACGTGCTGCATAAATACATGTCTGTCCACAGACAGCTGGCGTTCCACGTCTGTGACTCGCAGAGTCCGTAGTTGGGACTTTATCTTTTCCCACGGTGTTCAAAGGTGGCTTATGCTTTTAAGGACGCACAGCGTATAATCACGATTACTTTAAAGGGTTTCAACTCCCTGTGCAGCAGAAGTAATGGGCCAGCGCAGGAATTGAGGATGATAATGACAATTAATGTAAAAGGGAAAGGGCCGCAGACCCTGGGCTTTTAGGGCAAGTGGAGAAAGGCTTATCTTAGGCTCACTTTACACACTTCCTCCCATTTTTCTTCTCGGGTCAGAAGGAGTCCCTGATGGGGATGGTACGGGACAGTTTGCTGCTGTCCTGGGGTCCTGCCTGGTCTTCCTCTTTCCCTGGGACCAGAGCAGAGGGCCTCCTGTCCTCTCCTGGCCTTTATGGATGGTCACTGGGTTGAGATGGGGCAGAGGGAAGCGACAGGTGATGAAGGGGGCGGAGTCTGTACCTGTGCCTGCCCCACCTGACGGCCGCCACCTGAGAAAAACAGAACTTTTGTACATGTAATCATGTCTTAAGTGTGATGAGGAAGTGTGCTGTCTGAAGAAGACCCCACTGAGCTAAGATAAGCTCATAAATGCCATCCTTATCCAGCTGTTTGGAATGTCTGGGTTTGTTATACCAAGTTGAGTTAGGTAATGGGTAGAACATTTCCTTCTGGGGAGCCTGTTTCGAATTTCAGTGACCTAGAGGATCTAAACTTGACCCCGTCACAATAACAGGTGTCGGCCAAATGGACCACAGACAGGGGTGACAGAGAACCCTCCATTCAGGTGGGCTTGGGTCCATGTGGATCTCTTCTGACCTCGTAGGATGCGGGGGTGACGATGTGGCAGGTAAGGGGGTTGGCACCTGCCCCACATGATGGCTGAAGAAACAAAGGCTCTGGGAGCCCGCGAAGGCCAGGCAGCTGAGAGGTCCTGGAACTGGGAGCCTCCACGCCTGCATCTCCTCCCGCAGCCCCTGTGTTTTGTGCTGTGCCGCTGCTGGGCTCCTCCCCTGTTGGTCCTGAAGCTGCGCCAAGACCAAGAACACTGTCCACAATTGTGGAGAAACAGGGCGCAAGTGAAGTGTCAGAGACCCGCCCCTTCTCCCGCTCTTCGGCCTGACTGCACTGGGAGGGGACCACCCGCCATCACTTATCTGAGTGTGGTCTACCCACCTGTCGAGGTTGAAAAGAGGTTCTTGCAAATTTAAGAAGTTATACAGACACTCAGAGACCCAAAGGCTAAGTGAAGAGGACTTTAAAAGACCCCGAGCGGCACGAGTTTATCCCCACACCACCAGCTTTTCCTGTGGGGCCGGGACCGCTGAGCAGCACAGAATGCCAGGACCCTGGGGCTGGGGTCCCATCTGAGTTGGACCCTCGCCGGAGGAGCGACCCCTCTAGCGTCTACAGCTCCCCGAGGTCACAGTGTCCTGGTACCTCGGCGCGAAGTGAGCTCCCTGGATGACGGCGGAATCAGGAACGAAGCTCACCTCTGACACCAGGAGCCTGGCCGGCGCACCGCCGTTCAGGGAGCACCCGGTGGCGAGGGGCTTCAGCTGAGCCCGTCGCCCACGGGGTCCAGCAGGTCAGAGCCCAGCCGGACGGGGATGCACCGGAGCCCGGGCGCGGCTGTGCCCGAAGGGGCCCTGCCCTTGGCTCAGCAAGGATGCTGGCCGTGGGGGCGGGGGGTGGTGGTCGGCGGCATGTGGGGGCAGAGCAGAGGAAGCCAGTCTGCTCCACAGACTCTGTCTGCTAGGTGGCCCGACCCAGAGCGCTCAGCCTGCCACTCTGCCTAATCTATCTGGAACCATAATTCAAGAATGAGATTGCCCTGGGTTTTCTCCTCCCACCATTAAATTCCATTCAATCATAAGAGGCAAAATGCAGTCACGCTCAAGAGCCAGATGTTATCACTACAGACCTTCCTTTATAAACCGCCGTGAAACCTGAGCGCTTGACGAGCCCAGCTAAGCAGCTGCCCCTCTGACCCGACTGCATCACACTGGCCCCATCAATTCAGGCTTCAGCGTAAACACCGCTTCCCAGGGCCCCTCGAGAAGCTGGCGAGAAGCAGCTGACAGAGCCTAGACACTTTTTAACAGCAATCTTGTCCTACAACACCAAGGGGATTTGCCGGGCATCTGGGGCTTTATAAAACCATATGAACACGCTGAAAGAATTAAAACCCTTTAAAGATGAAAAATTGATGGTGACAGTCCTTTCTGAAGACCAGTGGGTGTGACTGGGTAGGAGAGTTGTTCTGACACACTTTTGTAGTTTTCCGAGTGACACACTTGTATTACTTTTTTCTTCTTAGATATTTCCTCTAAGGTGGCCATTTCAATAAAAAATGACAAAATGCGTCCCAATATCAGTAGCTTGGACAGTTTAAGAGGATCGAACACACTCACTGTCCTGCTCAGGTTTCTCCTGATGAAGGCTGGGGTCCTCTCCCCATTCAGACCCCGAGGAAATGTTCCCGAATCTCCCCGACTCCGCTCGAGGCTGATGCTCTAGGGAAGCCGGGTCCCTGTGTGAGCCCCAGACAAACGAGGCAGTGACCACGACCCTGTCATTTGTTTACTAACGTTACAAATGGTCGAAACTTGGATTTCTGTAAGATGCAAGAATATATTTATGATTTGTAAGTAAATATGCTTCCATGCAAGGTTATTTCAAAAGAGAAGACCAACCTTGGAAACAGCTCATTTCTTTTCCACTTTGTATAAAAACAGGACTTCGTCACTTTGTGGCTTAACTTCCAAATAAGGAGACACTGTCACTGTTTGTTAAAATGCTAAAGTAGTATGTTGGTAAGCAAATAAATGCATGATTATAGGATTTCTAAGCCCTAATAGAGTACTTTGAAAATTATGTTATCAAAAAGATTGAACAACATCTTTAAAATCGTAAATTGGAAAAAAGAAATAGGCAGAAAATGTGAATATTTTCAGAGACGGGGGGGGGGGGAAGAAAAGGGAACACAACGTCAGAACAGAGCATTTTCCACTAAGGTAGAAAATTACTGTCGACTTACTTAGAAATAGCTGTTTGGAATATACGCTGCTTTTCACAACGCATCACCTGAGTTTGGCCAAATCACAAGCACGGGGGTGTCTCTCAGGACAACAAAGCCAGACAGGTAACAGGGATTCTCACGCTGAACTTCACGCCCACCGGGATTAGTGACGGAGCACACGCGTGTCTACCTCTGTGAAGGAGACACTCCTCCTGAAAGCCCAGCGCCGAGGCCTAAGGAAACGTCCGGCGTGGAGGGTGGGCTGGCAGCTGCCCGGGCCTCTCCAGGGCGGCCCGCTCATCTCAGTGTCACCTTAGCGTCACCTCGGAGACGGCGGCCCAGGCCCTGCAGGCTCCAGGGGTCTGGTCCCGTGCTTGCCAGGCGCGGGCTCTCTCTGGGACAGAGTCTATGATCTTTAATGCTCTTCCCATCTTTCCCATCAGCATTTGTTTCGAGAGAAAAACGACTCTGTGAGTAATACCTTAATAATAATACTTGAGGGACCTTCTGTCCCTTAAGTAAAAGGAAACAACGTGCGTCGTGTGTTTCACTGTTTAAATGACCTCAACGAGCTCAGGAAGCCTCCGCACAGAAGCTCCGCCAGGGCCGTCACAGCCCGTCCAGCGACAGCAGGTGGTCGCCAGGAGGCTGGCCCCCGGGAGGCCTGGGGGCTCCTCAGGAGTGCCCGCCCAGCACTACACAGCCTCTTCAGACCCACCAAGCCCCCGGAGGATCACACGTCCACCCATTGGGGTCAGAGGTGCTGGGAGAGGGAGCGCAAGGCTGTCGTGAGGCCCCGAGGCAAGAAGCAGGCTCTGCGCTCAGCTCCCAGGATCACGTTTTCCTCGCTTCGATTTGAAAAAGCTATTTCAGAAAGAAGGGCTTCCGTGGGCTCTTCCCACCAGAACTGGGGCTTTGGGAAACTTGCCGGTAGTCACAGGGACCCTTCCCACTTCACGTAACACACACTGGAAGGCGGGATTTGTCAGTTTTTGAGGCATCACGGCTGGTAACTGACAGGGTGTTTCCCTTAGTTAACGAGCAGGTCAGTCATCTAAATGGAGCTGGTTTATCCAGAAAGAGAAAAAGTACATCGATATGAAACGCCAGAACGCTCTCCGAGTCGGCTTCATAATGAAAAGGACGTTTACAACGAGGAAAACTAAGCAGACACAGACTCTGGAAACATAATCTTCCCAACGTAACAACAGCTCAGTAGCAGTGCGGAGATAATCATCTCCTGACGTCTTCTGTCTTCAGCTGTATTTTTAGTTTTCACTCTGCATTCCATGGTTCCAAAAGCCGAAGTCATCTGCAGGTCAAACCATGGCCTGGGGTGAGTACCTCGCACTCCTTAACAAAATGCATCTTCGTTCTGAAACAGAGAACTCCTGCTCTGAGGCTGGATTCAAGGAGCCACGCCTCTTACAGGCTCTCCGCCTCCCCTCCTCGGTGCCGGCGCCGGCGGCATGCTCCGCTCCGCTCGCCCTTCACGGTGTAGCCGCCGGGCTTTGCGAAATTCTAGACAACGAAGCTCATTTCCATGCTGCTCACCTCCCAGCAAGCGCGGGCCTCCGGGAGGCTGGAGTGCACACACAGGGCAAAGATCTGATGGCCGCACCCTGCAAACCACAGGCCGTGCCGTCACCAAAGCCCTGAACTGACCCCTTCCCAGCCCCCCAGGCCCTGTGGAGAGGCCAGGTCTGGCAGGGGCTCCCCCAGTCCTGCAGGAGACGTGGCCACGCCGGTGCCTTGCGGGAGGCTACCCCGGCCTCCGCGCCCGGTTCAGAGGAAGCCCAGCGGAAGGCAGCTTTCACGCCCACGGCTCTTCAGTGAAGCAACAGGGTGACCAGGAGGGATCAGGCCGAGGTCACCGCCAACAGCCCAAGCTCCCCGGAAGGCGGCTACGGGTGCTGGGCTCACAGTCACAGATGTAAGCCACTGAGAAGGTAAACGGAAACTCAGGATGAAGGGCACCATCCCGATGATTTCAGAGGCGAGCATGTCATGCCTTCCCAAATACGTACAGATTAAAACTAGGCAAAATCACACATCCAGCACCAGCACACACTTCCTCTTTGTATTTCTTTTTGAAAATAAATTTATTTATTTACTTTTGGCTGCGTTGGGTCTTTGTTGTGGTGCGTGGGCTTCTCATTGCGGTGGCTTCTCTTGTTGTGGAGCACGGGCTCTAGGCACGAGGGCTTCAGTAGTTGTGGCTCGTGGGCTCTATAGCGCAGGGTCAGTAGTTGTGGCGCGCGGGCTTAGTCGCTCCGCGGCCCGTGGGATCTTCCCGAACTAGGGCTCGAAGACGTGTCCCCTGCATTGGCAGGCGGATTCTTAACCACTGCGCCACCAGGGAAGCCCCCCTTTTTGTATTTCTCCAAAAGAGTGTTCTGTCCTGGGTTAGCCGACGCCCAGTCCCACCCAGTACCATCACACCCGGGTCTGGCTTCAGGAACGACGGGTGTCAGAGGTGCTGGCCCTCTGAAGCCATTGCTGTGTTACGTTTTCCGACGTGATAAAGCCGTGTGGTGCCCACGTGACACTGAATGGATGGGACAGCAGACGGGAAGGGCAGGGACTGGACAGGCCTGGGGACGGTGGGGGGAGGGGGCAGGGGTGGGGTCCCAGAGCACCGATGGGGGCCTGGGCGTGTGTGCACGTGTGTGTGCCTGTGTGGGTCCACGCGTATGCACACGCACAGACATAAAGAGACCTAGAGTTTTGCGGGATTCTTTCAGTAGGGAGATAATTCTCAGGAATGAACGTCTCTCTGAAATGGCCAGTTTCATGTCCAGTATTCTCTGTCACTATTTCAGTCTTTAAGATTGACGTAAAATTAGACGTTTCCCAACGACTGGTCTCCTTGTCAGCAAAATCAGACGGGGAAAGAGAATTCAGAGATTGGTCTCGAGGGTCCCGGGACACAGCGGGTGCAAAGGTTGCACCTGAGCGCAGAGAGAGGACCTATCTGGCCACCAGACCGAGCATCTCCCAGAGGGACCAGGCCCCTCACCGGGCACGGAACGGCGGCTGGATTTCTTCACGGTCTCCACCCTGTCTCACGCACGTTCTTTGGCCCCACCTCCCATCCTGCCGGTGGGAAGCCGGGGGTCTCGGGCTGGCGTCCCACCTGGGCGTGTCGGGAAGGCAGCCGGGTGCTGGCTCTGTAGCCCCCACGCCCGGCCGGACCCTCAGCGGGACTCGGAACGCACCACCCCGTCCCTAGTTCCCCTGCTTTAAACACAGTACGGCACAAGCCGTTGACCAGCCCACCGCAGCTGGCAGAGGATCAGGCAGGCCCCGGGCGGCGTGCGCTTTGGCAAAAACAGATGAGGTTTGGGATTCGGAGGGCCTCTCCGGTTTCAGGCCGTGGCCAGCATCCTGGCATCGACGCCGTCCCAGGCGTTCGGGCTGCTCCCCTCGGGGGGCGCACAGCTCCACAGCTCCCGAGACAGCAGGGCGGGTGCCAGGGCTGCGCCGGGTCCCCTCTCCCCGCCCCACCGCCTTCTCGGGTCGATAAGGATCCACGTTTCTTCCTCTGACTTCTCTTCAGCTGTGTGTCCAAGGGCCTTCCTTAAAGCAGGCTTTCTCTTTTTAGAGCCGTCTTATCTTCACAGGAAAATGACACAGGAGGTAGAGGGAGCTCCCGTGAGCCCCACTCCCCAGGCCCTGTGCAACCCATCCCGCTAACACGAGATCAGAGCAGCATCCTTGCGGCAACAAATGGACCAAACCGACACACTGACTCAAGTCCACACTTGACACTGGGGTCCACTCTGTGGTACCACATTCTGGGTTCTGACAAAATGTCACACGTGCACCACCACAGGACTGTACAGAACAGTTCTGCTGCCTTGACAACAACCTGTACTCCACCTGTTATAACCCCCTCTCTTCCCTTTAATCCCTGGGAACCACGGATCTTGTCACCGTCTCTGTAGCTTTTGCCTCTTCTAGGATGTCGTATAGTTGGAATGGTTCAGTGCGTAGCCTTTTCAGATTGGCTTCTTTCACTGCACATTATGCATTTAAGCTTCCTCCTTAGTGGTGACTTGTGGCTTGAGAGCTCATTTCTTCTTGGGGCTAAATAATATTCCGTTGTCTGGGGGCCATGATTTCTCCACTCACCTACTGGAGGGCGTCTTGCTTCCAGTTTTCGATGATGATTAATACATTTGCTAAGAACAGTCACATGCAGCTTTTATGTGGACCAAAGGTAAATACCTAGCAGTGGGACTGCTGGATTCTACGCTAAGATGATGTTTAGCTTTTTAAGAAGCTGCAAACATTCCTCCGAAGTGGCTGCACCATTTTGCTTTCCCAGCAGCAATGAAGGAGGGACCCTGTTGCTCCACATTCCTGTCAGCATTCGGTGTTCTGGGTTTTCAGTATTCTAACAGGTGTGCAGTGGTGCCTCATTATGGTTTTAACTTCCCTAATGACGTAAGACATGGAGCATCTTTTCATGTGCTTACTGGCCATCTGTGTATCTTCTTTGGTAAGGTGTCTGTTTAGACCTTTTACCCATTTTCAAATTGGGTTGTTCATTTTCTTACTGTTGAATTTTCAGAGTTCTTTGTATATTTTGGATACCAGTCCTTTATCAGATATGAGTTTTGCAAACATTCTTCTCAAAGCTCGTGGCTTCTTTTTTCCTTAACAGTGTCTTTCACAAAGCAGAAGTTTTTAATCCTAATGATGTCTCACTTATGAACTGTTTTTCTCATGGGCTGTGCTTTTGGTGTTTTAACTAAAAACTCCAAAGTCACTAGATAATCTAGACTTTCTCCTATATTATCTTCCAAAAGTTTCTTAGTTTTCCATTTTACATTTAGGTCTATGATCCGTTTTGACCTAATTTTTGTGAAAGGTGTAAGGTCTGTGTCTAGATTCGTTTTTTTTTTTTTTTTGCATGTGGACATCCAGTTGTTTCCATACCATTTGCTGAAAAGACTGTCCTTTCTCCACTGAAACGCCTTTGCTCCTTTGTCAAGGACTATCTGACCGTGTGTGGGAGGGTCTGTTCCTCGGGGCTATTTGTCTGTTCTTTTGCTGACATCGTGCTGTCTTGGTCACTGAAGCAGTGGCAGCTCTCTGACTTCGTTGTTCTTCAGTGTCATGGTAGCTTTTCTGGGGGCTTTGCCTTTCCATATAAACTTCAGAATCACTTTGTCAACATCCACAAATACATCCTATAATATTTTCCTTCTTTATGAAGAACTTGTTCTAACTTCAGTTTTTTACAAGGTAAGTCTACTGGTGATAAATTTCTTTAATTTCTATTTGTTTGAGAAAGTCTTTATTTCTCCTTTGCTTTTGAAGGATAATTTCACTACACACAAAATTCTGGGTTTTTTTTTTTTTTTTTCTTTCAACCCTTTAAAAATTTCACTTCACTCTCTTACTGCTTGCATGGTTGCCAAAGAGAAGTCTGATATAATTCTTACCCTTGTTCCTGTAGAGATATGGTGGGTCTTTTCCCTCTGGCTTCTTTCAAGACGTTTTTGTTGTCTTTTACTTTCTGTACTTTGAATACGACATACCCAACCATAAATGTTTTGGTATTTATTTTGCTTGGAGTTCTCTGAGCTTCCTGGATCAGTGGTTTGGTGTCTATCATTAATTGTGGAAACTTCTCAGCCATTTTTACTTCAAATATTTCTTCTATTCTTTTCTCTCTTCCTTCTCATCCTGGTATTTCCATGATGTGTATGTGACACCTTTTGTAATTGTCCCACAATTCTTAGATATTCTGTTCCAGTCTTTCTCATTCTTCTTTCTCGTTCTTTTCAGTTTTGGAAGTTTCTATTGACATACCTTCAGGCTCACTGATTCTTCCCTCAGGCGTGTCTAGTCTACTGATGAGCCCATCAAAGGCAATCTTCATTTCTATGACAGAGTTTTTGATTTCTAGCATTTCCTTTTGATTCTTTCTTAGAATTCCCACCTCTCTGCTTGCATTACCCATCTGTTTTTGCATGGTGTCCACTTTTTCCATTAGAGCCCTTGGCATGTTAATCATAGCTATTTTAACTTAAAGTCTGGTAATTCCCAAATCTCTTCCATATCTGAGACTGGTCTGATGCTTGCTTTGTCTCTTCAGACTGTGTTTTTCACCTTTTAGCTCGTCTTGTAGCTGAAAGCTGGGCTCGATATATTGGATAAAAGGAACTAAGGTAAAAGGGTCTTCAGTGCGAGGTCTTGTGTTTACCTGGCTAGGAGGGAGGCTGTGTTTATTGTCTGATGTGGCTGTAGGTGCCAGAGGCCAAAATGTCCTCCAGGGTCCTTGTGCTTTTGTTTCCCCGCTTCTCTTTGGGTTTCCTGAGAGACTCCTTCTTAAATAGGGTCTGAACCTTGCAGTTTCCTGTGTAATTACACAGGAGGCTGCTGATGTGGTGTAAGTGTGAGAGAAGGGAAATACTGCATAATCCTACGATTACTTCTCCTTCTGTTTCTGGGTCTGTGTCCCTGGCTGTGACCTTCACAGCTGTTTCTCAGTTTTCTGCTCCATCTTCAGGGAGACGAGGGGGCTCAAGGGGATGGAGCTTTGCTTCCCCCACATCCGTCAGGCCTGGGGACAGAGCTTCCCTGGAGGGAAGGGACCGGAGGGCTCTGGACACATTCCAGACTGGTTACTTTCCTCATCCCCCAGCACAGGCGTGGGGTGACTTCTCTCCTCCTTCACCCCAGGAACCAGCAGGGCTCCTGAAGATAAAAGTCATGGATGCGGGGCCCTGAATGCTGGGCCCTAAGAGTTTTGACCTCTCAAGAGTCCATGCTCAGCCTCTAGCAACCAGCCAATCACCCTCTGTGCGTGAGGCCAGCCCAGTGGGAGGTTCTACTCGTGCTAGCTCTGCATTCACCTCTCTGCAGTCTGGGGGCAGCGTTTTGCCCTCAGTGCTCTGATGGGTCTAAGAAGAGCTGGGGACTTTCAGCTGGTTCAGCTTGTTTTCTCCTTGTGAGGACACGTGTACACGTCGGAGGGAAACCAGAAGTGAGTTCAATGGACTTTCATTTTTCTCCCCAACTAAATGCAACTCAGATCAAACATGGGAAGGTAACACATAAGGCAGGGACAGTGGTAAAAACCAGACAGGGAGAACATTTTAACTGAAGACTCATTCAGAGGTGAGAAGATTAAAATAGATTTTATAATTATTTTCCCACATGACATATTTATAAATTCCTGTAAGGAGGGATTTCCCTGTGCCAAAATGTATTTCCAGGCATTTCTTTTGGTTATTTAAACTTATCATAAAAAATCACTTAAAATATTTTCTTTTACACAAGCAGTGGAACACAGCCCAGTCGCCGTGTCACTAAACACTACGAGGGTTTCATCATTTGTTTAAAACAAGAATCCACTGCAGCCCTTTCTAACACCTGGAACATGGCGGCCAAGTAACACATTCTCTTAGTGAGAGCTGTTTACCACCCTAGACAAAACTGCTTTCCAAAAGATGTACACAGCCCCAAGGTGTGCATGCACGCACACGCACACACTCACTGCACGCTGGCTGGGGCTCTCATGTCCGGAGCAGCCAGGCCTCTGTCCTGACGCCAGGACACGTGCACCTCAGAGGAGCAGCGCCGGAGTGAAGCAGCCCTTTGCACTGGGTCCAAACCCGCAGGTGAGCGCCTGGGACACCCTCCTCCACTGACGCTCACGGACCACTCCCAGCCATGGGTGGGTGGGAAAGAACTGTAAAGCATAAATAGAGGCCCCAGACAATGACTATATTACCTTAGAGGTGACAATAGCATGAAATAATTTAGGTCAGCTGATGCAAGAGCCGGGAGGCTGAACCCTGACACCGACGGTCACCAGGTCAGGCCAGGGTGCCCTCAGTATGCCTGCTGGTCTGTTCAGGTTTGCTCTTTGCTCCCCAGAGCAAATGGGCCTTGCTGATATGGGCCCTACAGGGAGTTTAAGGCCCATGAATGGCCCTCGGGGTAATGACGGACCCTATGGATGGACCCTCGTCTGCACGGGCCGTGCTCTCCAGGCCTGCAGGGCACCCCCGGGGGTGAGTCTGGCCGTTGCGTGTTGCTACAGTTCACTGTGTCCCATATTTTGATAACGCACAGAGTGTTTTATTGCAGTCAAATAATATCTTGAGCTCTCACAACAGCAAACTGCAGGACCTTCAAAGGGATTCCAGTCCAACTGGAACCGTCACTACAGAACAAATTTTAGCTTTATCGTTAGCCAGACCGCAAAGGGGCAGAGATGGCGCCAAAGTAAATGCTCTTGCAATCTCCTCTATATATTATCTTTGAACAATTAATTGGTCTCCTGGAGACAAGGGGAGAAAAAGGAAAGAAAACAAAATAAAAGATTGACAATGGAATATATTGTTCTTGGATGTGTGGCGTGGCTAAACCGTAGTCGTGATGCACAAATACCTGTTGAACTGATCATTCACTTCAGCTAGTCTGTAACTGCACGCATGAGGCCAGGGCCGTGCACTGAGACCAGACTCACTTTGCAGTTTACACCTTCGGCGGGTTGCAGAGCAGAGGTCCTCCTGCCTATGAGACCCTAGTGTCCCTCACACGGGCTGTCCATCAGCCCACTGTCACCGTCCCCAGGTCACCGGAGGTGACCTTCACTCATGAAGCGTTTCTCTTGGCGAATTCCCAACCTGTGGGCCCTCCCGAAGCCTCCACAGTGACAAGACGTGGCTCTGGGCGGCCAGCTGTGTGGGCAGGACAGGAAGGCACTGAGCTGCAGTGACCACACGGGGCCCTGGCCCGTATCAGGGCTGAAGCGTTGGGGATCCCAACCCCAGATACTGGAGTCCCTCGGTCTGCAACAGGCGTTGTCTTCTTAAACCTTCTGTCTTCCGAGGTGCGTATAGCCCGAGGCTGGGCAGATGCCAGCTCTGACTGTGACTGTGGCTCTGTTTCTTCCACTGGGAACGGCGCCTGTCTTCTGCCCCTATGTCCCCTGCCCCCCAGGAGCTGAGCTGGAACGAAATGTCACCTCGATAAGGTCCGCTGAGGTCGTCACATTAAAGGCACAGTGAATTCCAGGGGCAACGCCGGAGCCACCAGAAGCACTGAATAGTCGCCCACAAGCGGCCTGTCTCGGGGAGCTCCTGTCCCCAGACTACGGAACTCGGTCTGCAAGGATGTCTGCTGCGGGGAGCCCAGGCACGCTTGTCACTCTGACACCGATACAAGCGACCTGAAAGGCTGCTTCTCATGACAATCGCCCTGGGTGAGGTTTCCTGGAGAAAAGTCCCGCAAGTGGGCTGGACACCACTGAACGCTTGGTCTGTTCTGTCAGTTCACACTCACTGCTGCCTCCTGAGGGGGGCAGGGGGTTGAAAAGGAGAGAAGCAAAACACACACAGACACACACACGCACACACAGACATACACACGCACACACATGGACACATGCACATGCACACACACATGCACACACGCAAACACACATGCACACACACATCCTGGGGAGGTGACGGGCCCAGGGCATGTGTCAACGCCGGCAGGAATGTGCGCACGCTTGCCTCATGGCCGTGTCCTGCCACCCGGACAGGCCAGCACTTGTTGCAAAGTGACAAGGCTTCTGCTTGACAGACACGCATGACGGCACACTGCAGGGTCTGTCACGTTGTTGGAAGAATCCCTCAGTCTGCAGGCAGCTGTGTCGGAGCACGCAGGGCTCTGACGGGGCTGGGAGAAAGCAGCCCTGTGCGTGCGGAATCGAGGCTCCCGGGTCCCCACTCAGGACCAAGGCTATGGCTCTGAGGATGGCGGGAGGTGGCCTGTCCGGCTGGCAGGGCTTCCTGCAGCCCCGGGGAGCAGCCAGGCCCACCCACCTTCTTGGTCTTCCTGGACATCTCAGTAAAGGGCTGAAGTTGAGTGAAGAATGCTACGCATCTGATTTTCCAGAACCCATTCAGCATGTTCATGTGGAAATGTCTTCTTCTGATTTTAATGGAAAGATTGTGGGATTTAAACTTGGAAGAGCCGGCTCCACATCCTGGACCCTCATGTACAAGGGCCCAGCCTTCACTATTTGGTATGGGCTTCTGACAGTTCTGGGCTTATGAAATGTTCTCTTCCAAAACTGCGACGCTTTCTAAACGCAGACAGTTCACCCTCCCAAGCACGCGCAGTCGTGAGAGATTTGATGGGATTCGTTTACTTATTTGCTAATTTATTCTAAGACAAATACAAAGAAAAGAGAAAAAGGAGTCGATGTCCAGAAAGATCTTGGCGCACTTTGCAACGTTACCCACTTAGGAAAACACCAGCACTGTTTCAGGGCCCGGCAAGGTCTCCTCCCCTGTCCTCAAGGACGGGGGAAGCATATGAAAGTGTCATGATAAGCTGGCTTTGGCGAATAAAAGCTTCAGACATGAGAGGTGTTTTCATCTCGCCTGTGCTTTCCCCAAAGCCGCTTTAACTAAGAAGTTCCTTTGCATATCGTCCAATTTGTATTCACGACCCACTAGATGAAGCCCTAGGCTCTCGGCTTCTGGCCACGTTTCTGTCCTAGAATCCCCTCGGTTAGCAACGCAAGTTCTTCTAGCTTCAGGAACAGAACAGTCCAGAGCAGCTTCAACAGACCTGGTTCCGTGTAAATGGAGTCCACCATCTCTTGGCTACATGCCTCACGCGAGGCACGCGATCTCATCACGCCTCAGTTTCCTCATTTGTAAAATGAGAATAGTAACCATAACCCCTAATTTATAGTGTCGTTGAGGAGTGACTGAAACAACATATGAACAGCAGGGTGTGGAGCAACTGGAACTCTCGGACACCCTGCTGGGAAGGCAAAAGGGCAGAGCACCCTCGGAAAACAGTTCAGCAGTGTCTTCAAAAGTTAAAAATACACTTCCCATGTGAGCCAGCAACCCCACTCACGAGTATTTACCCGACAGAAATAAACATGTGTCCACACAGACCTTGTACGTGAACGTCTGTGGCAGCAACATTCACATCTGTCCCAAAGGAAACATCCTGGTGACCTTCAGCTGCTGATGTGCCCACAGGACGGGGTGCGACCCAGTGACACACGGACCACAGACACGGAGAACGTGGTGGACCTCGGCCGCTGTCGAGTGAAAGAAGCCAAACACAAGACTCCAAATGAAAGACTCCCTTTCTATGACATTCAGAAAAGAAAAGGCTGCAAAGGGGCAGGAGAGAACCAGCTCTCCGGGGTGACAGAAACGCTCTTGGCGAAGGTCACACAGCTATGTCTGTCGCCAAAACTCATCAAATTGGAACTGAGAGAGAGTGATTTTTACTTCTAATGAAGTGCACCTCATTAAAGCTGGGCGGAGGGCAAGTGTGGTACCTGGCTCCAAGCAAACTGTTATGTCTCCCCCTTTAGTTGTCACTTAGAATTACAACCCTGTCCTAGCTGTGCTAACGCTGCCGGGCACCCAGCCACGCTGCCCTGACCTCAGGCTAAAGTGCTGCTTTTCCCCTTCAAGTCCTTCTGACACAAGATGGCCCCTCTTTTACTACTTACCTCCCCGCCCCCCGCCAAAAGGCAGTGAGATTTTAAATAGCATGCAGGAGTGCCAAGTGTTATTACTCTTGTTTTCAACTAGTACCGCGGCGCTGCAGGAGCACCCATGGCCTGCCGAGGTTCAATTGCGGATGCAGACCGTGGGTACGGGAACCGCGAAGATGGGGATGGACTCTAAGTTATGCTCGATTCCGACTGCACAGGGGCTCGGCGCCCTTAGCCCCGGTGTTGTTCAAGGGTCAACTGTATAAAGATAGTACCGTTCTTTGTTTCCTAAGTGACTAGTAATAAAGTAAAAAAAAAAAAAAAAAAAAAGCCAGAAACCTATTTAATCTTAAAAAGTAGTTAAAAGGCCAGTGACACTATATCCCTCCCCTCTCCTTATGTTCACAGAGCACACAGATGCTCGCGTTTCCATGCTCAGGAGACAGGCTCCCTCCCCAGGGCCTCCGCCAGTGGGACTCTCCCCAGTGTCTGGAGTGGGGCAGGTGCCGACACCTGCGTCCAACAGGAGGAACCAACCAAAGAAGGTGGAGAGCAGCAGAGGGCACACAAGTGGGGATCTGAGGCTCAGGGTGAAGAAAAATTGCGGTTGTTTCATTCAACATTTCTTGGGGTTACTAATTAATAATGTTTTTTTTTTGGCGGTACGCGGGCCTCTCACTGTTGTGGCCTCTCCCGTTGTGGAGCACAGGCTCCGGACGCGCAGGCTCAGCGGCCATGGCTCACGGGCCCAGCCGCTCCGCGGCACGTGGGATCTTCCCGGACCAGGGCACGAACCCGTGTCCCCTGCATCGGCAGGCGGACTCCCAACCTCTGCGCCAGCAGGGAAGCCCATCAATAACGTTTTGTAGCGTCACATGCCAACGCCTTCTTTTGTAATTTCTCTTTCCTGCTCTGGGTGATGGAGCCATAGGCAGAGGGCAGAGTCAGGCTCTGAGACAAAGCGCTGGCTGCACCCTGGGCATGCGGGCTGGTCAGTGGCGGCGGGAGGGGCCTGGTGGCAGAATGGGGGCCTGTCACTCTCATCCCAAGCCCGTCCTGGCTGGGGCCATGGCTCGCGGGGGGCAGCCGAGCCCAGCGACCTCGGGCCCCACGCTCTGAAACCTGAGATGAGGCCTTTCCTCCCTGCACAGCAGTGCGGAGCGTTTGGTGGGTGTTATGACTTGCCTGGTTCCCAGAGAAGGAGGAATCCTGCCAAATATTTGTAATCTATGCTGCTGTACGCAGTCAGGGAAGCCACACCCAGAAGCCAGTGCATGGCTGCAGAATGAAAGCGTTCCTGCTTGGAGGCCAGATGGAAACGTGGGTCCGGGGGAGGGAGCTGGGGAGCCTGGGCCTTGGTTCTCTGCGGGACGTCTTCTCCTTAGGCTCTAGTAGACGTGCACTTTCCTCCAGCCTCTCTGAATAATCCCTGTATTCTTCTCTGTGAGTGTGGTCACTGCAGACAATATTTGCATCTCTTCAAAGCATCTAGGTAGATAGGTCCTGATTCATTTGTATTTATGTCCAGAGCCAAAATGGACGGCACTTATCTGCGAATACGGTCTTCTCTCTTCCTCTGAGGAAAGCACTTGGTGGCGTTTTCTAAGGCAGCGCTGGGTGAGCGCTGGGAGCTATGATCAGGGCCAGCCCTGGGCTGGGCTCCTCTGCATTTCAGGCTGGCTTCACTATCCAGAAGGGTCAAAACCACTCACCATCTGAGGCGTCAGTCAGATGAGGACTAAACACGTGAATGGATCACATCCCAGGACGCAAGACAGATTTTTTAATGAGTTTTTTTTTAAGTTAGTAAAGCTGAAATTTATTTTTTTATAGTCAGATAATAGCTACCAGCAGCGCCATCTGTCGAAACACTGCAAAACTCCATTTCCTCTGTCCCAGTGAATATCTACTTTAAGTAAAGAATGAGAAAAATGTTTGGGATCAAGGGTGGAAATGGAAGTTTATGGGGTTTAGTCCATTTAGTCCCCAGTTTCAGGCAAAATCACAACTACGATTACTTCCGAGACGAGAGGAAAAGGCTGCATGGAAAGCCCTCACCTCACCAGCACCCTCCCCGCCTGCTTGAGGACACGGTCCCTCCCACCAGGGACAATCACACGCTCAGGCCTCGCCCCCAGGCCTGCTCGGCTGGGGACGGCGGGAACGGGGACAGCGGAACCGGCAGACATGGTTTCTTGCTTCTCAGGACGACTGGGTGTCAGGGCTGGAGTGGCCCAGGCACCCACCCTGCAGGAAAGGGGACAGGGCCCGGGCTCCAGGGCTGGACCTTGCCCAAGGTCAGACAGGCGGTGAGTATCAAGGTCACGACCGACCGGAATTCGGGCCCCAGGTGTTCTGAGTTTCAGCCCACACTTCCTTGCGTTGCGCTGCAGGCCTGTCCTTCCACGGTGAGCAGGGGCTGGAATCAACTCATCTGTCCGCCAGGCAGTCCAGGGGCAACTGGGTCAGGTGCTGGCCAGGCGCTTGGGAGACAGAGGCAGTGGATGGGGCCGCAGTGCGGGCTGCTGCTTAGTCGAGGTTCCTGGGACAGAGCGACATGGACACGGGGACCGAGGGCGGGGGGGAGCCAGTCCCGCTCTCCAGCTCCCTGGTGGCCCGGTCTGTGCGTCCCTGGGGCCTAGCTCAGTGAGGCGGGAGAGGGCAGATCACGGGGCGCCTTGGGGGCTATGGGCGGACTCAGGGCTCCCTTCTGAGCAGGTGGAGCCCCGGGGAGGGCTCGCTTCGTACCAAGTGTCACCTGGCTGTTGTCCTGAGATGAGCCGGAGTGGAGTGCCTGAGGGTGCCGCAGGGGTCCTGGCAGAGAGCACGCGCTCGGCGGGAGGAGAAGTGGGTGCGAGAGAAAGAGAGGCTTCAGCACAAACAACCATGTGTGCTGACACCCACCACGTGTCAGCCGTACTACACCTCACTTCAGAGGTGTACACAGATTTGGGGGGTAGTGTTTTTTCCAACTTCGGGTATCCACCCAAGGAACATGAATTTATTAAAAGAACCTCAGCTCTCCATATACACACATGACGGGACGTCATGATGGGACTTTGACAAACTGTCACTTGCCCTGGAGACCACCTACAGCCAACGCTGGAGAGCCCGTGTTTTCACGGATGCTGCGGTTAGATGACTTTCTTGCTCTGAGGGCTGCATGGAGAAATGAGGCTCCCTCATCAGCGCCAGGGGCCGTCACCGGATGAGCAGCTCACGCCAGATATGCGTCTGGAACCACTGAGGACACGCAGGAGGAAAGGCTGGCGTGGGCCCGCGTGTCACCTGGGCTGGGCTGGCTGCAAACACGGACAGGCGTGCCCCCCACGTCCCCCTCTCACGGGGCTGTGCCCTCCGCCCAGCCACTGCACACACGAGCGACAGCCCGTAAAACCACCCAAGTGCAGGCCCCTGACACGACCCTGCGATGAGCTCTGGAAAGCTCTCACTGTGATGAGAAAGTGATTTCTACTGTCTGAATGAACTGTCTCTTGACTAACATCACCCAGCAGTGGAGCAATCAGGGACGTGCCCCCTGAGTCATAGCTGGCGTGGAACGGAGGGGAAGTATGACTGAAGAACTACACCCACCACTCTGAATCAGAGACGTTAGCGTCTTGTGATACGGACACTGGGTATTGGGAGTAAACGTGTTTCTGGCAACCTGGGTAGGTGAACCTGTAAGTCCCGCATCCGGCCCAGCACCGCCGACATGCAAACTCCTTCCTTCTCCTCTTCTATTCCATCCCCAGGGTTTCTGTCCCTTGTGCCTTTCCACTGCCTACAAGCTACAGGAACACGGGATCTGTATGCTCCAGTGTCCTGCCGCTAGGGGCTTCCTAAATACCTTCTGAAAAACTAATACAGTTAAATTAGAGCCAGGATCTCCTTAAGTCAGGTGGGCCTTACCTGGCCTAATGAATGAATACTCAAGGCTGCAAGCTGCACAGAGAGCAGAGGGAAAATGGGCAGGAATGAACAGAACAAGACCAGTGAGAAGACGGCTTTTGTTAAGCAGAGTGAAACAGCTGCACATTTACATATACAAGAGTTTCTTCTACAGGAATCTCCTTGAAGCCTCCTGCTGCTTACGCAGGCCTTGGTTCAAAGTATTCCTGGGGCGTCTACCGGGCAGGTCAGGGGACCCGATTTACGTGCTTTGCTTTAACAACTTTCTGAGGCTCGTAACTCACATGTACAAAGACCTGCATCCTTATCTCTGTCCCATGTGTGTCCCGTGTCCTGTAACACGCTCTCCTTGTCCCTGGTTTGTGTTATTTGATCATGAGGCCCCTCTGTGCTGTTTTCTCCGTTTCTTGCGCTTGGGGTTTGCTGAGCTTTTGGGATCTGTGTGTTTATAGTTTTCATGAAATTTGGAAAAATTTTATCCATCATCTCTTCACACACCTCTTCTGTTCTCCCCTCTTTGCCGGGTCCCCGACTATGTGTATATTTGGGGACTTGAAGTTGTCCCACAGAACTGACACTCTGTTCATTTTCTGGAAAATTCTTTTTTTTGTGTCTCATCTCACATGGTCTCCAGGGGCACTGAGCTCTTCCTTCGCAGTGCAGTCGACCCTTTATTCCATCCGATGTAATTTTCGCGTTGGACACGGCAGATTTCATCTCTACGAGTCCAACTGTCTTCTTTATATCTTCCCTCTAACTTTTTTGACGTATGGAACAGTGTTCTAAAAATGGGCTTAATGCCCCCTGCTGCTAATTTCAACATCTGGGTCAGTCAAGGTTGGTTCTGATAGATTCTTTTCCTCTTCATTATGGGACATACTTTCCTGCTTCTTTGCAAACCTGGTGATTTTTGGTTGGATTCCATCCATTGTGAAATTCACCTTGCTGAGGCAGTTAATATTTCTGCATTGTTACAAATACTCTTGAACTTTATTCTGGGACACGGTTAACTTACCTGGAAACCGGGTGGTCGGTCCTTTTGGATCTTCCTTTTAAGATCTGTTAGGCAGGTGTGGAGCAGCGCCCAAGGCAGGGCCAACACATCCCCACTACAGAGGCAAGACCGTCGGACACTCCAGCCAACGCCTGTGGACAGTGCCCTATTCCAGCCCGGCCGGAGGCAGCAGGCTCTGTGCCTGGCCCCGTGTCAACGCCTGGTGCGCCAACCCTTTTGGGTGGTTCTTCCCAGCCTTGGGTCGTTTCCTCACACGCGTGTGCTGGTCAGTTCTCCCCTGCACACACCGGGGGCCGTCTGAGCAGCTCTGTCCTGAGTCCTCCTGCCGGCCGGCCTCCCTGAGTTCTTCTCTCTGTCCTCGAGACCCAGGGAGTCCGCTGGCCTCTACCGACCCTGTCCCATTGCTGTGTCTCGGAAGCCCTCGCAGGGCAGTGAGCCGGGCACCTAAGGGGCCCACTTCACTTGTTTCCCGCTCCTCGGGGCAGTGTCCTTGCTGCCTGACGTCCGGTGCCCCGAGAACCATTTTCCCATGTTTTGTGTTTTTTGTTTTGCTTGTTCTGGACAGGAGGGAAAGTCTGGTCCCTGTTGCCCCATCTGGTCCGGATGTGGGCACCCCCGCAGGCCTAGTTTTCTTACCACTTGGCATGGCCACCAGCTGGACAAGGGTGGCTCTGGATGGCTTTAGACCGCTTCAGAGGAAATCACATAAAGTTGTGGTGGATGAGGTTCTGTCAGCAGCAAGCAGAGCCATGGCTGGCTTCCCGCTCATCATTAACTGAGCAGCTACTACGTGCCCCACAAGCGGGCTGTATTTACGTCCACGATCTCATTTTCATCTTTGTAACAACTTTACACAGTAAATACTATGGTTCCACTTTTAAGTATAAAGAAACCGAGACTCGCCCGACGCAATGTAGCTGGTTAGCGGACGGGGGAGAGCTGAAAGCCAGCTCGTCTGAAGCCCAAGCCTGTGCTCTACTCATTGCTCTCCCAAATGTACTAACAAGAAGGCCACGGGCCACCAGAAATGTCCGGGAACAAGGACGGGATCATGAAAATAAGTAAGTGTGCGTGATGGCCTGAAAATGCAGAATGACAACAATTACCCTGTTTCACTGATTCTAAGGGGTCGCTGGCTGTAAGAAGCACCATTACATCCCCGAGAAAGGGGATGCCCATTAAACTATGACATAGTGTTTTAAATGTTCAAATTAAATTTTAAATGTTAAAAAAAATCATTTTAAGATTGTTAAAATTTTAACAAAAAATTAAATTTAAATAAAATCGAAAGATTTAATGTTCTTTAGGGTCATATACAGTCATCTGGATCTCAATATTAGAGTTGTTAAAGTTTTACAAAATGCGTGTTAAAATCACTTAATTAGCGCAGTGTCAGTTACTGGTACCTACCACCTGCCATTGCTGCATTGACCCAACAGCACTAAGAGGGCGGCCTTACAGTCTGCACTGTGAGGAAACTGAGGCTCAGAGAGGTCAGTGGCACGTCCAAGGTCACACAGCTGGTAAACGGCGGTGCTGGGTTTTGTTATTTCTACCTGATATGCTTGTTTGAAATAAATCCATCTTACTACAGTATGTGTTTTCCTGCTGGCACGTCAGCCCTGTGTACGTGTGCATGGGTGTGTCGGCACACAGGTGTCCCCAGGGGGCCGAGGGAGGGAGCCAGGGTCAGTGAGCGTGGGCAAGGTGAAATGTCTCATCCGCCCACAACCCAGTGAGTGAGCGACTATGCCACAGATGTTACATACACTCAGAAAAAGCCTGGAGATTATTTACTGTGGCAGTAAACCAGCTTTTAAATTAGAACATACATCCGTTCAAATGAAAAACATCTATTGCCTCTGTAGATTCCCACTTAGTTTGAGTGTGTTAAAGACACACAAGCTGTGCTTGGGGAGCACAAGTGTTGAAGCTGCTGGATTAGAGGACGCCCCTTTAACCATCTTGCAGGGAGGATCCACTCCGGGGCACCACTTCTTTTGGTTCCCTTGTTACTTCTGTCCATAGAAAGATTCACACTTCTTTCTATGAATAAATTAAAAAACCCCAAACTGGACTTCCTTGGTGGCACAGTGGTTAAGAATCCACCTGCCAATGCAGGGGACACGGGTTCGAGCCCTGGTCCGGGAAGATCCCACATGCTGTGGAGCAACTAAGCCCGTGCGCCACAACTACTGAGCCTGCGCTCTAGAGCCCGCGAGCCACAACTGCTGAGCCCACGTGCCACAACAACTGAAGCCCGCGCGCCTAGAGCCCGTGCTCCACAACAAGAGAAGCCACAGCAATGAGAAGCCTGCGCACTGCAATGAAGAGTAGCCCCCGCTCACTGCAACTAGAGAAAGCCCGTGCGCAGCAAAGAAGACCCAACACAGCCATAAATAAATAAATTTATTTAAAAAACCCCCAAACCCCCAAACTTTCCTGAAGGTAAAAGTGAGGAGTCGGTCACTCACTGTGAAGGACAGCGGTAGCGACCACGAAGCCTCTAGAGACCGCCAGTCCCTGGGAGAAGAGCAGGAAGGTGGGCTGCTGTGTGGCAGCCTCGCTTCTGCTACGGGCTACGACTTCCACAGGGAGTCACCTCCGACACCAACGGATCTCTGCACCTCGCGCAAAAATGCTGAACCCACGAAGGTTTTGAAATAGAACAGAACAGAACTCCCTTTGGGACCTCACATCAGTAATATTCTCCCCCAAATCACAGATGTGTTAATGCAGAGACTGCTAAAATCCCAGCCCAGCAGTGGGATGTTTTTAATACGAACGTCTCAATTATGTTTCCTATTTCAGAAGAATAAGAGGCTGAGCTTTGCAGGCAGGTATCACTCAAGTCCCAAGAGCCCCTGCTTCTCCCATGCGGCCCAGAAACATAGGGTAGCGCGTGCACAGCCCTTCCTCTGGAAGGGCGTACCGGAGCCACTCTGGATGCGTCTGGGAAGCCGAGTCAATGTCCGAGGCGGCTAGGTCCCCCCAGTCTCCCCAGAATGTCCCCTGTTTCAGCATTACAAGAACCCCCTCAGCTCTGCACCAACTAGGATGGCTGGTCACCCTATCAATCAGACTCAACTAGGAATAAAACAGAAAACCTAAAACCGACTTCTTGTAAGTTATTCCCAAACACAAAACAGTGCAACAACCAGGACCTCTGAGCGCTGCACCCTAGCCAGTGGTTCTCCAAGTGTGGTCCCCAGACGAACTGCACCAGTCGCACCTACGAACATGTTAGAGAAACAAGGGTGGAGACCCCAGGCCGGAGCTGGTGCGTCACACTTTGGGGACGAGGCCCAGGAGTCTGGGTTTAACAAGCCCTCTGTGTGCTTCTGATGTGCCGACAAGTTTGAGGACCTCTGGTCTAGACGGTGCGTAGGCGGCAGACGAGACGCCGAGTAAGACGGAAACGGGAAAGCTCCCCAGAGAGAGCTCCTCTCTCGTAAGTTACCACTTACGTCCACTTCTGATGACGCAAGGTGACCCCCCGTCTCCAAAAAGTAACACACTGAGAAGAAAGGCGTCTTCAGGGGCAGTTCACGTGTGTCACACCGTCCATGGCCACATGTGAAGCCTATTTACGCTCGGAAAAGGAAAGGGTGCAGGAGAGAGGCTCCTCCCGGGCCCAGTGCACCAGAGCCCAGCTCCCCCTCCCCGGCTGGTGCTCTGGGCATGGCTCCAGTCACGGCAGCCTCCCGGGACCTCAGAGCCCTGGCCGGCGCCTGGACCTAGGAAACCGCGTCCTGTAGCTCTGCGTCTGCATGCGCGCGCGCACACGTACGGGCACTGCAGGGTCTGCACCAGACACGCGTGCGCAGTCACTGGAGCAGGTGGGCAACCCCTGGGCAGTCAGAACTCAGATCGCCTCGGTGCAAACTCGCTTCCCCAAGATGTCCCCCGCCTGTGCATGCGTCAGGAGGGGCCCCTCCCTGCAAGCACGTTCAGCAGACGCTCTGCGGTTTCCAGAAAGAGCTGAGTATTTTGTGGCGGCTTCTTTTACCTCTGGGACCTGGCTCATTAGAAAAGTGCACAAAATCACCAACCTCCTGATGGTCGGGAGGTGAGCAGACTCAGGACTGCTGCTCTGAGGCCAGCGGACAGCTCCAGATGGATGAGGCGGTGCCACCAGCGCGCACGCGCGCGGCGCAAGGGAGGGGCTGCACTCCAGGCCCGGGACACGCGGGCGTGGCCTGGGGATGCGGGGAGGGGCCCCGGTTTCCTCCGCTGCAGGGGTGCCTATTTCCTCAGGAAGAGCTGGAGAGGTTACTCCTCAGGATGGTGAAAGCTGTCTTGTCACCTGGCCAAAGGGAAATTCCAAGAGCCACTGGGAATCGCGGGCACACACCCATCACAGCTGCGGACACGGAGGGTGACGACTCCCAACCTCCATTTTCACACAAAACCGCGTGTGCAGCTCAGCGGCAGGGCCTTTAAAACCGTTAATCCCATGTGCTCCACAGGCTCCACCAACTCTAACTTCATCTCCACGTGTTACTAGAAAGCACACACCCAGGCTGTGCTGGTGAGAGAAGGATGGACACCTCCATCGAGGAATCAGCCGGGGAAGAAACGAACAGGAGACTGTGTATCAGGCTGGAAAAACGAGCTCGGGAGTTTATGTTTTAAGAATGGAAAGAAAAATAAAGGAAATGGGAGCAGGGGAAAGGACAGGACACCAGAGGCATGGGGTGAAAGGACCCAGGGAGGGCCCGGGGCAGCCGGGAGGGTCTCCGGGAAGGGCTGGAGCTGGGAGGTGGGCTGGAGAGGCCGCAGAACCACCCCCCCAGAGGCTGGGCTCCACGCAGCCCGCGGGCCCCCTCAGGGCTCCGGGGCGCGGGGCCGGCTGCTCCCGGAGCCCTCAGACGCCGTCCCCGCCGTTTCCAGCTTCTGGAGCCGCCCGCGTTCCCGGGTTGCTGGCCCTTCCTCACATCACGGGGACCCACCGCCTCCCTCTTCGGGTCCCTCGTGATGACAGTTGGGGCCCACCTGGAGGTCCAGGGGCACCTCCTGTCTCACAACCCTGAATTCGACCACCTTCAAAGTGCCTTTGCCGCCACAGGTCCCAGGACTGGTAAGGGATGTGTTCAGGAGACCCCATTCTGTCTGCTACACAGACTGGGGGCAACGCAGCTTCAGCACAGGGTCCTCTGCTGATGGAAAACCGACCCAAAGTTAGATCCTTCTGCGTGCTTTTCTGCAAGGGAGGCCATCAAATGTATAAACTTCCCCCGAGACTGGATCTCCTGGTTTATCTATTTTGTCCATCTCTTCAAGACTCTCCTTGGGAAGCTAGCGTTTAATTTGAAATACTTTGTATTTGACAATGTGGCAGAAGTTTCACCATGTACAGAAGTGCAGGAAAGAGAGTCTTTCTTTAAGGAAACGTCTTCATGCTCCTACTGATTTATCTGAATATGACATTTCTTTCATTATGTAAGAAAACTTCTCACTTTTATTCTCAACTACTCTTGAAAGGTTTTATTTTTATTCTGAATTTAGTTGCTCTGTTTGCTGGAAAAAATCAGCAATCCTTTCATTTCTTTTTCATATATTCCGAAAAGTCATCAGAAGAAAATTGAAAACTAAAAATTGGATGTTCAGAGCAAACGGAGCTCCCAGTGTCACTAACAGCTCCAGGGTTGGCAGGGGGTAGGGGGGCATGGAGGGGGGGAGTCTGGAGTAAGCGTCACAAGCTACCAATTATTAGTTTGTGCCTCGGAGCGGGGTGCAGATCTACAATCGTCTGGCTCCTACGCACTCTGAACAGAGTCAGAAGCTGCACAGGAAGGGCCCTGCGGCACATTTTTAATTCTCGTGTGTGGCTAGGAAAGGCTGAGTTAAAGACACTCTGTATCAGGGGCACTGATTCAAGGAGGAAGCCTGCAGCACCACAGGACAGCAGCAGCTCTGCTCGGTGCTCTGCAGATCCGGGCTCCTCTGTGTGACGAACACTTGGCATGGCAGGCAGAGGTGCTGGCGGGAAACTCGCCGCGGCCCCTCCTGTCCACCTGTGGTCACTGGACTCCAGGCACCTACGTGTCCTGGACACAAAACTCCATCCCAGCCCTGTCTGAAATCTGAGACCATTTCTGTACTTTAAAAGATGACTGAGACGCAGTGACAGGAGGCAAGGCGAGGGGTCGGCCTCACCTTCTCCCGTCCAGAAGTCTGAACAGCCAAGTACACGCCAGGAAAACCAGCCGCGGCCCTGCACAGGTAGGGCGCACGTGGAAGGGGCCCGGGGGTGCCTGCCTCGGGAAACTCCATGGCACCGACGGGGCAGCAACTGTGACACCCGTCCCCACACTCACTGTCCCCTTCCTTGTCCCCCCACTCCCCCCTCTCCCCATCCTGGACAGCGGGTCCATCGTTTTATCCAAAAGGGTGAACTATGCCACGCTCCGGGTTAGAATTACCCAACGCACCCAGTTCTTCACATAAACCGTGTCTGTTATTCAAAAGCACAGGTGACCCTCCTTTCGTTTTGAATGTCTCGGCGTTTTCGTCCCACGGAGGATGACGTACACGGGAGGGCAGACCCGTCCTCTAGCCTCTCAGGCCCAAACAGCACTGCTGGCTGCAGCGTCCCCCGGCACTGAGGTGACTTCCAAACCTAAAGACAGGCTTGTGCAACTTCAGGATAAATATTCAAATTTAGGAGAAATGAATCATATGTCATTTTCTCATACGTTCTTTGTGATGAAAAAACTAAAAATAGAATAATTTATTCCATTCTATTTTCTTACATTAGGCCATCAAAGCTAAGGGGCTGGGCAGAAGTCTTCTCACTTTAAAATTATATATAAATACTAATTATAAGTAACGAATAAGTTTATTGATAAATACATGTCTTCCTTTCCATATCTCTATAAATGTTTCTTCCTTTTCTGTAAGCTTAAAGTACATTCCTTAAAGTGAATTACTTTTGCTTGCTGATGACGGGCATGACAAATAACTGTATTTGCGGCAAAATGTGTTCCGATTCAAAGAGAAACAGTTCTTCCAAAGTGGCTAAAAGCTGATTCCCAACATAGGAGCTTGCCTTTTCGTGGGATGTGATGTTATGCGACCTCAGGTGTCCAGACGCTGAGATGGGGCGTGACAGGCCCTTCTTCCTGGACACGGCTCTCCGGGCGTCACGGGAACCGGACCCCACGTGGGACCGGGGAGATTCTGGAGAAAGCTGCCGCGGTCCGCGTGGTCACAGCCGTTTCTCAGCAGTGGCCGACACAAGCCCAGATTCTGTCCACCAGAGGAGCCCGGCCTGACTCTCAGACAGCCGAGCGCCGGGGCCTCCCCACGGGCAGTGCTGTTGGGTCGGGTCTGCTCCGGAACTTGGTTTTCAGATCCACGTTAAGGACTCGAAGTATCACAGTTCTCTCCTCCTTTTCTTCACCTTTGACACAGGCTTCTTGTACAAATGCGTTTAAGCCCACGGTCATCCCACACAAGAGATGGGTTTCTGGATGTCGCTGCGCCTGACTTCCTAAGGCCCCGTCGACTGCACTGATCACCTGTCACTCATCTGCCACGGTGACAGGACTCGGCAGACACGACCGCAAGACCAGACACGGCTCTCGACTCTAACAAGGGGACACATTTGCCAAGGGGACAATTTCAGCTCTGACACCCAGGCTTCCCACCCCTCATTCCCACTGGAGGCCCCGTGGGAACACTGGCCTCTCTCCTCTGAGGTCTGTGGCAATCGTGCTCCTTTTTTCCCAGTTTCAGGTGAAGAATGCCCATCAGCGAACACTGGGGGAAGCCCCCTGCAGGCCGACCATCAGAGCACGGCCAAGGCCAACCTCTGGGCTGCACGAGCCTGGGCCCTCCACCCGCTGCTCTCACCTGTGTGGCTATGATCATCCTGCTTGTGCATTTTTCAGTACTGCCTTTTCCACTCGGCATTTCAGCTCAAACTTCTTCCTCGGTTATTCCACGGTCTGGATGAAGGCAGCCTTCAACGGCTCCATTGCGTTGTGGCCACTTGAAGCTTTGTGCACCATTATTCTGCATGATTGGACACTGGGGTCCACAGTCTCTGAACCCTGAGAACGTAACGTTAGAGGCAAACGCTCAGGTCCGCAGCTCAGGGAGGGCGAGAAGGCATTCAGCATCTCTTACTAGTTCCTGGCTCATAACCTTCCAAAGTCTCTTGCTGTCAACTGAACTGGGCATGGAAACATTTATAACTGGTGGTTTGTGGATAAGAGAGTAGTATTTTAGCAGTTAAGTGAATCTCAAGTTTCAGTACCTCTCAAATGTTGTTTACCCAAAATTTCAATATTATTATTGGTTGGGAAGAGAAGGAATTAAAAGTACATCCCCATGTGCCACCAGAACCACATGTCTGCTAGCCATGCTTTTACGTGACTTGAAGAAAGCAAAGCCCAGTCATAAGGTTTCGAGGCCAAAACAAGGGCTGAACAGACTGTGATCTTAAAAAGCACCTGTCTTCCTGCCCACCTGCTCCGTCAAGGATTCTGGGCCTCAAAAGCGGGAGAAGATGCTCGAGGACACGTGGCCGAGGGGAGTCAGGAGCGGACAGCTTCCTGGGGCCTCTCTTCCCGGCCTCACAGGAGGCACCGCACGCCGGCCACGCAAGGCTGCCTCTGTCCTTCCCCACTGCCCACTCGGAGCGCCCGGATCGGGGACTCAGAACGTGCACCTCCACAGAGAAACAACTCTACCTGCAGTCACGAGGTGTGGCTAAAGTATTTTGATGCGCATTTCAGATGTGTAACTGGGAAAACAGGCTTTGGTTGGTCAGGGCTGGTCCCCCATATCACTTAAAACCTGCTTTCTGGGAGGAAAATCCGTTACTGCACTGAGAACATCGTAAGACAGGCTGCACCCTCCCTACTCACACAGGTGAATAAACTTCTTAAACATTTCCTGGAATCAGGAAATGTATAAGCAATTGAAGTGAGAATACACAAATCCATTCTCATCCGCTTTTAATGGCACAGTGAGGAACTGTGCAGAAGCACCGAGGGGGAGGCCCGGTGCTCACCCGTCAGGCCTGCAGGCCACGGCCATGAGCCACTGGCCCACCAGGCCTGCACGCGTGGGAACAGAGGCGGCATCTCGTGAGCCTCCGGGCCGGGAAGCCTGTAGCTGCAGACGCCGGGTGTTCCCAGCGAGAGTCCAGGCTGCTCAGAGAAGGAAAGGCAGGTGAGAGGGGGAGTCTGAGGAGGGGGCCTGCAGTGGGGACCCAAACAGCGACAGGGCACAGGGTGGGCAGAGCCGAAGTGAAGTGTGACATTAACAGCGAGGCAGTTTAGGTGTAAAGACCGTTCTCCATGGGGAGGAAGCCCCATGGCATCCGATAAGGGCGATAAAGTGGCTCCGACTGTGGGAAAAGCAGGCTTGGTTTTCCCTCAAACTATGCCTGCTGTAAACTCCGCTAGAATACTCCTTTTCAGTTAAATCCAGTAACTACTCTAAGAATCCCGAGGGCACGCTGAAGAAGGACCGAACGGCCAGGTGGGCCCGTGGGGCCTTGAGAACATGCCTGGAGCCCAGGGAAGAGCCCAGGTGCCCGAGAAGGCAAGAGGCCACGACACTTTCCTCCTCCTGGGCTGCATCTCACAGCTGGGAGGATCAGCAGGTCTGCTCAGAAAGACTTGTCTACAAGGACACTACAACGTGGGCCAGCCCCTCCCAGAAAGAACAGGTGACAGGGTGGGCGACGCGTTCCAGCAGGGCCACCGCGACCCCTGGGCGGCCCGTACGCGGCTCACAGGCTCAGCCCTGCAGCGGATGGTTGGGTCTGTGTCCTCTGATCCCCCCCCCCCCCCCCCGCCCCCATAAGCTGCCCTCGCAGAGGCCTGAGATGCTGCTTCCATCAGAGGAAAAGGGAGAAGGAGGGACTGATCAGGAATCTGTGCTGTAACCAGGCTTTAGAGCGGGGACAGAGGGTTTGGAGTCTGGGGGGAAGGAAAAGGTAGCTCCTCTCAGCGGAAGTGGTCTTTCGCTGAAAGCTGCCCAGCTCGACGGGGGCCAGGCCCTCCAGAGTGACAGGGCACATCACACAACAGCTTCCGGCTCCACCGTGGAATTATCCCTGGAAATAGTCAGGAAACTTACCTGCGTACATAAAACGATAACCTAAAACCCATACAAGCTCACAAGGTAAATGACTTCCGATCTTAAAAGATCGTTTTTACGTTGCCTGAGTCTCCAGAGTCTGGGCCCGTGGCCAGCGGCAGGTAGCCCAGGACTCACCGCCTGTCAACGCGTCCCTGCAGCGGCCGGGCTCTCACCTCCTCGCCTTCAAGTCGACTTTGTCTCTAAACCCTGCGGATACCCCGCCCCTCCCGCAAGGCAGGGAGAGACATCTGCGTGCACAGGCCTGACAAGCTGGTCCACGTCACGGCTGAGACCACAGCAGACACATCACCAACCTGGGAGAGGCAGTCCACCAAACTGATGGATCCAATCCCTGAGGCGGCGAGCTGACGCTTGAATTCCTCCTCTGCATCTATCTGTGGGGTTCCCTTCCAATCCCTGAAGCGGCGAGCTGACTCCTGAGCTCCTCCTCTGCGTCTATCTGTGGGGTTCCCTCGCTCAGCCATCAGACGCTCCATGGCCACGTGCTCTGCACCCTGCACGGAGTCCACGGGTCGTGGTCCCACAGACCTTCGGCCACCAGATAACTGAGCATCCACCACAAAGCATCCAGAACGTACGACGGCACAGACACGGCCCACGCTGACCCGCAGCTTCTGAAGATGGGTCGGAAGGCCAAGGCCATCTGGGCACAGAATCCTGACTTTCAGACTTCCACTGTCAATGTAACTTTAATTGGTAAATGATCTTTTGAAGTTGCCGAGTTCAGCGTGTGGGTCCTACGAATCTCCTCCCTGGGGGGTGAGAGCTCTCCGTGGCCTGTGGGGTAGGGAAAGCCGTCTCGCTTTTCCAAAGCGCCCCCTGAATTTGTGGGGGGCTTAGCTACAGATGCGTGAGGGGACGGCTACACATCATCAGTTTGTACAAAGGTCTAATCACTCAAAATGGGCGTTTGGAAAATAAAACCCTATAAAGAATACTGGAGCCAGGCGAAAACTTGGGAGCAGAGAGGGAAGGGCAGACTGGGCCGTTCAGTTTGACTTTCTCAGCATGAAGACTGGAAAGGATCGATGCTTCCCTAAAATTACATTAAAAAAATGATGGATTCGAGCATTTTTCCCCTGGGGAGAATCAGCTTCCATGTGCTTCTCCACGAGGCTGAAACCAAAAGTGGGCATGAAGGACACAGCCTCCGAGTGCAGACCAGGCACGCGGCTGCCCCGTCCCTGCAGGTCCAGAGCCCCCAGACCACTCGCAGCTGCTCTGAGATGAGCCCTCGCAGACAGTTAACTTCTGAGCAGCCTTCTGGAGACCACAGGGCACCCGGCCTGAGCCCTGCAGGCCAGGCGGCCCCCAGCGCGCACGCCTGCCACTCTTGCCTGAGCACAGACCTCGCTGTTATGCGGTCTCCGGCCACTTCTCTAAGGACACATGGACACTCGCACACCCACGACGGCGCTGACCTTTATCCCGAAAGGAGCGCATCGCTGGGAAGTAAGTGGAGAAAACCACTCGGCCACTGCTTGCACTGAACCCGCCCCATACACAGCCTGCACGTTTGGGGGCATTCCTCCCAATTTTCACAAATTCAGTCCACCTCGCTTATCTCTGTGCATTGGGTCTGTCTTCACCCGAGACTTTGGCACCAACGCACCCCGGTCTCCACCCCTTAGGTGCCTTGGGGAGGTTGGAAAGTTCTTCAGCGGGACTCTGTGCAGTGTGCCGGCTGCACAGGACCAGCTGGGTGGAGGGGTTGCTAACAGGGCTTCACAAACGCCATCGTTGAGTGTCCAGGGTGATGGGATGTGCCAGCCGGCAGGCATCCGTCACCCACAGCAGGTGCCCTGCAAACCTGCGCCTGTCCCTCCCCCACCTGAGTGCCGGCGGACACCTGACATGTGTCCTCTGCTTTAACTTCCAGGGCCGTGACCGACTCTGATTCTCTCCGACACCCAGAAACGGACTCTAGGACCGAGACAGGCACCTCCAAGAGGGGAGAGGCTCGGGGCTTCCGGTGGACGCAGGGGTTGCTGACTGACTAACGCAGGCAGGTGAATCCAGAGTCCGGTCTGAGGAGTTTCCTTTGATAAAAATTGCAGCACTTTACACTAATATGGTATCTTCGATGGTGAGATCTCGAGCTGCTTCACACGCGCTAACTTCCCTTCCCAGTACTTTTGCGTAGTTTAGCACACCCTTCATTCAGAAGACGGGGAAACGGGTGCTGAGTCAGGGGAACATGAAGATGAAGCCAAAGGCGCCACTTTCGAACGCCACCTTCTATCCTCACGCCTACGTACCTGACCCCAGTGTTCCCCCTCGCTGTTTCCTTCTGATGAATAAACTAAAACCACTGCCGGTGGTTTACATGAACAATACCTGCGAAAACCACACCCTGACCTACTGTCTACGTGATGGTCAGGGCACAAAATGTCACACAGACAGAAGATGCAGGAGAAATAATGATATCGTTGACTCACGTTTAAAATAAATACACACTTTTGAGCCTGGGATACAGGCCGTAACGCATAAGGGTATCAGAAATAAAGTCCAGCTGCCTGGAAAAAGTATAAAGATGAGGAAGGCAGACAGAAAAGAGGCTGAATTACTTAGAAATACAGAGCAACGTCATGGAAAGTGCAGACAAGGAAAGGAGAGTATTTCCAGTAGGTCGTGGGTGGTGTGCTTTGGATTTCAGCAGAGGCTGGGGACTGAACAACCTAAACGTTACTTAGCCAGGGTCCAGGAGGGCAGGCGAGGAGCGGGGCACCTGAGTCAGGAGGACTGACATCAACCTAAGCAGGTGTGCAAAGCTGTCCCTGCTGAAGAAAGCCGAAAGCCACGGCCGTGGGGTCTGCGTTTGCCCCAGAGCGATGCAGCTGTGAACACAGACTATGTAGGATCCAGACTCGGATGTGAGGCAGCTGGACGGGAAGAAATGTGACCTCGGTGGACGCTGTCACTGGACAGGCAAAGGCTTTGTTTCATGTGTAACCAGACAAACACGATGTCAGGAGGGAAGTGCTGGCCTTTTGGTAAATATGTTAAAGAAACCAAGAGCTAGCCCCGTGGCCTTGGCCACCGCTGTCCTGATGGGACAAGCCGTCCTGGTTTCACCCCAGTGGGTGCTGAGCTGTCCTCACTCCCTCGGGGCTGGGGTGTGGTCGCCCAGCACCACGCAGTGACCGGGCCAGGTTCTCGCTGCCCACCCCAGGGCTGCTTGTTTCTGTCCCCACCCCTGGCTGCTTGGCCGCCCTGAGCAGCCGGGGGAAGAGATGATGCCAAGGGAGCAGCAGCCACCCGACCTGTAGGGCAGCTGGGAGGGGCTGGTGCACGGAAAGAGTATGTCATATTCACCAACCCGAGGACGGACCACATCCATGGGCATGCACGCCACATCTACGGGCCCCAGAACAGGCCCCACATCCACGGGCATGCACACCACGTCCACGGGCCCCAGGTCCACGGGCCCGCACGCCACGTCCACGGATGAGCCAGACTGTGAAAACGGCTCCTCTCTCACCTCAGCGGGCGGCACTCGGCACAAGGACCTCATAGGAAAATCACAACTGTTCTGACCCACATTCTCTCTTTTGTTTTTCCTATTGATCTGATCCACAAGCCGTTAGAATTCTGATTTCTTCACACTGTCACTGTAAGTTAACATTTTTAGCAAGAGAGCCACCCTCAGTCAGGTCAGTCCTGTTCATCTGGGAAATGTAAGAGTAATAAAAACTGTATTTGGGATGCCTGTGTTGGACAGCACATCCAAAGCCCACTTCAATACACTTGACTGAAATTTTCACCAAAATAGCTGTGCAAAGAGGAAGACACTGCAAGCCTAAGCTTCCAAAGCTGAAACTAAATCGAATATTTCTCTTCAGCATCTTAACATGCCTTAGAGAAACCTCGACATATTCCCCCAAGTTCAACTGTGGCTTTAGAGGGTCACAGCTGCCTCATTTCCTCTGCTGACCTATTTTCCAAAAATAATAGAAACAATCTGAATTTAAAAGGTACCGTGCCTTTCTAATATCACTCTGCAGAGAATTAACTTCATTCTCAACAAAAATCCCTGAGAAACAGGGAGACACCTCATCATAAAGTTGCAGAATATGTAAAAAAAATGAATAAAAGCGTATTTAGATGAGTCTTCCTGGAACGGCTGCTAAGGACCCATGTTTATGAGATGAACAAGTCCCCGTCTTAGGAGACAAGGGTCCTGCCCCGTTCCCGACATGGCCCGTGAATCACAACAGCTGCGAGCTGTTTAGGAGTCAGTCTCCACCAAGAACCTTGTTTAACTAACTTAACGGAACTGGTTAGGGGGACGCCTCAGAATATGACCAGTCAGTGGTCAGAAGGCACCTGTCAAAGGACAGGTGGGTGATCTCAGAGGCAGAGGGACTCTGTAGGGCTTAAGGATGACTCCTGGTTGGTTGTGAGACTCACAACAGCAAGAGCAGGAAGGAAGGAAAAGAGGTCAAAATGCAGGCAGAAGAAGAGGGTGAGAAGAGAGGGGAGGAGGGCCGAGCGCTGCCCAGGCAGCGGAGGACGCACCGCGCGGGAGCCTGGGAGGGGCCCTGGCGCCAGCGTCCCCATGGGGCCGGCGTCTCCCCGGGAGACCATGTGGTCCCTGCACCGCGTCTCCGCGGTGCCACTGCTTCACCCCCAACCCGGAACGCTCCCTGGGTCTCTTTTTAAGCACAAATCTCCCTCAGATCCTACTGTTGTCGTGCCCTCGCCTGGTGCTGCCTCAGACGTGTGTGCGGCTGGACCTTGTCTGCGGCGGCCCAGGCGCACGTTCACGGTGTTTTTCGAGGGCGTGTCTGAAGCTTTAAGCTGACAGTTAACTAGAATCTTCCAACTCTTCCTCCTCCTCAAGGTGATAATAATGTGTTTTCCACACAGCAAGAGACACTGGTCCAGCAACGGGTCGAAGTGATTAATTCAGTATTTTCTTCCAGCAGAGCCCTCTCCACGAGGAGCACAGCTCTGTCAGCGCCGCGAAACTCAGTTCAGCTTCCAACCTCTGCAACCGTAAGATGACGCCTTTGTGCAGTTTTCAGCCACTCTGTGATCGTTCGTTGCAGCAGCAATGGGAAACCAACACAGATTTTCGGCTGTAAAAGTGATGCCCAGCTGCCTCTGAGAAGCAAGCGCAGAGACGGGTTTTCGCGGGAAGATTCCTGCCGGGGGAGGACGGTGAGGGGGCAGGGAGGTGCCGAGGGCGGCTGGTCTCCGGCCCGTCAGCGGTACCGAAGTTCCGGGCTCGGCCCGGAACGTGCTGGACCCCGGGGCCTGGGACAGCCTCTGGGAACAGACGTCCGCAGGACCTGAGGGGTCCTCACCTTCACCAGGACTGTCCGCTCCACCGTGTAGGATCAAGCAGAGCCGGCCGCGCTAAGAGCGAACGACCTTTCCTGCCCGAAGCTGTCGGGGCCAAAACCAAAGACATACTGAAAACCACGAAAACATCAGGACCTGAAGAGCTCGAAGGAGGCTGTCAGACGTCTTCTGAAAACCAGTGACGTCACAGGCCTGTACGATGCTGCTGACGGCGACAATTACAATGATGACAGCAATAAAAGCCGCTTATACTCAGACGGGCCTCCATCCTTACGAACCAAAACGCTTCGCATCCCGCCTTCCGGGGCACGTCAGTTTGGAATTAGGTCTCTGCTTATCCCTGAAATGCAGTTTGCCTCAACGGAGGTAGGAATCACCTTCCAGCTCATGTCAACTCTCTGGCATCAGCCCTTGAAACCTCTGAGGAGCCTCGAAGGCAGGGGCTCACGATGGAAGGTGGGGAACACTTTAGTCCGTCCCCGAGGCTCTTGGACACAAATGCTTAATATATGAATTCTTAACCAGTGTTCTCAGCCCGAGTTTCTGAGACTGACTTCCCGCACCCAAACCTGCCTGGCCGGGGACCAGTTCCTGCTCCAGACCCCCCGCCCCAAACGCCCCTCTCAGGGCCTCAACTCACCTCACGTACACGTAGCCCCAAACCCAACCGCCTTCCTCCACACCAGGCCACCAGCGCCCCGAGGCCCTGAGGCCCCTGCCCCGCGAAGGGAGTCCTGTCCCCGGGTCCCGCCACCTGTGCGTCACCATCCGATCTGGCCCCTGACCCTGTGCTCTCCATCTCTGCAGCGTCCTGGCGCCCGTCACCGTTCTTCTGGCCGCCACCACCGGGTCCAGTGAGCGCCCCACTGCTCCTGCCTCGGCCCAGCCTGCGGCTGCCGAGCTGTCCCCTCACCTGGGGGAGACTCGCTGCCCGCTGAGGGCCTTCCCTCCCTCCCCCACCCGCTACGAGGACTCACTTCCACGGTCGGAATTCAATAAACATTCCTTCTGAATTAAACCTCTAAGGCCTCAACCCTATAGGGATACTCTATATGTGCTGATATACCTTCTGAGAAGCTGAAGGTAAATAAGAATTATATTTTAAATGTATGTGACGAATGCACTAAAGGATTCCTGTAACGAATCCTAAAAACTGCAGAATCTTTCAGTGCCTGGGCACCGGCCCGTTTCTTGCTTTGGGACCGCATTACAAAATGCACGAACCAGATCTGGCTATGAAGTACAGCGCCTGCTCTGAACAGCGGCTGAGTGGAGCTGGGTGTTCGCCAGCAGGCAGAGCACATCAGGTGTGATTGTGCAGGAGGCCAAGCAGAGCTGCCGAGTTAGGGAGCAAGGCCATCAGCTGCGGGGAGCAGCTCGGAGGCTCCGACCACGGCAGTCAAGCGAGCGCTCAACTGTGCCAGCAGGTGTGACGGTGAGTGAAGAGACCGGTCTGCCCCGAGCCAGGGGTGTGGAAGCGAAGCCAGAGGAGGCCTCGAGGGAAGAGAAAGGCCGGTGCAGACAGACAGGACGGAGCTCTGGGGGACCCAGAAGAGCTAGTGTCCACACGTGAACTCTGTGCTAGGAAAAACACTCAGACTTGCTAAGGAATTATGAGCCTTGTCGGACGCACAGAGCAGAACAAGTGGAAGAAGGACACACAGATAGTGTTATCTGCGGAATCTCCATGAAAAGGTTTCTGAATCACGGTTATTTCAGGAGATAATTACGGCTGGATAGAACGGAAACAGCACTGCTGATTTAAGAAACCAACAAACAGCAAACAGGGATTCCTGAAATTCTGGAGTACAGACGCCAGTGGCCGGAGATGAGAGTGAAGAGGGAGTGGCTCCTGTGAGCGACCAGAGCCCTGCAGGTAGCAGCTGAGCTGGGGAACAGACTGCCCTTCCTCAAGAAAGGAGCTGCAGAGGCTACAGCACATTTCCAAGATGCTGGGATTTATGTTGTGGAGGTCAAGAGGTCATTGCTATGATTACAAATGAGGGTAGTCATGACCTGCTCAGCGTTTTTGGAACAAAGGTACAGATTTTATAGGAATTCCCGATTGGTACAAGGAATGAAAGCATCTACATTAAGGCTACCAGGGAGATTTTGGGATGCAAACAAAAAGAATTTAAAACAAATTTTTTTTAATATAAGGGAAGGTATATAGTTACGTACATTCACCGAGGTATTTAAGTCTTTAATAGCATCATTCTAACCTGGATCTAATCATAAACCTTCAAGGAAAAACAGGAGGAAGTCGGGGGCATCATGGTCGGGACACAATTGTTCTTTCACTAGACGTAAACGCTCTTGAGGGGCCAGGAGCCGAGGGAAGAGCCCAGGCTTTAGGAGGAATGTCACCCACCCTGGGGGCTCTGCGCGGCGTCCTGTGAAGCACGGAGGCCACATTGTGGAATAGCTGAGACTCAACTGGAGAGACTGAAACTACAGTTCTCTCGGTTAAGTTCAAGGAAGGAAAAGGGCAGGAAAGGCCAGAGTGATTAAGGAGGGATGGAAAGATTAGTATGAGGAACCGAAGAGGGAGGCTTACAACACATGAACAGTGACGCAGAGATATAAACTATTTGTAAAATACAAGCAGTAAGAAGTTCAGAGAATAACTACAAAAGAGGAAGCATTGTGACAGCATTCCACGCCGTTGCGCTCGGGCAGTTATAAAAGCAGAGAACACTGGGCCTGCACCTTGACGCTTACAGAATAAGGAGCCTGGCCTCTCCTCTTCCAGATCCTGGAGCAGAGAGAGGGGCTCGCCCTTCACTGCTGTGTCTGCCCCCTCTCCGCCTGGCCCCCACCATCCAGACGAGGAACAAAGGAAAGCAGGGGCGTAGGGGTGGGATTAGAGCACTGGAGGGATGTGGACGGGAGAGATGGGTGCTTCTGGCAGAGCCGGAGGAGACAGGTCGCGGGCAAGGGAGGGTCCCGTTTCCTGCTAAGGGCAGGGACGTGTGCGAGGGGCTGAGAACAGCTACGGGGGAAGAAGGGACCGTTTCAAGGCTCCCAGTGTCCAGGGATGGCGCTGGGCAAAGCTCTGACTGGTATTTATACAAGTCCTCTGCTGACAGATCAGATTCCTGAGGTCTGGAAAGTGTTACCCAGCATTATTCTAAACAGGGCTATGAGATAGAACAAGCAATTACGGGCCATTTAACTTAACATCATTTACAGAAAAATATTAGGAGAAGTTTGCAGAGGGGACAACTCAATGAGCATATGGTAATTTGATTAGAAACAGGCCACATGTTTTTACTGAAGGAAGGTGTTGCTTTAACTAGCTTGTTGGCCTTCTTTGAAGTTACTGCTTTCCCAGCTCTAGATTTTAACTCAGGAATTTTTTCTAGTATCTATACAGAACGCGAATAAACATTAAGTATCGAAGCAAAGAGAGCAAAAACCAATCACAGCTGAGGACATTAGAAATACAGTGGCAAGAAAAGCGAACGTTAGAGGCAAATAATACAGCGAGGAGAAACTCCGCTCCATCACCCAGTAGAGTTTAAATCAAGACATTTCTCGTGGAAAATAGGTGATTTCAACTTCGGTCTGTTAATGTGTTTCCCATGCCATTTCCTAAAATGCTCTGCAGAAAAAAGGCAATTTTTTGTTTGTTTCACTGAAAAGAAAAAACTCTTAGCTTTTTTTTTTTTTAAGTGAACTGAACGTTTGGTGTCATTAAAATTCGGCACATCAGGATGAGTACTTCCCAATACAACCTTTGTGAATTTTCCAAGTTAAAAATTCTCAAACAAAAAGAAGACATCTTCGTTATTATTTTAAATTAAGTAATAGGTCAATGTTAATTTTCTCCTATTTACATGACAATTCCATACCACTGAATAGCTACTGAATCTTCAGAAAGAGGGTCAGAAAGGATAAAAATCAAGATAAAACAAGAATTTAAAAAATCAGAGTACCTATTAGCGTTTGCTAGAAGCCCTGATTACACCACGTTATTGACTTTTTAATGGTTAATACGTACACTTCACCAGTGACGTCCTACTTTTTAAAAGGCACTCGACTCGAGTAACTGACCTATTCCTCTCTACACTCTCCACGAGGGCCGGATGGGTCTGTCTCGTCCATGCTGAATTCTTAGGATCTAACACAGGGTTTGGTGAACATCTGTTGAACGAATGAATAACTAACAATAACAGCATTAATACTGGTATTTTACCATGTGCCGGACACGGCTCTAATGAGCACTTGTGTAAGTGACTCTCTTAATTCTCCAGCAAGTCTTTGAAAGAAGTTTGACTATGAATCCCGTCTTTAAAGACAGCCAAACAGAGGCACTGAGAAGTAACACGCCTGAGTTCACATATCTGGTAACTCAGGCCGTCTGGCCTTAAGCCCAAGCCCGCTTCTTCCCCGCACACAAATGCACAATGCCACAGCTCTGCGTACACGTACAGGCAGAGGAAACGCCAGAGGGGACAGAGGTACAGGACCCAAGTATTCGTGTTGCCATCACCGATGCTGGGATTCAGGGGCAATGGGACATGCAAAGTCCAATTTCCAGGATGAAGCTTCCCACAGCAGTAAAACTCCTCAACATGCAAGGGAAGCCCAGAGGTGTCCAGAGCAGGAACCAGAGAACAGGACTCCGCTCAGCTCAACTGGACACCAGAGTCCTAAGCTCAGAACAAAACCTTTCAGGACTGTCCACTCTGGAGCAGAAGCAGGACCAAAGATTTTGTGGTGACAAACCAACGAGGGAGAGGCTTCCAGCTGGGAGGCCTGCCCCGCACAGCACCGCTGGCGGCCTCTTTGGGGTCAGTGCTGGCCTGTGCTGCATATACAGCCTGCCTCGCTTGGTCTGAATCTCACTCGGAAAACAATGCGAATCTTTATCTCCCTTTAGTCTTGCTTTAGGATACCGGTGTTCTATGACCTGCTTCTTCCCCCCAATTTTCTTTACGGCATTTTTTTCTTTCAATCATTCTGGCCCCACTGGACTCTGAGAAGATCTAGTTTATGCGTTCGTCTCCGGGGTGTGCTAGGTGCTGAAGACACAGGATGAAAGCCGATCAGGAGAACAAGCTTTTCTAGAAAGCGAGGAAGGATGAGAGGGAGGCTGTGGTACCTGGAAGATGGACGTGACCTCAGAAAAGGGAAGGACACAGCGGGACACGGAGAATTACACGTCTCCCCACATCGAGTGCCTCTCAGGCCTTGCGCCAGCGACGCCCTGGGTGTGTTGTTTACGGCACAGACCCAAGTGCAAGCTCGCAGGCGGGCTCCAGTTCTCACCCCCTTTCACCTGGAGGAACACTGTCACCCCCGAGGCAACTCCACGTACGGCTGTCGAGCCGATCCAAGTTCTGGGAAAACTGCTGCTCTGAAGAATGAGGTGAAAAGTTTAGCCTCACCGCACAAGAAGGCTTGCCCGACAGAGCCTGTGCTGAGCGCAGTGGACAAAATCCAAGACCAGACGCAGTAAAGGGGATCCGGCTGGTGGGGAGAGCTAGAGGGGTGAGAGGAGAGCCTAGGAAATAGGAGGGCACCGTCACGTTCAAACGCCTTTTGTGCAAACAGAGTTGCAGAACAGGTACGACAGGGACACTGGCCAGAACAAAAGGACGGACGTGGAGCCTCGGCAGGAAAGAGGGTCCACAGGGACTCAAGAACCGTCTTGTGAGCCCAAGGGTCCTTATCAACCCCACACGGTGCCCAAGTCAGGTTGACAGACAAGCTGTTCTTAACGACCTCCTAGCTTTGGAAACGAGAAGGGCCACGGTGAAGCTGTTACAGGGATTGAGGGTTGGCTCCGTCCGTTTTCCACTCTGAGATGACAGTTTTCATTCGCGAGCACGGAAAGAAAGCTGTCTGTTTATGTCCCAGAAAAACGAGAGCCCGTGGCCCATCTCTGGGCCCGGTGGGAGGCTCCACAGCCGGGTCTCCTTGCTGTGTCAGCAGGAGCGCGCTGGTGTCCCCTCCCTGGGACCAGCACATCCTCTGCTGGCCACACCCAGCCCCATCAGCACGGGCACCATTGTTCACTGTGTGTCAAAGACCGGCCCCGCCCGGGCCAGGACAATGCGACTGCACAGCCCAGTCGCCAAGCGCTGCTGATTTCCTTTCCTTTTTATTCGCTCCTGTGTGTACGAGTGCATGAAATGAAGTGTTTTCCTTTGTTTGAAACAAGACAGTTTGAAGGGTGATTACCGGTGACAGGTTCACTTTCGATCTTTCTTCACCGTGGCTTTCCTGATCTCGGAAAGTTGTAGAACAGATAGAAATTTGGTTCAAACACAGGTAAAACAGGTTCCAGGACTCTACTTTCACGGTTAATATACATTTCGTTCGGGAACCACCACGTCTGAACATTTCTCTCTGAAGCTGCTGCTTTCTACCACCTTTAGGTACCTTTAAAACATCGAGTTTTGTCACCACAGTGTACGTGGTCCACATTGAAGTGACAGCACCAAGCTAGAAGTTCTTACAAATCTAGGAAAGGAGCATGTTATGCTCAAACAACCTGTAGGTCATTTCTTAATACAGGAACTTCTTTCTATTTTTTTGTATTTTAAAATTTAGTATTTGATAAAGTATTATACAGATTGGGAGGGTATGAAACATTAGTAATTAGTGGCTAGTCATGTTTTTAAAAATACTAAAGTAAACGTCAGGTGGAGAAAGAGCCATCAATAGAATTGAAAGACAGATGGCAAATTACGGGGTGAGGGTTAGAGAAACGCTATGTAAACAAGGGGGATTCTTTCACCCATAAAATGAACAGACAATGTGTGTTCAGTCATTCAGTAAAAGTTTGAATCTATTCAGGAACTTCTGTATTCAGAAATTTATGCGTTTATCCACCCATCCACCAATAATCATTAAGCACTGAGTTTTTCATCTAAGATAGTAAAAAAAAGTCCTTCTCCTCAAAGACTTTGGAGGAACTCTTTGGAGAAAAACACGTAAACAAATGAGTACAGTAAATTATAATAGGTGTTATAATATAGTTATGTATAGCATTTATTGTATCAACAGATACAAAGGAGAAAGTAATGAGTTCAGTGGTGGTAGGATATCGGCCAGAAAAGGATTCACAGCCAGGACAGTGCTTGAGCTGAGGCTTAAAAGTGTGCGGGGCTTAACACCACTCAGGTCTGTGCGTGTGCAGGTGAGTGCACGTGTGTGCATGTGTGAGTGCGTGCGAGTGTGTGTGAGTACATGTGAGCGTGTGTGTATGAGTACATGTGAGAGTGTGCATGTGAGTGTATGTGAGCATGTGTGAGTGCACATGAGTGTGTTTATGTGGGTGTGTGTGAGTGCGTGCGTGTGTACATGAGCGTGTGCACCGGGATCTCCAGACCCTGAGGGCCATGGGGGGCCTTGGAAGGCAGACGTCCTGCAGGTACCGGGGCTCAGCCATCCATCAGGCCACTACCTTGCTGGGATCCACCTTTGATCTGAGCCTCCATTTCTGAAACCAGCTCTTTCCCTGGGTGTGTGTTACCCTGTTTTCCTTTACACAGCAATGCATTTTGTGGCGAGAATAACACCCCAAATGCAATTCCCTGGGCTCTGGTTTGGGGAACGCGCACTGAGGGACGACAGAGAGCCCAGGGCAGAGCTGGGAAGCCTGGCTGCAGCAACCAGTTAATATTTTCCCAGCCAGTGGCCGGGTGTGGCCCTGCCGCCAGGGCCGAGACACTTACCACTTCAGTTGGTCGGTAGTACTTGAGATCCACGGTCACGTGAACTTTGCCCGTCTCTTTGCACCTGCCCACTTCATTTTCATTCTCTCCTTCCCACCTGGAAAGGAGAAAAAGAGTTGATCAGTCCCAACCTGCTTGGGAGCATCAGACCAGGCTGCCGGGCAGCGTGGCTTCTCCCTGTAGGAGCCAGAGCTCATCCACTCAGGAAACACAGGCAGGTGCTTAACCGTGTTATGAGGGCAGCAGCGGTTCTAAAGCCTTTCCAGATCCATGTCAAAAGGGCAGGCCTCTTCCTTCCTCTTTAAGGAAGATCATGGTATGTTCAGAAGTGAGACCCCAGAAATGAACAGATTAGCCACAACGAGGAACTGGGCAACTTTCAGGATTTCAAGGATTCTGTACCTCTTTAGACTATTCTTGCTAAAGTCAATTATTATGAATTAATCTCTCCTGTCTCTCCTTTCCTTATTTTTTTTTATTTCTGTAGTTTTAGGAGTATTTATTGTAAACTGAATGCACTCCATTTTAGAATAAGTTTCATACCCTAATTAGCCATTCATTTCATCCCCGTATTCCATATAAGTGCCCTTGCTGTACCCAGGCAGCAGTTGGCCCCACTGATAAAGCCCAGACAATTAAACCTCCAAAAAGTGCGTAATGAATCGGTTGATTCCCTGCTAAGCGACGGTCTTTCAGCATCTCTTCTTTCTCTGATTCAGCTACGATGCTATTTGGACAAGTGTTCTTCCTTAAACACCCACAGTCGACAACAGTTCAGGATCCCAATAGCAGCCCCCTCTTCTCATAAGCTGAGGGGCAAGTTCACAAGTTTCAAGACCAGCTTCTTGCCGGAGCTCCATTTTATGTTCTCACTTTTACAGAAATGAAGCCACTGGCTAGAGCTGACCTCTGGATTTCTACGAACTAATATCCAAAGAACAAAACATACTACATAATTTGACTTGTTTCTACAAATGGAACTTTTCGGCAAAGAAAGAAAAGAAGTTACCAAGTAATGTCTGACTTCAATGCTTATCCTCAGACCTAGTTTGCTTTATCAGCTGGTGATGAATCCTGTGACAGGACAATTCTGTCACAGTGGAGATCAAAGGAAAGAATAGAGCATTAAGTTGGTTACTTGACTGTGTGAATTACAGGTGCCATTGAAGATGGCCATTAAATGTTGACTGTGGTTGTATTTTGGACATAGATTGGGTATCAGAGACTTCAACTGGCCTCACAAGCTTTCTCTCTGATCACCCCCTCAAATGTTCTATCCTCAATTTACTTTTTGATAGCATAAGGGTAATATTTCATCGTGGGAGGAATAATCAGTTCATGAGTATGCTGGATTTGCCAACGTACTAAAGGCAAATATGAAAAACATTCCACAACACAGAGAGAATTATAGCTCAGTATGTTGAACAATAAAAAAATGTGCGACTGGCATTTTCCATGACTTTTGTATTAATGACTCAAAAAAGGGTGTTTGGTAATTTACTTATTTGGTTTAATTTCTTTGCCTTGCCTAGACTTATTCGGCAGGATCAGAGCTAAGTTTCTGGAACATTCACCTGGATATGGTAGGTGGATGCTTTAGAGTATGCCGACTAAAACTGCTGTAAAATGGGAAAAGCTGAGGGGCTGGTGAGCCCTGTCGTCTCTGATAGATGAAGACCAAACCTTGGCCAATATCCACAGTAAGGGAGAATATTTGGTAAAGTCATGATTTAAAAAAATTACCTAATTCTAAAGTTGTTTTAGCGGAACCTCTCTCGGGTGACGCTTTCATCAACAGTAAATGAAAGGATATTTGTTTCTCAGGAGTGCGTTTTAGTTTTATTTCTGTTCACGTTTCACACTCACGAAGAGAAACAAGCTCTGCACACGCCTTCCTCATGGCATCTGCACGGAGCCAGAGGGTCCAGAGCACGTTTTGCTGTTTCTTCCAGCTGCGGCTCGGCACGTAATCTGCGATGGTCAGGCTGACGTGGGGACACAGACACGCGTGACACCGCCCGTCGTGGTGGTGAATCCGAACAGAGGCCACAAGCTGGAGGAATGGTGATTCAGACCCACGTATTTACAATGAATCCTTCTGAAACCACACACGTAGCCACATACATATTTAAGTCGACGAGGCCTCGGGAAAGGCGTCCCCTGACCGTGGTCACGTGTGGCCCAGGGAACTTGGCAAAGCTGGCCACGTCTCCAGAGCAGGGGCTGTGAACTGTTTCTGTGAAAAGCATCACATAAGAGGCTCTGTCACGTGTTCTTCCTCATTCCCTTCCTCCTTCTTCTCTTCCTCATTATCTTCTTTCTTTCAAATTTTTAACTACCCTCTAAAACAGTAAAAACATCCTTAGAGGACAGTAAAAAATGAGCCTTGGCTGGGGTCTGGCCTGCAGACCGTAGTTGCCCCCCTGCATCAGGGGGTGAGTTACTGACACATCCTCACCCTTGACCCCAGGAAGGCATCCGGTTCCGGTCCACACCGGCAGGCTGATGGCCGGCCCAGCGGGACCTTCCCCAACCGCTATGGACTCTCCTGGGCTGCCCTGCAGCCTTGGGCCAACACTGGCATTTGTAACAGCAGCTGAAGTGGGAAAAGACGGGGAAGAACCTGCACATTAGAAGTGAGTTGATACCACGCAGGCACCTGCAGGGCGGCTGCCCACATACAGGCCTCTCTGCCTCTGCCTGGTGCTGCTAGGCAGCCTCCACGTGTCCACGGCCACGGCCGTCTCTCAGGGCACGGCGTTGCCCTACGATGAATATGGCTGTGCTGAACAGCCAACTGTCACCAAGGGAAGGACGCAGAGCAGAACCACTTTCTAACTTGCACTAGGTCTGCAAGAGGGCAATAAGCAAAAGATGCGGCCAAGGACCAGAAAGCATTGTCACAACAACACACAGAACACTTGTGCTAACCAGTAAACGCTAAGAGCTAACTTGTCCTAACAGGTGATGTTATGACTCAAGCAGAGCTGCAATGTTCATGAAACGACAGTGGCCTGACAGGGGGTAGGGGATTCAGCTAATGAACAGGAGTTACTAGCCACTAATTTAGATCAACAGCTCACTGCGCAGGGATCCTGTATAATCGAAATTTGAAAATAAAACTGTTGGCTCCTAATAAGCATTAAACAGCAACAGAAAGCACTGAAGAATCCAGCACAGAAAGTCAAGATGAGGCGCTATTAACCTCTCCCCAGCAAGGAACCCCTCCAGGGAGCAGAGCAAAGCCAAGCGGGCAGCCGAAGGCAAGTCGGGGACATCACAGAAGCGCGCAGGGATCACTTTAAGGACCAAGACTTGACTAGGGTGCACACGTGGAGACAGGAGGTCACCAGCAGCCACGATTTACTGGTGAAGGGCATGGGGCGCCCTGGGAGTGTCAGCAGGTCCTGGGCGAGGACGGTGTTTGCACACACTTCTGTTCCTTCCCCGGAACCCCTGCAAAAATGAACATGCTGACAAGGGCTGAACAACAGGAGAGACGAGAAGACCCAAGTTCTGGGAGCTGGAGAGGAGACGGACGAGTGTTAAAGGACTGGGCAGAGGCCCCAAAAAACAGACCCGCAAGCTGGCAGCGGGGAAGCTGAGCATGGGCCCACTTGGCCCCGGGGAAGCCCAGATACTCCGGACAGGGGGTTGATTAAACTCCCCCAGAAGCAGCCCAATGTCCAATCCCCTCCCAGGGTTGGCATCACTGGGCAATGGCCTCACCCTCCGTCCTGAAGAAGGTGGCAGGATTGAAGGCCATTGGGCCCTGTGAGCGTGCGGCCACCACAGGGAGAAGAGGAAAGGTAAGTGGATTGTACGCAGAACGCCCAGCATCCTTTGCCCTGAGGGGGTGCTGGGGTCAGGCTGGTCCCCTTCCAGGGAGGAGGCTAGGAACTCTCCTCTGGGCTCAGATTCTCCAACTAAACGGCCTCCAGAGCCCCCAGAGCCCCCAGGCTCTATGTCCTCAAAAACCCCAATCAGCTTTTTAGGCCCCCACTTGTAAACATGAGCAGAAAACCGAGGATTACCAGACACACGTGAGGAAAACCGCACATACGAAGACAGAAATCACAGCAGACAAACTGAAAACCAGCAACTTGGAGGAAACAGAACAAACAGGGAAGATCATTAAAAACAGAACACAACAACAACAAACTCACACATCACTGCTACTATCTTCAGAGAGACAAGGAAAGATATCAAAGAAACAAAAATAAGATACTACGTAAAAAAGGACAATTTGAAAAAAAAGATTTAGAGATTGAAAAAATTCAGAAATCAAGAATTCAAGAGAAGATTTTGAAGACAGAAAAGTAGGGCAAACAGATGTAGATATGAAAAAGGAAGATGAGGAAATCAGAAGATGGCCTCAAGAGGTCAGTATAATAGGATTTCCAGGAAGAGAGTAAAGAAAATAATTATCTTAACATATAAAGAGAATTGATCAGAGCAGATGAACACGCATTTCCAGACTGAAAGCGGCCTACAGAGCACGCAGATACCACCTCACGGAGTTTCAGAACACGGGGACGAGGAGGAGGTCCCCGAGAGCTCAAGGGGATGGGAGTGGCCCAGAGTGGCCCCTGGGCTGCCATGGCAACACTCAAAGTAAAGGCAATGGAGCAACGCCTTCAAGGTTCTGAAGGAAAGTTATTTCCAGCCAAGAAATGTACATTGGCCACCTTGTTAATTGAGGGCAGGATAGAGATATTTTCAGATAAGCTTGGTCAAAAACTATTTGCTTCCCATGCACCATTCTCAGGAAACTAATTAAGGTTTGGCTTCACCAAACCACAGAATTTTAAAAAGATGTCAGAAAATAGGGGATGACTCTACCATCCAGCGGTCCAGGTGGGATCAGGTCGGAAGGATCTAGAGGGGGGCTGCAGGGGACGTGCCCGAGGGTAAGCCTCCGGCCTGAGCACCTTCAGGGCAGACTGAGGGGAAGTGAGTGACAAACACATGGAGAATGAAGCAAACGGAGAAAGACAATTGTTAGGTCTATGGTAAGCAAGGGACATCTGCTCAGAAAGGAAGAAGGAAGTGTTGTTTCCCAGAGTGAACGCGTTGGTCAGTCCTGACGACGTAACACAGGAGGACAGCTCTGAGGTGGGGGGGAGACACGGGGTCACAAGGGACACAGCTCTCCTTTGGAATGAGGTGCCAGGAGAGAAGCCTCAAGGGGGAAGATCGAGGACCAGAAATCAAAGCACGTTGTTTAGTCACATGGATGCAAATGCCAGAGTGATGGGCTGAATGATACAGTGAACAGGACTTCCACAGAGAGACGCCAGAAACCCACGGGAGCAGAGCAGACCTGGAGGTGACCCGAGACGAGGTACCAGCGCAGGAGCGCACGCGTCTCTCGCATCGCTGAAGGGCCGCAGGATGGCCAAAGAGTGGGCGGACCAGCTGGGAAAATGGGGGTGCAGGGCGGGAGGTCGCTGGGGGTGGGACACCGCCTGCAGATGCTCAGACGTCACATGATGTGCCGGAGTAACTGGAAACGGACAAACAGCAACGAAGGACAAAACCACCGTGAACGTGAGCTTCACGAACAGCAGGCCGACCAGCGAGGCCCCGGCCCCCTGGACGCGGAGCTGCGGACGCTTGCGGGGCCTCGGAAGAGCGGCTCCGATGGAGCGAAGGGCAGGGATGGAAGGGGGGCAGCCGACCGGGCACCTTCTGGAGGGAGGGGGGCCCTTCTTCAAGACTGGAGGACCTGGGGCCGGCAAGATGCTGATGGTGGAGCTGACGGCGGCGGACGGAGGGACGACGGGTTTCTGGAGAAGGCTGGCAGCTGAGGCCCAGACCCGGGCGGGGGGCACCTGTCCAGGGGCAGGAGGAGGGGGGGCTCCAGGGCCGCTGGTTTAATCACCAACCTGCTCTCGCTCCTGAAGGGCAGCACCGGGGGGGGGGGCATGGGCGCGTGGGCGCGGGGGGGGGGGGGGGGGCGGGGGGGGGGGGGGCCGTGGGCCGCGGGTTTGACCCTGTGCGGGTTTGAAACGCAGACTGCAGGTCTCCAGGTGCTCGGTGTCCCACTTCGCTTCCTTTACTAAGGATCATCATTACTAAACAAGCGGCTCCAGCTGTTAGGCCGAATGAATGAATAACCAATTACAGCAAAAGGTGAAATTTAAATCCCTGTTCCCGCGGTTCCAGAAGACGCTGTTCCCGTGACTCGCTGGAGGGCAGGCTTCCACACCAGGACCCCTCCTCGCGCGGTCCACCAATGCGGCACAGTCTGCGCCTTCATCGGGAAGCCGTCTGGGGGCTGAGCGGGTGGCAGAAGGCCACACGGGAAGGGCTCCACCCCACGCGGTCGAAGAGAGCAGACTGCGTCCTCTGACAAGGACACTGCTTCCTATGGGGCCCCTCCCAAACGTGGCTTCAGTAAGAGTTGTCAATTGGTCAACATTTCCTCTGCTTCCTTCTTTTTCACCAGTATCACTGGAAACTACTAAATAGAGAAGTTCTCCTTTCGAACTGTCCTCTCTCACGCTTTATCTGTAGGAAATCCGACGGGTGTGATTAACTCAGTGGACACAGTCTTGTGGCGTCGAGCCTAATGAGGCCTAATGAGACTGGCTCAAGAGTTCAAATGAAAGACCAGAGAGCACGGTCCTCAGCTGTGCAGCGACAGTGGCTTCTAAGTCAGCCTCCGCGTTCCTGCGCAGCCTTTACGCGGCTCTTATCTGCCTATTTGTATTTATTTTAACTCAGCTGGGGTGTCCTATCCGCCCCCAAGGAATGTGGGTGGAGTTTCTCCTGCTTTACAGCGTGAAGCAAACTGTACGGTGGCCTGACCGGGGGCCCGCGGTGGGGAGGTGGCGATTTCGGGACCAGAGCCCCACTCTGTCTGAGCCCCATCACAGTTCAGGGCTGTCTGACCCCTGTACCTCCCACACATCCTCAGCTAGCGCCTAAAAGTGCCAGGCGCTGAGCTGAGCCGGGTGCTGAGGACGGGGGCCTCTGTCCTTAAAGGGCTCGAGGCCTGGCGGCCACACAGGATGCATGTGAATGGCAGTAGAAGGCAGACAGGGGCTGGCAGAGGACCAGGTGGGCACCTGGCAGGGTGGTGGCCTCAGGGAGGCCTCTGAGACCCGACGGGTGTGCGGGCGGTAGGTGTGCGTGTCTCTCGCTGCACCCGAGGTGGCCGAGCTGTCCCAGCCCAGCTTTCGGCCTGCCCACTGCCCACGGCCAGGTTACTAATGCTCCTCTGCGCCTGTTCTCATGCCTTTCCACCCACTTGGAAGGCTCTCCCTCTCCTGAACTCCCAGCCACAGCTCCCGCTTGGGCCAAAGGCCCACTTAACTCCACCTTCCTGCCGACATCACCCCAAGCCTCCATCACAGCGCTGTTCTTCCAGAACTGATGTGATAAATTTGCACAATACCGTCATCTATTTGTACACATTTGTACATAATGAGTTCCTATTATCACCTAATTAGAACCTACACTTCTCAAGGGCAAGGCAGTGCCTTGGTTCTCTTAGATGATTTTGGCTCTGGGAAAAAAAAGAAAAAGAAAATGTGCAGAGAGCACGTTGATGGAGCCTCTGCTCTGCCTTCAGTACAACGCCCCCCGTTCCATTAGGTAACTTACAGAGGCAGCAGTTGTTCTGAGGATCTAATGGATCCTTAGTTAAAGAACTTAACTGACCTGCTACCCAGTGAATTGCATCAACCGTACATGAAATGGAACAAGGGTTGCCCCAGCCTCCAAGACACAAATAGCATCAGGGCTCACATCAGACCTACACACGCTGCTACACAAAAACCTGTCACTTGAATTAAAGTTCACATCCCTTTAGGCTGTTATACTTTGGGTTTTTTTTTAATGGATTAAAACCCCAAGTATCTTAGAAGTTCATCAATATAACATGATAGTAGGGGGACTTCCTTGGTGGCGCAGTGGTTAAGAACCCACCTGCCAATGCAGGGGACACGGGTTCGAGCCTTGTTCCGGGAAGATCCCACATGCCGCGGAGCAACTAAGCCCATGAGCCATGACTACTGAGCCTGCGCTCTAGAGCCCACGAGCCACAACTACTGAGCCTGCGAGCCACAACTACTGAGCCCACAAGCCACAATACTGAAGCCCGCGCGCCTAGAGCCCGTGCTCCACAACAAGAGAAGCCACCGCAATGAGAGGCCCGTGTACCGCAAAGAAGAGCAGCCCCCGCTCGCCACAACTAGGGAAAGCCTGCGCACAGCAACGAAGACCCAACACAGCCAAAAGTAAATAACTAAATACACAAACAAATAAATAAATTTATTTTTAAGAAATGATAGTAGGGTTTAGACTTCCCAGTGGTGGGAGAGATTCTGTCTCAGCAGTGAGTGGAAGCTGGTAGGCAGAGTCCAGCCTCTACGCAGACATTTCTGAAGGCCTGGGTCTGGTCAGAGCATCTCCACCAAGTTCTCACGGTGCTGACACCCAGCTTCTCAAGAGAACTGATTCTCCCAGCTCCACGGAAGATGCAAGTGATGATATTTCTACCCCTCCGTGTCAGAGGTTCCACTCAACTTGCTTAGACAGTATGGGCATTAGACAAGCAGTAAGCAAGCTGTCAGGTGGGGCTGCAGCTCCGGGGGCTCAGAGGGGGTGAGTCTGAAGAGACGCGGCCAAGGATAGCGCACCTAAACACGCGTAAACGCACAGAACCTTCCCGGAGGAAAACACGCAGAGCCACGGGGACGTTCCTTCTCCCAACTCCCGCCCAGCCCAGGCGGAGCTGCAAAGCACGTCCTGGGGAAACTCTGTTCGTCAAAAACGACTGACCAGAAGGATGTGCTTTTGTCCAAAAGCAACTGGACACAGTCAAGGCTCAGCACGTTCTCCAGGATGGCCTCACAGCAGACATGCCAGCCACGGGACACGGGCTCACACCCGGGGCCTCGACACCCAGCCACGGGACACGGGCTCATGACCTCATGACCAGGGAACAGACACCCAGCCACGGGACACGGGCTCAGGCCCAGGGCATAGACACCCAACCATGGGACACGGGCTCACACCCAGACACCCATCCCCCCCTTACGGTCCCCTCCGGGCATCCTCCAGGCCCAAGGGCCAGAAATCCCACCCACCAGGAAACAATCCCCAATTAGGGGAAGAATGTGCACAAACACAAAATGCTTGTTATCTCAGCCAGGAGGCGTTTAGAAATGAGTTTCTTTTTCAACGTATAATAATGTTTGCCCTTGTTGTTTTGACTGAAAATGTAGATACGATACCACAAACTATGATAAATATTTCCATTGGCTAAACATCTCCCCAGCAGCAGACGGTGGTTCTCACATGGTTGCAGGCTATTTCTACAACTCTCTTCTCAAAATTTAACAAGATTAATGACAGAAAATTAGTCGAGACAAGTATTGGCCTGTTTGGTTCATGCATCACTTCAACTATAGGAGAAAAGCACTTCCTTTTCACATTACTTAGCGATAAGTTGATGGGAAAGTGAAAAGCAAAGCCTCACACTGACAACAACCCTGACAACACAAACTCCTCCAAAAACACATGCACACACACACAGATACACACACACGCACACACACACACATACACACATGTACACACAGAAACACACACGTACACATACACACATGCATACACACATACACACAGATACACACATACACATAGATACACATACACACACATAGATACATACACACACACATATAGATACACATACACACATATACACATACACACACGTACACATAGATACACACACACATAGATACACACGTACACATAGATACACATACACACATGTACACACAGATACACGTACACATAGATACACATGCATACACACATACACACACACAGATACATACACACATACACATATAGATACACATACACACATATACACATACACACATACACACACGTACACATAGATACACACACACATAGATACACACGTACACATAGATACACATACACACATACACACATGTACACACAGATACACGCACACATAGATACACATGCATACACACATACACACAGATACACACACACATAGATACATACACACATATAGATACACATACACACATATACACATACACACATACACACACGTACACATAGATACACACACACATAGATACACACACACAGACACACACACCGGGATGTTCTGGGAAGAAAATATGTGTTGTCACAAGGGTACCTTCTCAATGCCAACAACCAAATGGGAACTTTATTGCCAAACGTGACCCTAAATTGTATCAGGACCGCATGCGGTACTGACCTGCTCCCCTGAGTATCTTCAACCGACCCAAAGTCACATGCATGTGCTGTTTTCCAACAAACTGAAAGCAAAAATTCACTCAGTGACGTCAGAAACTTCAAGAGCAGACATTTGTGCCAAGTCTAAATGTGAAGATGGCAACCCATTTCCCAAGTCTTTTCAGTGAAAATTTCAATAGACATTTTCAAGACCAGTACAAGAAATGGAAGGTGACAGCAGATGGGCAACAGCTAAAGTGAGACTCTTCCAGATGCTGACTGGTGTGCCCTAGGACAGGAAAGCCATATGATAGGAGGCTCCAGAGACCATCCAGGAGCTCAGAGAAAATACCTACAGCCTTCCTCTGAGCTCCCAAAGCAGGGCAGGCAGGAGCTCCCAGAGCGCAGAGGCCTCCCGTCCTACCCGACAGCGCTGCGGTCGCCGGCCCTGTGCACGTGCAGGCCCTCCCCAGGCCTCTCTGGCTTCCTGGGGTAGGAAGACGGTGGAGCCCCTTCAACTGTCACCACGCTGGGAGCATGGGCCCTGCTACCCCGACATGGGGGACTTGGGGCGACCAGGGCCCTTCCAGGGAGGACTCAGTGCACAGGCTGGCTGTGGACACCCACTGGGTCTCAGTGATCAGGACTGAGGACCCCAGACTGCAGACCCCGAAGGACGGGAGGGGGGGATTTGCTTCCAGTGACAGAGCGGAGGCCCGACTGCACGGAGGGAAAATTATCCTGGAAGGATCCTCCCATCTCACTTTTTCATCACAACCTGGGCCCTCGACACTCAAAAGCCAGGCCTTGGCTGCTCCTGTCTCTGTGTCCCGGTCGGGCTTCCTTCCACGGGCTCGCAGGCCTCAGCCCAGCTCGGTAAGTTGTTTGCTTCTGACACACAACCGTCATGTCACGAAGAAAGGATACACGCGAACAAGATGGAAAATGCGGTATGAAGCTTAGACCCGGACCCCCCCCCATCAGCAGGTGGCCGTCGAGGGTACGCGGGGACGTGCGTCACGGTGCCTCCAGTGCTGGGGTGAAGCTGAAGGAGGCACGGCCACGGCACCCTTCTGGGCTCGCACTAAACGATCATTCGAGCTACGTGAACATGCTTTTGTCGGCCTAGCCCACTTCTCACCTTTCTTCTGGAAGTAACATCCCGAGTGGGTGGAGGACCCGCCCACCCCCCCACCCACCCCGGCTCAAATCGCGGAATTCTGTGGGGTCGCCGAGCACAGAGGTCTCTTCCCCCAATGACAGGACCAGACCCAGGAGAAGCTTGGCCACACTGTGGCCTCAGTGCCTGGTCTGCAGGTGGTCACGGGCCCAGCCGAACCGGCCAGGGTCCTTCGTGTCCCCCAGGCTACGCCAAGGTCGGTTGTCGTCCCTGAAAGACAAAAGAACTGTGACTACTAGAAATGCTCATTCACTTCTCTCCCCTTCCTAATATAGACACTTTGATTATGTTTACACGGCTTCGTTTTATTAGCATGGATACCTCACACATCAAAAAAAAATAAGAATTTATATATATCATCCCTCACAACTTTTGGAGCTTAAGAGAATACCAAAATGTCATGCTTTATTCCTTAAGAAAACACAAACAAAACGTGTACTTATTTTCAGAAAATAAGACGTGAAATTGCCTCTACTATAGAGTGAAGGATACTCATTCCCCTTCCCCTGTAGTCTTCATTCTAATAAAATGTTGGGGGATTATTTAAAAGCAACATGAATTCTATATACAAAGATATTTATCTATATAAAAAAGATATTAAAAAAGAACTCAATCCCGACACAAGAAATCCACATTTGTAAATCCACAAAAGAATATGAATAATTTTCTTGAAACATGAAATATCTTCTTTAAAAATGAAATAAAGGGCATAGAGGTATTCTAGATGGCTAAATTGCCTTGCAAAGATTATTTTATATCCTCCTGGTTTTTGTTTTTACTTAATGTGCCAACTCCCAGCATTGCATTTAAAATGAAAATGCCTCCGTGTTTGCCTTCCTATTCTTTATCTTCTCTAATGAATATAATTAGTCTCCTTCACAATGTTTTTATGCAAAAAAAATTTATAAGTCAGGTAGTTAAGTAAAGGAAGAAAATGCAGGTAAATGAAACATGACATAGAAGGTGATTCTAATTGAAATTTTGCTCCTCACGTTGCAATTTGGAAGCAAAATCACCTAAAGGCTACTACAAGCAAGGACGTTGGTCTTGGGTTTACGGACTTCCACCTTCTCTTGGGACTTAAGCATCAAATGTTTTAAAAAGCCACGTATTACAGGAAAGCATGTGAAATGTTTCCCAAACGATGAGCTCTTGGACCTTCTCCAATCTCCAGCGCTAGTTTTGACAGACTGCTATTATAATTTTTGAAGTAAACGAACTACTGTATAAATTAAGTTGTTGGAAGAACTTGACTCCTGCGGAACTGGTGGGACTGAGTCACCATCGATTCTGGGATGACCCACATGCTCCTGAGGCTCAGAGGGGACTGACGTCATTGAAGCCTGGGCTCTCACCTCATATTAGAGACCGGGGCTCCAGACACCCTAGCTGTGCGCCTTGGAGATCCCCATCGTCTCCTGGTCGATCTCTTTCAGACCGCAGGGAATAAGAACGGGAGGTACTCCTCCAGCTTTTCAGACCTCTACATCTCCCCGAGAGCATTCCCAGAGTCACTGATGGCAGGAGTGGGGCGTCCAGAGAACTCTTTTTATCTCAGTTTATCAGATGATAAACTAGGTCCAATTTCTATTAAATTCAACTAGCATTTAAGCAATTCCTGGAGGCGTGAGGGCAGAAGGAAAGAGGAGGGAAGGAACTAAATCAGCCGCAGGTGCTCACTGGATGACAGTTCTCATGGGAAAACCTGGAAATTTTAGGTTTTTTCATTTTCCAGCAATCTGCCCCTACTCCCTTCCTGCATGACACACACACACACACACACACACACACACACACACACACACACACACACACAAATCCTAAAATCAAACTCTCAACTTCTAAAATTTCGTTTTCCATTATTGATTCATGTAAATGTTGATTCCTTTAGCAAATGTCTGCCACTGTGCTGGGCAGAACGCAAGGTTCAGAAAGGACCCAAAGCAGATTCTGCCTTAAGGAGAGAACTGTCCAGTCCACCACGGAAGGCAAAGTCACAGGTGACTACGATCAAGGTCCAAAGGGGGAAGGGCTTGGGCGTGTGACTGTCAGGCTCATTTGGAACTTGAGGTCCTGTGACTGTCCCAGGCTTTGCTACTCAGAGTGCGGTCCAGGCACCAGCAGCCCCTGCCTCACTGGGTATCCTGTTAGAAATTCGGAGCCTCAGGCCCCGCCCAGACCTACTGATTCCAAATCTGCATTTTAACAAGATCCCCAAGTGATTCCCAGCACCTCAGCATTTGAGAACTTCTGCTCAGCAGGAGACGACGCAGCCAAAAGGCGTCGTAATTCTGACAAAACTGCGGATTACTTCCCGGAGAGGAGGAAAGGTCTCTATGCAACCAGAGCAGGGCACCTAGACCGTTCCTCCCTCAACTGCCTCTCTGCTAAGCGTCTCCCTTACATTCCTTCTGGGCACATAAGCATGAGATGCTGGTGTGACTTTACGTTTTTGGGTCCCCAAACATATATGATCAGTTGCCCAATCTTATACTGTTTTCACATTTCATTTGTCCCTTATTCACTGCTGACAAATGTCATTTTCCATCAATTACCCATTTCATCATCAACAGCAAACACACAGAGCTTGCGATGCACCCAGCCCTGCTTTAGGCGCTTCACGAATGTTAACCCATTTAACCTTCACCCCAACCCTGTGTGGCAGGGACCCTTATTATCCCCCTTTTACAGATGAGAAAATGGAGGCGCTGAGGGTAACTAACTCCCCGGGAAAGCTGCAGAGCTGGGATTCAAACCCAGGGAATGTGGCACTGCGGCTGTGCTTTTATACTTCACACGATATTATGCCACACTGTGTGCAGAGAAGGACGTGACCGCGTCATGAAAGAGAGAAATTAAATCAGCATCCCTGGGGAAAGAGGTGCGTGCCCCGAAGGCCTAGAGGCTCAATACTATCCTTGGCCTTCCAGGCTCTGCTCCATCTCAGTGTGTTTTCTTTGCTCGTTTCTGCCTGGTGTCTGACTGTGCAGAAACCGTTCCCAAGAAGGACTCGCCGGCCCTGTCAAAAGTCACAGCTGCAACGGGGACGGCGGGGACGGGACCCGGGAGCAGCCGCGACTACCCTGCTTGTCCTCCAGCTGAGATCGGTATGCGGCTCATGGGGCCCGGAGAAGATCCAGGGGAAGGAAATTGGAAAAAAAACAAACAACAGAACATGACTTGCAGACAGCATTCATAAAGCCATCATGATTTCATTATCTGGCCCTGAGAAGGAATTCTGCATTTTCAGACACACTGTGAGGAACATGCAATGTAAGCATTCTGTTCCCACAGCCCAGCAATGCAGGTACAGGGCACGCAGGTGGGAGCTGCCACGAACGGAAGACTCAGACGAGAGGGGCAAAGCAAGACCTTCAGTCTGTCTGGGACCTGAGCACCTCACGCCTGTGTCTCTTTCTGGAAGAATTCAGGAAAAGGGTTCAATTTCACCCAAATTTTATATAGCACTTGAAGGCCATGTTTACTAGACCACCAAAAGCTTGACTTGCGGTTTAGCCTGTCATCTGAAACAAAATGAAGGTCACTGCCTGAAATGTGCAGTAGATTTTAGTGAAACTGACTCCAGGGCTTTACTGCGCCTTCCCTTCGGATGGAGACGTGGGAAGAGGGGAGGGCTCAGACCCGCCAGGAAGCTGCTACTCAGTTTTGAAGGACAGAACAACACTCCCAGCAGGTACTCCACACAACTCTGTTGTTTGTGTAGGATTCTAATATAAAGTAAGCTTGGAAAGTGCTGGGTTAAACAAAGTTAAACAGATTCCTTACTGGTGATTCTCTAAGAGGGGTTAAAATATTCAGTATTCTCCAAATGAACTAGACATGGAATGCCTTTCTAAGACATTTCCTTTTTAAAGAATTCTCAGTTTGTGAAAGACTGTGCTAGGTATTAAAAAAAAAAAAAGGGTATTAGCCCATGGGACTACCTACGGACAGAAGGACAGAAGGATGACCTGGTGACTGAAAACGACACATGGTCTCCAAAGTGGGAGAATGACCAAGTTTCATGCATTTATCAAAACAGAGTCTTGTTTGGGAATTCATTTGTAAGACTACCCCTAACTTCAAAAAACTGTGTGTAAGTTGATTTCTTACTACAAAAGCATGTCAGTTCATTACAGAACATTCGGATATAGAGAAATGTATTCAGTAGAACACTAAAGGTCACACGTAATTCTGCCATGTAGAAATTGCCATTTTAAAAATTTTGTGTGTTTTCTTCTAATTTTTTGTAGGCATATTTTTAGGGACTTTAGATCAGCCAACAGATTCTGGTTTTTTTCACTTAATATTGTCATAATCATACTTCATGTTATTCAAATTCCTCTTCAGCATTATTTTTAATAGCTGAATGAAAACAGTTGATCAAACTCACTTGAATATCCTTGATGATGGGCACCTAAGTTCTTTTTTGATTCCTTTTATTGAAAAATCAACTATATTGAGGTATAATTTACAAACAAAATGTGTCACAAGTGCATAATTTGATGAGTGAAAGATGCATGCACTCATGCAGACACCCCTGCGATCCAGATATCAGACATCCCCCCATCCCCGCCACAGATTCCCTCTCCTTCTCCCGGTCGCTCTCCCGTCACGCTCAGATTCCTATCAGCACCACTCACCCTTTCCTAGAGCATCACATGCGCGGAATTACACAGTCCGTGCTCTTCCTCCAAGTGTGCCAGGTGTCACCCTTTCCATGAGTGAGCAGTATTCCTCGTGCGGACACATCGTCTGCCAGCTGATTAGACACTGGGGGAGCTAACGCTTTGCTAGGACTAAAGCTGTTATGCATATTCGTGGATAAGTCTCTATGTGGACACACATCTTCATTTTTTTTTGGTAAATGTCTAGGAAAATCACTGGTCACATAGTAAATATAGACTTGGTTTTATAAGAAAGCCAAAGTGTTTTCTGAACTATTCATACTTCCATTAATAATGCATGAGCGCTCCAGTTGTCCCAGCATCCTCAGTAATACTTGGCTCTGTTGACTTTTTCCATCTTGCCATTCCAAAGGGAGTGCAGTGGGATCACACTGTTGTTTTTTTTTACATCTTTATTAGAGTATAATTGCTTTACAATGGTGTGTTAGTTTCTGCTTTATAACAAAATGAATCAGTTATACATATACATATGTCCCCATATCCCCTCCCTCTTGCGTCTCCCCCCTCTCCCTATCCCACCCCTCTAGGTGGTCACAGAGCACCGAGCTGATCTCCCTGTGCTATGCGGCTGCCTCCCACTATCACACTGTCCTTTTAACGTGCATTTCCTGGATGATGATCACACTGAGCATCTTTTCATGTGCTAAGTGGCCATTTGTGGAATTTCTTGTGTGAAGTATCTGTTCAGACATCTGGCCCATTTTTAAAATTGAATTATTTGTCTTCTTTCTTTTGAGTTACGGGAGATCTTTGTATGTTCTAGATATAAGTCCTTTGTCAGATGCAAATATTACATTCATTTTCTCCCAGACCAGTGTTTGCCTTTTCCTTTTCTTAGTGGTCACTTTCAAAGAATAGAGGTTTTTAATCATGACATTCATTTTGTCACTTTTTTCTTTTATGGTTCTTGCTTTTGGTGTCCTAAGAAATCCTTGCCTTTGCCCCCAATTGATCTAAATATTTAAAGCAAACACACACAAAACAAAAAGCCATAGAGAATGATAAACTGAACTACAAGAAAATGTAAAACTTTGGTATTTGCAAGGCACTGTTAAGAAACTGAAAAGGCAAGTCATGGGCTGAGAGAGTATATCTGCAAAACATAAAAACTCTCGGGGCTTCCCTGGTGGCACAGCGGTTGAGAGTCTGCCTGCCGATGCAGGGGACACGGGTTCATGCCCCGGTCCGGGAAGATCCCACATGCCGTGGAGCGGCTGGGCCCGTAAGCCATGGCCGCTGAGCCTGCGCGTCCAGAGCCTGTGCTCCGCAACGGGAGAGGCCACAACAGTGAGAGGCCCGCGTACCGAAAAACAAACAAACAAACAAACAAAACTCTCATAACTCAGGAACAGAAAACCACCTCAGACGTTTTTCCCTGCCCCAAGGTTTCAAAGCTTTTCTCCCATGTCTTCATCTAACAGTTTTCGATTTCCACTCTTGCATTTATACCTCTGCTCCATTTCAACTAATTTTGTGTGCGGTTTGACTCTTGGGTTGAGATTCACTTTTTTACCCCATATGGTTATTCCTGATTCCAGCACCATTTGTTGTAAAGACTATCCTTCTCCAATTAATTACCTTGACAAGTTTGTAAAAATTCAATTGTCTGTATAAGTGTGTGTCTATTTCTGGGCTTTATATTCTGTTCCCTGGATCTATAAATCTGTCCTTATGTCAATATCGTGCAGATTAAGCATTAAAAGAAATCTTAAAATCAGAGAGTAAGTGTTCTCCAGCTTTGATCTTCTTTTTCAAAATCATTCTAGATCCTTTGCATTTCCACACAAATTTTAGAATCAGCCTGTCAATTTCTACCAAAAAAAAAAAAAAAAAAGCTTGTGATTTTGTTCAGGAAAGCACTGAACCTACAGATTAACTTGAAGAGAACTGGCACCCCATCAAGTCCTCCAATCCAAGAACGTAGTGTATCTCTCCATTTATTTAGGGCTTTTTTGATTTCTCTCATCTATGTCTTTTAGATTGTGGTGTACAGATCTTTTGTGTATTTTATTAAGTTCATCTCTATTTCATTTTTCTGATTCTATTTTAAGTGGTAATGTGCTTTTTTACAAATTTCAATTTCCAGCTGTTCCATGGCAGTACATAGAAATACAATGACTTCTATATATAGACCTCGTATCATGTGACGTTACTAAATGCACTTGTTAGTTTTAGTAGCTTTCTGGGTGGATTACTTAGGTTTTCTAGGTACTATATCGTGCTATCTGTGAATAAGACAGATATACATCTTCCTTTCATTTCTTTTTGTTTTTTCTTTTGGCTAGGATCCAGGACAATGTTGAAAAGTTGGATAAAAGCAGATATCCTTGCCCTGAGCCTCATTTTTAGGAGAAAATTATTCAGTCTCTCAACAGTAAGTATAATGTTAACTGTTGGTTTTTCTCAGAGGCCATTTATCAGCGTGAGGAAATTTCCTTCTATTCCTAGTGTGTTGCAAGTTTTATTTTATTTTATTTTATTTTTTAATAATAGTTGTTAAATTTTGTCAAATGCCTTTTTCTGCCTCTGTTGAAAACAATCATATGGCTTCTCTTTTGTTTTCTTAATATGGTGAATTATATTGATTTTCAAATGTTGAACCAAGCTTGCATTTCTAGAATACGTCCCACTTGGTCATGGGGTACCAACTTTTTATATATTGATAGATTCAATTTGCTAATATTTTGTTAGTCCTTTTATGTTTCTTTGCTCTCAAGGAATACTAGTCAGTATCTTTCTTTTCATGTAACATTTTTATTTTTAGCATCAGGGTAATGCTGGCCTCATCAATGAGTTGGGAAGTGTTCTCTCTTCTGAGTGAGTACAGAAGGGGTATTACCTTCTTCCTTTCACAGACACAGAGCTACGAAGATTTATACATATTTTGAAGTCACTTTTGGCAATTTGTGTCTTTCATGAAAGTTGCCCATTTCCTCTAATTTGAAAAAGTCGTTGGCAGAAAGCTGTTCATAATATTTTCTTACTATTCTGTTCATGTCTGGAGGATCAGTAGTGATGTTCACTCTTTTATTTCTACTACATATAATTTCTGTCTTCTCTTTTTTTCCTGGATAGAGGTTTATACAGGTTTTGGTTGCACTGATTCTCTCCACTGTTTTTCTGTTTTCCATTTCATTGATCTCTGTTTTTATCTTTATTATTTCCTTCTTTCTGTTTGCATTGGGGTTAATTTGTTCTTCTTTGTCTAGCTTCTTAAGATGGAAACTTGGATAACTGGTTTGGGCTCTTTCTTCTTTTTTAATGTTAGTATTCAAAGCCACAAATTTCTCTTCAAGCATTGCTTTGGCAGTATCCCACATATTTTGATATGCTGTTTTCATTTTCATTTAATTCAAAATATATTCTAATTTCCCTTGTGATTTCTTTTTAAACCTGTGAGTTATTTAGAAGTGTGTTGGGTGGTAAGCTCTAGAAATGTCAATTAGGTCAAGTAAGTTTACTATGTTGTTCAGGCCTTCTGTATCCACAGGTATTTTCTGTCTACTCGTTCTGTCAGTTACAAAGAAAGGAGTGTTGAAGTACACAAGCATGAAGTTCATTTGTCTTTTTTTCCTATCAGTTCTGTCACTATTTTGAAGTATCTATAACTGGGTGTAGATACGTTAAAAAGTATTATGTGTTCACGAAGAATCAACCCCTTTAAAATTATGAAATGACTCTTTATTCCTTCTAATTAAATGAAGTCTATTTTGTCCCATATAAATATAGCCACTCCAGTTTCCTTATGGTTAGTGTTTGGACGTTTTATTTTTTCATCTTTTTACTTTTAAACTATCTGTGTTTATATATAAAGTGTGTCTCTTGTAGACAGCATATTGCTTTTTTTTTAATCAAGTCCAACTATATCACCCTTTTAATTAGAGTATTTAGAGCACTTAGAATGGATATAATTATCATACAGTTAGGATTTGTTTTCTGTCTGTCCCACCTGGTGTTTGTTCGCACTCCCTCTTCTCCCACTTTCTTTTAGGTGAGTATTTTTTAGGATTGCATTTTGACTCCACTATTGGCTTATGGCAACTTTTCAGTTTGTTTTGTTTTAGCAGTTTCTCTAGAGTGTGCAGTACATACTTTAACTAATTGCAGTCTGTCTTCAAATAATATCACACCAATTCGCATCTGGTGTAAGAATCTTTACAGTAATGATGCATTGCTTCCATCCTGTCCCCACTCTTTGTGCTACTGTTGTTATACAATTTACTTACATATGTAGTAGAAACCTCATAATGTATTTTCATTATTTTTACTTTCAACAGTCAATTACCTTCAAAGAAATTTTAAAACGAGGGGAAAACGTTTATGTTTTCCCACATTTTGGCTATTTCTCTTGCGATTCATTCTTCCGTAGAGATTCAAGCTTCAAACTAGCATCGTTTTCCTTCCGCCTAAATGACTGCTGGCGATGAACCATCTCAGCCTTTGTTTGTCTGGAAAGTCTTTAATTCACCTCCATTTCTGAGATGGTTTCCTCAGGTACAGAACTCAAGGTTCAGGTTGCTTCCCGCAGTTTAAAGACGTTGCTCCAAGGTCTTCTTGTCTTGCGTAGTTTCTGGTAACAAAACTTTCCTATATTTGTTCCTCTGCAAATAATTCTATTTTTCCTCTGGCTGCTTTAAATTTTTTCTCTTTAGCATTTATTTTCAGTAATTTGAGAAATTTTTGGCTGTTACTTAATTCTTTTCCTGTGCCCTCCCCGCTTTTTCCCTGATTACACATATATTAGATTTCTGATTACACATATATTAGATTGCCTGATTTTCTCTCACAGGTTAATCAAATCAAACTCTGTTCTTTTTTTTTTCCTCCAGTCTTTTTCTTCCTGTGCTTCATCTTGGGTCCTTTCTAGTATTATGTCTCTAAGTTTACTAGTTTTTTTTCTGTAGTATCTAATCTATTCTCAATGCCAACAGCGATACTTAATTTTTCATCTCTAAAAGTTCCATTTGGCTCTTTAAAAAACAAATATATTTCCTTCTCTCTCCTCACTATACTCATGTTTTTCTTAAAATAGTTGACATAGTTATAACAGCTATTTTACCTTCTTTACGCACTCATACCATCATCTTTTTTATTCCTCAGTCTGCTTTTATTGATGGATTTTCCCCTTGGTTTTTGGTCACATTTTGCTGCTTCATGACAGTCCTACTAATTTTTGGTTGAATGCTGAACATTAAAAACTAAGGAAACAATCCCGTTTACCATTGCAACAAAAAGAATAAAATACCTAGGAATAAACCTGACTAAGGAGGCAAAAGACCTGTATGCAGAAAACTATAAGAAAGTGATGAAAGAAATCAAAGGTGACACAAACAGATGGAGAGATATACCATGTTCTTGGATTGGAAGAATCAATATTGTGAAAATGACAAAACTACCCAAAGCAATCTACAGATTCAATGCAATCTATCAAATTACCAAAGGCATTTTTCACAGAACTGGAACAAAAAATTTTACAATTTGTACGGAAACACAAAATACCTTGAATAGTAAAAGCAATCTTGAAAAGAAAAATGGAGCTGGAGGAATCAGGCTCCCCAACTTCAAACTACACTACAAAGCTACAGTAATCAAGACAGTGTGGTACTGACACAAAAAGAGAAATACAGATCAATGGAACAGGATAGAAAGCCCAGAGATAAGGTGACCATATGTGCATGGGTTTATCTTTGACAAAGGAGGCAAGAATATACAATGGAGAACAGACAGCCTCTTCAATAAGTGGTGCTGGGAAAACTGGACAGCTACATGTAAAAGAATGAAATTAGAACACTCCCTAACATCATATACAAAAATAAACTCAAAATGGATTAAAGACTTAAATGTAAGGCGAGTCACTATAAAACTCTTAGAGGAAAACATAGGCAGAACACTCTTTGACATAAGTCACAGCAAGGCCTTTTTTGACCCACCGCCTAGAGTAAGGAGAATAAAAACAAAAATAAACAATGGGAGCTAATTAAATTTAAAAGCTTTTGCACAGCAAAGTAAACCATAAACAAGAAGAAAAGACAACCCTCAGAATAGGAGAAAATATTTGCAAATGAAGCAACTGACAAAGGATTAATCTCCAAAATATACAAACGGCTCACGCAGCTCAATATCAAAAAAACAAACCATGCAATCAAAACATGGGCAGAAGACATAAATAGATATTTCTCCAAAGAAGACATACAGATGGCCAACAAACAGATGAAAAGACTCAACATCACTAATTATTAGAGAAATGCAAATCAAAACTACAATGAGGTATCACCTCACACCAGTCAGAATGACCATCATCAAAAAAAATCCACAAACAGGACTTCCATGGTGGCGCAGTGGTTAAGAACCTGCCTGCCAATGCAGGGGACACGGGTTCAAGCCCTGGTCCGGGAAGATCCCACATGCTGTGGAGCAACAAAGCCCGTGCACCACAACTACTGAGCCTGCGCTCTAGAGCCCGTGAGCCATAACTACTGAGCCCGTATGCCACAATTACTGAAGCCCATGTGCCTAGAGCCCGTGCTCCACAACAAGAGAAGCCACCGCAATGAGAAGCCCATGCACTGAAACGAAGAGTAGCCCCTGCTCACCACAACTAGAGAAAGCCCATGTGCAGCAGCGAAGACCCAGTGCAGCCAAAAACAAATAAATAAAAAACAAATAAATAAATAAATTCATTAAAAAAAATCCACAAACAAATGCTGGAGAGGGTGTGGAGAAAAGGGAACCCTCACGCATTGTTGGTGGCCATGTAAATTGATACAGCCGCTATGGAGAACAGTATGGAGGTTCCTTAAAAAGCTAAAGATAGAACTACCATACGACCCGGCAATCCCACCACTGGGCATAGACCCTGAGAAAACCATGATTCAAAAAGAGTCATGTCCCACAGTGTTCACTGCAGCTCTGTTTACAATAGCCAGGACATGGAAGCAACCTAAGTGTCCATCGACAGAGGAATGGATAAAGAAGACGTGGCACATATATACAGTGGAATATTACTCAGCCATAAAAAGGAATGAAATTCGGTCATTTGTAGAGATGTGGATGGACCTAGAGACCGTCATACAGAGTGAAGTAAGTGAGAAAGAGAAAAAGAAGTACCGTATGTTAGTGCAGGGGTCCCTAACCCCTGGGCTGTGGACTGCTACCAGTCTGTGGCCTGTCAGGAACTGGGCTGCGCAGCAGAAGGTGAGCGGTGGGCGAGCGAGCCAAGCTTCATCTGTAGTTACAGCCGCTCCCCGTCGCCCGCATTATGGCCTCAACCATCCCCCCCTCCCCCTGTGGAAAAACTGTCTTCCACAAAACCGGTCCCTGGTGCCAAAAAGGTCAGGGACTGCTGTATTAACACATATATGTGGAATCTGAAAAAACTGGTATAGACAATCTTATTTACAAAGCAGAAACAGAGACACAGACGTAGAGAACAAACGTGTGGATATCAATGGGGAAGGGTGGGGGTTAGGATGAACTGGAAGATTGGGATAGACAGATATACACTATTGAGACTCCGTATAAAAGAGATAACTAATGAGAACCTGCTGTATAGCACAGGGTACTCTACTCAATGCTCTGTGGTGACCTAAAGGAGAAGGAAATCCAAAAAAAAGGGGACATATGTATACGTATGGCCGACTCACTTTGCTGCACAGCAGAAACTAACACAACATTGTAAAGCAACTCATACGCCAATCAAAATCAAAAGAAAAAGAAACGCTATGCTTCTGAGTCTAGATTTTGCTGTATTCCTTTGAAGAGCACTGGGCTTTGCAATGGTCGAAGGCTAAGTTATTTGTATCCAGTTTGATCCCTTGGAAGTTTGTGTTTCAGCTTTGTTAGCCTGGGTCTAGAGCAGCCTTTACTCTGGGAATCAGTCCCATCACGAGGCATAGCTCTTCTGGAATCTTGCTTCATCCCCTGAGTGAGGATGGTCACTGAGTGAGAACGAGGTCTCTCCATTACAGCTGAAGCTCATGTGCCTCCCAAGCCTGGGAACGCTCTAAGAAACCTTCAATTCCACCTCCCAGGCAGTTCCTCATCCAAGCTCGTGGAATGTCTTCTTAATATTCAGTAAGGGCTCAGTGGGACCCTTATGCACGCTTTGGGAACTCTTTTTCTTTGCGGATCACCACGCCACAGGTGCGTCATCACACGGCTCCACAACCTCCAGGTGCCTCAGACTCTGAATTCTGCCCTCCACCTCCTCGGCTCTCAGCAAACGGCTGTTCTCTGTTGAAGTTCCTCTTCCACGCTCCCTGGTGGAGACCATGTCTCCAGGAAACCTGGGTGATTGCAGGGCTCATCTCATCTGTTCCTTTTCTACCAGGGATCACGGTCCTGCACTGCCCATCACCCGAACAGTGTTTTATGTATTTCATATAGTTTCCTAGTTTTTCAAGATAAAAGGTTTAATCTGATTTCTGTTATTCCATCATAGCTAGAAATGGAAGTCCTTTCTTATATTTTAAAAGTGAATCTTGGAAAAATGTTTGAAAGATCTTCAAAAAGTTAAACACAGAATTACCGTACGACCCAGAAATTCCACTCCTAAGTTTATAAGCCAAAGAACTGAAAGCAGGGAGGGACTGAAACAGATATTTGTATACGCGTGTTCACAGCAGCATCGTTCACAACAGCCCAAAGGTGGGGGCCACCCAGGTGTTAACAGATGATGGATATAAGCAACACGTGGTCCATCCACACAATGGAATATTACTCAGCCTTAAACAGGAGTGAAGTGCTGACACAGGATGGAACCTGAGGACATCAGGCTCAGCGAAATAAGCCAGTCACAGAGGGACAGATACTGTGTGATTCCATTGATATGAGGTCCCTGGAGTCATCACACTCAGAGACAGAGAGTAGAATGGTGGCTGCCAGGGGCTGGCGGAGGGGGAGGGGAGTTAGGGTTTAATGGGAGCAGAGTTTCAGTTTGGGGAGAAGAAAGAGTTCTGTGGACGGATGGTGGTGATGGTTGCCCAACACTGTGAATATACGTAATGCCACCGAACTGTATGCCTGAAAACTATTAAAATGGTAAATTTTATGTTATGTATATTTTATCTCAATAATACAATCACCAAAAAAGAACCTTCCATCTGTAGTGAAGGATTTCCCCCAATCTTTCAAATATTCCAATGAAAATCTGACTTCAAAATTTGTGTAATGCAACAAGTAGCTGTGGTGTGTGGATCGTGTGGTATAAAGTGGAGCACTGACCCAGCTGCAAGACTCGGGTGAGGCCTGCGGGTGAGACGGTGCTCGCTCAGCAGCGCCACTTCCTGACCCTGACGGCTGCGCTGCATTCATGTTCGACAGTGTCTCTGTTTATAGGAAATACACACAGAAGTCAGGGGGACGGGGCCTACTCTCAATGGTTCAGAGAAAAGAATTATGCTGGTCATGTATTTGAAACTTTTCTGTAAGTTTCTATGGTTTCAAAAATTTTAAATATAAAGTGAAAGTACTGAAAAAAGTTTGTGTAACTTTTATGTTATCACATTGATCTGTTAAGAGCAATTAGCAACAGTAAAATCCTAGTAAACTGAGTGTAAACCATGATACAAAATTTAAAGTTGAAAAAGTAAAAACCTTAAAAACATATTTAAAAATTAAGAAGAGAAAAGAAATTTTTAAAAAACTGAGTTTGGATGGTGACAAACATCTGACTCTCACTATAACTGGGACCGAGTCCCTGCTTCATGCTTTACAAGAGCAAAGAGGGAAAAAGACAAAATGCAGGCAGAACAGCGAGCACACGTCTGACAAACGTCCATCAGTCATACTCACACGATGGTTTTTCCGATGTGCAGAAACGACTTCTCTACGAATTCCCGGACGCTGTGGACCTCCCCCGTGGCTATGACAAAGTCCTCGGGTTCATCATTCTGTAGCATCAGCCACATGGCCTAGAAAGAGAGGCAGAGCCACGTGAAAGCTGGACCCAGCTGCCCCTCGGGAACTATCACGTCACCAACGCACATCACGGACAGGGACAGTGCTAACAGGTAAACCAAGGCACGCAAAACTCTCAGGAGTTTATCTGAGCACACGTTGATTCCAAAGGTGTTCAGGAGGCTCCCCACACAGGGACAGGGGGGCAAGGCTTTTACAGAGTAGAAGTGAAGCGAAACAGAGCAAAGCAATTATTTGATTATCTGGGAAGCCGGGTGAGCTACTGGTGAAGTTTCACTTCCTCGGATTCTGGTGTGGTGACCCTGGCTACCAAGGGCTAACGGCCTCCTTGTTTAGATGCTTTAACCTGTGTAGCCAGACAGTGACGATGAATCTAGTCCACTATCCTAACCGCGGCAGTTGTGGTTCTCAAACTCTAACGTGAGACAGAATCATCTGGGGACCTCTGGGTACAGCCCAGGTGCACAGGCCGGGCAGCTGTTGCAGCACCTCTGTCTGCAGCAGGACCTTGGACTACAGTTCACACGTAGGAGACGCTGAAGAGCGTCTGCACTGAATAACCTTTTCATAGGCTATTTAAGAATCATGGAAGGAAGGCAAGAAAACATCATTTAAGGACAGGTGTTTATCCTCCAAAGTAGGACCAAATTTCTTAACAGTAAAGTTGGAAATCTACCCCTGCGGTGACACGGTAACGCAAAATGTTCAACAATCCTTAACGGAAAAACAGTCACATAACGAACAGCACTTTTAACAAGTTATCGGCAGTGACGACGTCTGCGCAGAGTTAAGGTTTCAGCAGCTGTGTTTGAAGGTCAGGGGCTCGGTGGGCGCATCTCACAGACAGGCTTTTTCAAGGAGAGCCAGAAGTCCAGCTGCAGGTGAAAGACCCAAAACAGGCCCCCAAACAGCTCAGACGGCTCCCACCGTAGCAGCCGGGCCCGGAGGTTCTATAGCTTGCAGCCACGCACTGATTTTAAAGGTTTGTTTACACAGACAGAAGATGGAGATCTTACAAAATTAAGTATAGCTGGTATCTGACAGCAGTCTCTTTAGGAAAAAAATCTGAGACAAAAAACAACAAGAAACAACTCAATGCGATAACCTGTAATGAAAAGGAATCTGAAAAAGAATATACATGTGTATATACACATATACATGTATAACTGGATCACTTTGCTGTACATCTAAAACACAGTATAAATCAACTATACTTCAATAAAAAATTTTTTAAAAATCAATTTTTTTCATCACTCACACCCACTTTTCCAAATAAAATAGGTGAAAGCAATAGTCACCTCATTAGAACACAGAGTCCCCAATATTATGTGCATTGAACTCTTGTTGTAACATCTATAGAAAACTACTGGTTGGTGTCTCCCCAGCTGCCGTGGGATAAGCTGAAAACTAGGTTTCTGAGATCAATGGAGCCGCTTATTTTCTTTTAGAAAACACAGTCAGCAAAGTTTTTGCTGATTTAGTTTAAGTAAAGTTTAATTCTTCTTTATTCATTTCAATTTATGGCAGCCTTCTAAAAAATAGAAACGCGCACGTTTCTCCTGTACTCGAAGTTTTTTCTTGTGAATATTTCGGTCTATTTCCAGATTGTTTTAAATTGTATTTTTGTCCTGCAGAAGACAAGGCTTTCGGCAATTTCACACGCCTTGGAGAGGCGGCCCCCGGGTGGGACGCTGGAAGCAGACGCAGGTCAGGGACGTGCTGAGAAGCATCAGACGGAATCGTCCTGGCAGGAGAGGGGTTTGTTCACATTCATGAAAGATCTGCAGTTTTGTTTTGCACTGAGAGATTATAGTTGATGAATTTATTTATAACACTTTAAAAATTTTACATGAATTATATTAATAATAAAGCTTGATAAGTTCTAAAAAGGCACAAAATGCAAGCTGTCCTCTTCATCGGGATGGTGCGTGCGGCCCCGAGGGTCAGACCCTGGGCCAGCGCCCTTGGCCGTTCAGCTCCTCGAAGGTGCCCTGGTCGTGGGCACCAGCAGAGGCGAGAGGCCCCTCTTGGTGTCCGCGTCTTGCAGGTGTCCACCCAGCCTGGAATACGCTCCTCCTCGGCCTGGGAACCCTCCGTCCTGGGCCCTGGCATGGCCTGTGTCTCTCCAGGTTTCCCTGGGATGATGGCATGGCACGCTGGCTATACTGGCCCGAGCTGCCCTTTGGGCACCTCCCCAACTAAGCTGACCCTCTCACGTGCTGTGTGCACACACGCACACACACACACACACACACGTGTGCGTGCACACACACACACGCACACACACACACACAGACGCACGTTTTGGCTTTCTTCAAAATGCTTCCGAAGTTTTTAGGAAAAATTAAATTATGCTTCTGGCTAGAATTTCTATCTGAACGTTTTTCTGAGGGATTAGTGTATGTACTTAAGGGTGTTTTACTTGACTTTCCATTCTAAAAATAACATTTCAAGTAGGTCTTTCAGGACTGCTCAGCTTATTTTATTTCTTTTAAACACTATGTTGGGCTGGAATGGTTTTGAAAAAACCATATTTTTAATCATGTGAAAGAAAGCAAGGGCTGCTAAAAATAAAGGGAGAAAAGACGATGACTGGCTGCGGGTGGATTACTTGAGACACCGGCACCAGCCCCCTGGTGCTCGTTCCAGCCCCACCGGGAATCCGGGCGCACAGGGGCCTCACTTTCACCACAGCTGAGTGCCAAGAAGCTGCCCTTCTCTTTTCCAGCCGACCATCCGCGGCCTTTGACCTACCAATTTCTAGGCATTTCCTTTAAAGTTCATCCTGTCCCAGACTCCAGCCTGGGAATGGGCGGGAAAGGATGTACAGCTCCAGATTTATTTGTTATTACTGAATAGTTTACTGGTTTTAAAACGCAGAGGGAAAGGCTTTGTTTGAACTTCCACTGAGCGTAATGAATCGTCTCTGACTGGTAAATGAAGGCCGGTGACACTCCAGACCAGATGAACAAGTTGGTGCTCTGCGGTGATCGTGGGTTAGTACTTTGCCAGCGAGCCGGGGCCGCGCGGCCCGTCGCGATGCCCAGTCGTGTCCAGCACAAAGGCCCCTGTGTGGGAAGCGCCCCGGCCTGCACGTCCTCACGCAGCTGCACACGCTGATCTGGTCCATTTCTTCCCTGATGGATGGCACGGCCGAGGCGAAGGTTCACCTCTCCTCACCTTCCTGTTCACATGCGGGCTATGTGACCCACGACTCGGCCGGCCACCCCGTGCTCAAGTCCCTACCCAGCTCCGGCTTCCGGTGCAGAAACGCTCCTGAGGTGACAGGTTTCAGGCGTCTGCACTCTGGGCCCGTCCCTCCCGGAATGAGGGGCCCCATAAGGATACGACTGACTTCCCCACCTCCTCACACACTTAATTACCTCTGCCCTGCCCTGATCACCAGTGCAAACGGAAACATCGCCTGCTTTTTATGTTTTAATCCATCCCACAGGGAGGAGTGCACCAAGGCTTGGGATTCTTCAACATCGAAATGTCTCCTGATGGCAAATGAACAGCGCAGTTCTCCAACCATGTCCCATATTCATCTTGCTTTTAAGGCATATAAAGTCCAGGGGGAACCCGACTCCACGTCACTGACGCTTGAAGGCCAAGTCTAGGTGGTTATAAGTACCCGCTCCATGTGGATATGTGCTCTCTTGTAACTATACAGCGAATCTATCTGTTTTACAAACCTAGTTTAGAGAAGTCAAAATAAAACTTTCATTTAAAAAATCCACACCCCCCGCCAAAAAAAAAAAAAAATACTCCTCTCCCACACCTGCTCTTCGGCCGAACAGGTCACGACGTGGAAGTCACGCTGGAGGGGCCTCCTCCTTCCTGGACCCAGGAGCTTGCAGTGGCTCCCAGCGGGACCAGTGGTGGAGAACAGCCAAAGGGCATCACCACAGCCGACCAGCTAGCCTTGATTCCACGCGTGCCTTTCGGGCTGGGATGTGTGTTTGTCTTGAAAACCTGGATTCGACAATTGCTTCCACCTTGCCATTAACCTCCGGCTCAGTATCCAAGCCACGGACACTTATTAACTGAGCTGTCATCCATGAATAACGAGATTTGTTAATCAAGGTTATGTTTAACTATGTTCATCTGACTGCTGCCTTTTCAGTCCTGTGCTTTTGTGCTTTACGGGCTACTGTCATAAAAATAATCTAAACATATACACGTACATGAATATATATATACATACATGTATAAATATATGTATAAAAATAAGCGAGAAATTCTATGAAATGATTCTAATAAAAATCAGAGGCATTTGAACAAATGGAGATTAAAATTCCCATAAAGGATTCTAAGTGTGGAACCGTTCACATACATTTTCTTTCAGCTCTGTTCAGTAGCTGCTTTCATCATGATAGCCTGGTGTTTTCAGTCTGAATCAGGACTTCAAGGAGTCCTGGGCTAGGCTGGGTCTTATGCTTTGTGGGATGCACACAGCTCGGGTTAGCCCGGGGGGCGTACCCCTTACTCTGACATAGTTGGGAAACAGGTACTAAACGACTAACAAACACAACTGTATTGAGAAAATCATCTAGCATAAAATCAAAACCTCAGTCTATTAATTTCTTCATGGGTAAAAATACTGTTGTTCGTGGATTCCTTTGATTAAGGGTCTTTTAGACATTTTAAAAGTACAAAGTTACTGGACAGGAAAAAAATCATTAGGTGATACATTTTTAAAAACACCAAAAATAATAAAACAAATTTAGAAGGCTATCTAGCTCTTGCTATTAACATATCATTCAACATTGATACCAATGCACTGAAAGAGGCCAGACCAACACTTGCACTGCCCTGCCCTTTTGTTCCAGCCAGGTCCACCAAGCTACGAAGTCCGAGGCTGGGGGTCACAACATACAGCCTGAAAGCTCTAGTCCTCTGGGAATCACTCTGACCCAGTTTTCTGGAGCACCATCTGCTCTCTCTGTATGCAGAGTCAGGTAGCGTAGTTATTTATTGATCTCTGAGTACATTTTATCTCTTCCATGCTTCCACGCACTCCTTTTCTTTTCCAGGCACACCAATTATGCATGTGTTGTATCTCTTTTCTTCTGTGTTCAGGTCTGTTACTTGCTGCCCCATCATACTTATCCTTGTTCTCTTCCATATTATTTTATGTGATGTCCTCCTGCTTGTTCACCTGTTTCTAATAACACTTATTTAAAGTTTTCTTGCTAATGTGACTTCAACCTCTGGAATGATTTTCTCTCTCTCGTCCGTGTCTTTACTGACTACTTCTCGCGTAACTCCTTCATTTATTTCCTTTGAGTCCGGGGTCTGCAAACGTTTTCTGAAAGGGCCAGAGAGTAAACACTTTAGGCTTTCGAGCCACACACTGTAACACAGCCGCTGGAGCACAAAGCGGCCACACACAACACAGGAAGAGGTGGGTGCGGCCGTGCTATTTACACAACCCGTGACTGGCCCACAGGCTCTAATCTGCCCACCTCGGCTTCTGGCAAATGGAACCAAACTGCGCTGCCTGTAAGCTTCTTTGAATCCGTGGTATTTGCCTTTGCTGCTACTCCTTATGGCCCGTATGTGCTTTTGGTCTGTCTCGTTTTGGTCCTTGTCCCCCCTTGCAGCCCTCTCCCCAGGCCCACTCAGCTTTCCCATTACTCTTCCTGTTTGAACAAGGCTGCATGCTTGCTGTGGAACGGTGTGAGGAGAAGGAAAGTGCAGGGCAGGCCTGCAGCTCCACTTTAAAGTCCTCCCGAAACCCTCTCTCCAAAATCAGCACACTCTCTGCCCCGGGACACGGCTGACCTCACTTCCCGGCACTGATCTGGTGAGTGTGGGCCCCAAGCAGCCCAACCCCGGTCAGTCTGCACTGCCCCTCAGCCAGGAGGCCAGGCCCCGACATGAAACCGGGTCCCTCCCGCCGTCCTGCAGGAAAGGCTGGGCATCGATAGAGACATTGTCCAGCCCTATGGAACGTCATTGTGTGGGACTTTTAGGACTGGAAATTAATTTGAGCGAATTCTACAGCCAGACATGTATGCCCAGCACAACATGCCCTGAGTGAGCACATGAAGCATGGTATGTACCCAAGGTTATGTGACCACGTAAACAACGTAGGAAAGAACCATAAGAGAAAACGCACATACAGACAAAGGCTGCTGCTTAATCAGCCATCCCGAAACTCTGGCTTAAGCCTTTTTACTGCTCAGGACCCTGAGTTCAGAATCCGGGAGGACGGCTCCTCCCTGCTTCCCAGGCTGCTGGCCGAGATGGCCTCCCGCACAGGCCTGGGTCCTCCGTGCTGGACCGCCCCCAGCCCTCCTCCTTGTGTCCTGTCCCCGCAGCCTCTCACCCAGCCTGGCCCAGCTTCCTTAGAAAACAGAATCTGCAAGGCCTCCTAAAGCCTCGGGAGGCCCCGCCGTGCCCCTCCATGGACTACTGTGGCAGGCAGAGCCCGAATCCAGACAAAGGGGAACGCCCCCCCAAATCCAGACAAAGGGGAATGCCCCCCCACCCCCACCCCCGCCATGAGAAAAGCAGTAAAGTCACACTGTGACAGGGCGTTTAGGATGGGCGGGCAGTCCTGTGATGACTGTAATTTCAGCTGTTTCAATACAGCAATGAAATCCTTATGTTTGCCTTTAACATAAGCATTGTTGCCTCTGCTGTAGTGTCCCTGCACAGCTCTGCCTACCTTGCACCGTGCAGTGATGGTCAGGTTGACACTAGCTCAGGGACTCACACCTGGCATACGGGCCCCGGCACCATGACTGTCACAACACACTTCCCAGAAGTGCTGTTTCCTGGAGCCCAGCCGCCTACCCCTTCCAGGTGCTTCCAATACCTGCTCCCACTCACATGCCCGGCAAGCCACCCAGACTTCGCTCCTGGCTCAGCTGCACAGCAGGAAGTGACTCCACGCCCACGGCCGGCCACCTGCCCGCCACTCCCGGCTCGTGGCTCCCGGCCCAGGGCTGCCTCAACTCACCCTTGGGAAGCAGCTCTGACTTCGCTGTGACCTTCCCCTCAAAGCCGTCCTGAGCACCCAGTTCTGCCTCTCGTCTGACTCTGACCTGAGGGGCCCAGCTTCTGGGCTGGTCCTGGGCTCCCTTGAGTGACAGGCCCGAGCCTCGCCACGGACCTCTGGGTTCCAGTACTGACAGCCATCGTTACCGGTAACTAACCCTGATAAACACATCACATTATGTGCATTAAGGGAAACGCAGCAGGACTTTACAAGCTAAGGTTCCCTAAAACGGTGCTGCCCCACAGAAATGCAATGCAAGCCACATATATAACTTAACATTTTCTATTAGCCACACTAAAAAAGGAAAAGGAAAGGGCAGAGCTAATTTTAATGCTTTATAAGCCAATGTATGCAGTACATCGTCGTTTCAATAGAGAACATTATCAAGGTATTTTACGCTGTTTTCCTATGCACTGAGCCTTGGAAGCCCCGTGCACGTTCTGTGTTCGCAGCACATCTCAGCTCACCTGGGCACCCCTTGTATGCCCACGAACACAGGAGGCTGGCAGGCACTCATGGGGCAGCCGGGCCACGGAGCCGCCCCGCAGAGCGAGAAGGGCCCCCCTCTCGTGTGTGTGCTGCCCTCACGCCGCCTCTCAACCTGCAGGGCTTCGTGGAGGCGGCCTGCTCACCCTGGGACACAGCTGGCGGATCATCCTCTCCCCTCCCTCCTTCCTCGTCTCCACCACCTGACTTTTCCTGCAGTGACTACATCGGTGATGCCAACTAGAAGACAGACCTTGAGAAGTGGGCTAACTAGCTCCCAGTTTATGACCATCTGACTTTTGAATGCCTGTCTCATTCGTGTACCAATGGGCAGTGACACCACACCCCTGCCTCCCAGTGGGAACAGTGGGGAGCAAAGACCCAGAGAGACGCTTACAGGCACAATGACAGCCGGTGCTCAGGGAGCAGGCAGGGGTGCTGGAGTCTGTGTGCATCAGAGCCTCCTGGGAGGTTAACACACAGATTGCCGGCCTCCTCCAGCCCCAGCGAGGCCGACTCAGTAGGCCTGGGTGAAGGCTGAAAATCTGCACTTCTAGCAGGTTCCAGGGCAAAGCTGATGCTGCTGGTCTGGGGACCACACCGAGAACCAGCGCGTGCTGTGGTCCTCAGACCTGGAGTCAGACCACCCGGGTTAAACCTCGGCTCCAGGAGTCACTGCGTGACTTCTGGAAAGTTCCTAATCTTCCAGGGCCTCAGAAAAATGACAATAATGGCACCAACCTTGTAGGGTCGCTTTTAGGATGAAATTAGCTAATATATGAACAGTGCCTGGAACAGAGTAAGCGCTCAAGGACTATTATTTATCATGATGATGATGACGGTGGCTACGCAGCTGGAGAGGGTTCCTGGCACCTGGGAGAACCTAGTTCATCTCCAGGACCAAAGTCCTGCGTCCATACATGGCATGCAGAGTGAAAGGGTGGAGTGAATTTAATCCCCATTCTGTTCACAGCCACAGACTTCCATAGTTGGAAAGGACCTCAGAGATGCTGTCTTTCAATTCAACTCATAAAAAGGCGGGGAAGCAGCTGAAACCAGAGAGGTTATGTGATCTGGCTGAAGTCACACAGCTAGTTTGGCCGGAGGTGGGACGAGAGCCTCAATCCCCTGCTTCATTTTCTTTTCACTGCATTACACTCCCATGCATTTTCCTGTGGAAATTCTGCTGTTCTAAATGGTCGTTAGGAACAGCTGCGTGGACTTGTGCGGACCAGCCCGGGGACCGGACCTGTCGGTCAGCAAGTATTTACGGAAGCCTGCAAAGTGCCAGGCACTGGAGGATGCCAGGTGGGGGCAGACACGGGGGATGCAGAGCCTGGCTTAGGGGCATCCACCCTTTACGCAGGAAAAAGGCTCTAACAGCCCAGCATTTGACTTAAGGGGGAACTTCTGAGACATGAACTCCAGCGAGCCTCCAGGAGACATCAGGCCTGGGAGCTCCGGACAACCTCCGTCCCAAGCAGGCCCCCCCACCCCCACCCCCCACCCCCGGCTTGAGCTGGAGGCGTGAGGCCAGAGCTACGCTCAGCCAGGGGCCCGTCCCAGTGCCTCCCCCACTCTCAGTCCCATATCAACGGTGGACACAGACATATTCTGGGCCAATCGGGGTCTCAAAAAAGCCTGTGATCAGAGGCCCAGAGACTGAATGCGCAGGATGGCACTGGGCACCGGAGATGCCTGACTCCGGAGTGGGGGTCAGCGCCCTGCTGAGGCCGGGGGGGAGGCCTGAGGCAGAAGGAGCACCTCAGAGCCCAGGGCAGGACACCTGCTGGGCGAGAAGCAGGGAGGGCAGGACCCCAGGCATGGGGGGAGCGAGGGGCAGGCGCCCGGAGCACGGCAAGCGACTCCACCGCCCCGGCCTGGGACGCGCCCCAGCGCCCCCTGGGATGACTCCTTTTCCACCTGAATTTCTTCGAGCTGGTTTCTGCTCCCTGTGCCACGAGCTCGGAGGAAGACAGCTGGGGACCAGTCCCTCCATGGGGCGGGGGGCAGCCATGCATCAGCGCCGAGAAGGCAGGTCCAAGGGGTAAGGCAGCACCCGGGCCCCAGAATCCTCAGGGAGGAGGGAGGAACGCCACGTCCCCGAGCCACCGGGACCAAGGGGTGACCGCTGACCGCTGGCAGGAGCGGGGAGGCGGCGGGCACACCTCGCGGCGGGAGGGCTCTGAGAACGCTCATCCGTCTGCTCCTAGACCCACGAGCGCGGCGCCTGCCCGTCCAGCATCCCTGAGGACCTCGGCCCGGCACACGCAGCATCCTTGTCACCGGCGAGCTGGTGCCCATTCAACGCATTCATTGAAACTCATTTCAAATGTGTTTCACCACAGCATCCTGATTCACAGAAATCAGGATTTCAATTTAAAAGTCACTCTACCCTCCATACTCTTAAAACTATGCTTGAATAGATTTAGATTTAATCATTCTGCCTTTAATTTCTGGTTGCTAAATACAAGAACACCCCAACAGAAACACTATGTAAGCTTTGATCTTCTGGGAGGTTAAGTTGCTCTTTTTAACCTGGTCTTGCCCATGACTGTAATGTTTCTGTTATCATAATTATTTCCTAGATGCTGACTCAGTAGTGTCCTTGATTGAGAGAGATGGGAAGGGAAGCTAGTTCTATTTAAGAAAACATTTCTTGTAGCAGTAATATTTGAGCCTAGTGACACGGGAGGAGAGAAATTCCACTACATATAAAAAACCCAGTAATTTACAGACTACAGCCCCTCCACACTGCTGAAAATTAAACCAAAAGCTCCTTTATGTTCTTCAAATTAAAAAAAAAAATCAAGAGAGCTCCTAAAAGTTTGATTATTTTAAAAACACATAGATAGTGACAGATTTTTTTTTGAGTCTTTATAACTTTAGATGAAATTTAGAAAATCAGGCCTTTGATAAACTGAATTAATATTTTCAAAATAGTTAACATAACAAGTCTTTAAATATTCTAAAGTAGCCCCCCACCCCAAAAAAGAAAATAACAACCAAACAAAAACTTGAGAGAAGCTTAACTCAAATTGCTAGACTCTGGAGAATAAACCTGTATTTTTTGGTGACTAAAATTTTCTGTAGTCTGACAGTACAATGACTGCTCAAGTTCCATGATTAAGAATAAAAAGCTGTCTAATCCTGTGAAGAACCAGAAGCGGTCCTCCCGGCAAACGCTGACGGTCAAGGGCTGAGGGGCATCTTTTCTGTTAACACAACACAACATTTTCACATGCATCTCATATGAACGGACAATGTCTTCACTGTCCTCCTGAACACTAATTCAGGGCTGTATTTTTCTGCTGTGTCAACGAGTGTCAAAATATTGTTCTTCCAATACATGAAAGTATCTGCGTGGAGCTCTATGACTGATCTTGAGATGTTAGCCAGAGGCAGAATAAAACAGAGCCGCTGCAGTTGGGAAATCTCCCTGCAATGAAAAGCAAGAGTCTTTAACATATTCTGCCTTTCTGCCAATTTTTTTTTTCCAACTGCACAATGGTTTATTTACCCCGCAATTGGTGAAATTAAAAGTAATATCGGACACGACAAAACTATATTTCAACAGTAAGACCCAAAGGATTCCATTTCCCTGAAAATGAAACAGAAAGTTTTCAAGGAGGAAGACAGAAACTCCAAGAGGAAATTCTAAGAGCCTGACATTAATTAATATACAAACCATATCAACCGATTACAGGAAAGCCGAGAAACACTGTGCATCTCAACTATGAACGGAGAGACTTTTTCTAAGTCATGCATTTCTGCATCATCTCATCCTTAGATGCTCAATGGCCTACCACTATCTGCATTTATCCCAGTTATTAAGAAAAGCAGGGCCACCACATTTTCTGTCTCTCCAGAACTGAAGAGCCCACAGCCAGGCATCTGATGGGTTTTCCATTCTGTTCTTTCCCTCCTTCCTACTAACTAACGGGCCACGGTGGTTCTGACGGAAAAGACACCGTGTCCTCTCACAGAGGCGCTGGTCCGGCTGATGGGTTACTCACTATGAAACTGAGGGATGGGCCCAGCTGCTGCCCGGGCAGAGCAGTCCCAGAGCTCGGTGCCAGGACAGGCCCAGCGAAGGCCACACTTGCACCACAGAAACCAGACCAGCCTTTTGAGTCAAGTGTCGGCTTGCAGACAAGTAACTACATCAGCTCTGAAACAACCACCACAATGTTCTTATTGATCACGAAGGCTCGTGACGCAAGGCTTGGCAGGGAGGGGATCTGCGCTGGTTCCCTCGGCCCAACTTTCCGAGAAGGAGGGCGCTTGGGGTGGTGTTTACGGAAGACAGATGTTTCTCCGTGATTGATATGAACCTTCCCAGGAAGGTGTGCAACGTGCTGGGTCTCCGGGATGAACTGAGTCTGCTGGACGTCCATGTACGTGCTAGCGTTTTCACTGCACTGCACTTACCAAGGGTAAAGGGTGCTTGGAAAGCTGACGGCTGATAACATCTCAAAGCTAAATGTGAAGTGATCTGCTAGAGTTTTTTCTTTTCTGTGAGACACTAGGTAATGCTGATAATTTTGTTTTTAAATCAATGTTGTTGATTTAAGAACAGTTACTGAACATTTGCTCCAAAAATCATAAATTAAGAGGCTAGTAATTTTCAGGCGGGAACACGTGTGCAGGCAGAATATTTAGTGTCCTTTTACTGCTCTTGCAAATAAGCCAGTGTGACGATCACACTTTCTGCTCAATCAACACCGAATCTCCAGTTCCCATTTCTACGAAATTCCTTCTAAAATCACAGAGGGACAGATAAAGGGGACACACAGGGAGGTGCTGCTGGACCAAAGCCACCGGGCCGACCCCAGACCAGACAGCGGATAAGGAGCCCTTCCCACCCGGCCCTCCACCGTCAGCCAGAGCGAAGCCTCGTAAGAAAAATGAAGAAGAACAAATTCAGTTCAGGGTCCAGTGAAAGGATCGCACGAGTGGGCTGAAGCATCCGTGAACTAAGTCTCCAAGGAAGTCGGCTCTCCCCAGACAGGGAGAGAAATCCCGTGCCCCCCCCACGGGTGGCCCCACAGGACTGGTGGGCGGGGCATGAGCCCGGGGCTGCCCCATTGCCTACCCCCGGCGCCTGTGCCTCTGCACGCCTGACTCCAGGACACAAAGGGCGGAAAGACAAGCGAGCTCATGCCTCCCGTGGAAGCTCTGGGCTGGGAACAGCCCGGCAGCCCAGCCGGGATGGCGCAGGGCCACCTCCCAGGCGACCAGAACGAGCATCTCAGTCCCACGAGTCACCTTGGTCTCTGACTCCGTGTTAGGTCAGGACCTCTGAGAAAAGGGATGGGTTTGGGGCGCTTGCCTCTAAAAGCGAGCGGTGTTCCCCACTTGGGGAAACCGCGTCACCTGCTGGGCCCCTGACCTGCTTTAGCAGAGACGCCCCTCTTGGCGGCCCGTCCGGAGGGTCCAGGGGGAGCAGGGACAGCACCCAGCTGATGCCAACTCGTCCTGCTGCTAGAAGTGGAGGCTGAGGACGAAGGAGCACAGGAAAAAGAGTGAAAACACCGACCTTGTTCCCAGCAGCACTGGGCGCTGGCAGGCGAGGAACCTTTCTGTGATCCGCTGTCACCTTTTTACAAGGTGGGGCAACTCCATAAGCTGAGCCTGTGGTGTGAGGCCCACACACCCAGCGCCCCCAGACAGCAGGACCACAAGGCCTCGCACAGCGACGCGTCTTCCCAAGCAAAGTGTTTTATAGGAAAATGGGCCATCGAGGACAGTCTCAAGGTTACGTAGTGAAAAGAACGCGGACAGAAGCCCTAAGACTCTGGGCCTATCACGCCAGGCAAGTCACTTACTTCACGCTTGGTCTTCTCGCACGTCACAGGGTTCAGGGATCCTATTAGCGCATCTCTTGAAAGCGCTTTGTGATCTACAAAACGTTACTGTTATTACCAGGGATAACGTTATTAGAGAAAACGCCTGGCTAGTGCTGAAGAGATCAGAGATCCATCACGATCACCAAGATACAACGTGATGATTCCACAGCCCGTTATCACTCTTAACACAAAAACACAGCTTTTTCAGAGCACTAATTCTTTAAAAAAAAATGTGTTTTAGAATGGAAATCTGCAATTTCAACATTTCCATCCTTAAGAATTTCTGATTCCTTGCCCAAAGCAGGTCGGCTATATGCAAGTTTTGAAAGAGTATAAAAATCCTGGTAGGGATTTCCCTGGTGGCACAGTAGTTAAGAATCCGCCTGACAATGCAGGGGACAAGGGTTCGAGCCCTGGTCCAGGAAGATCCCACATGCCGCGGAACAACTAAGCCCGTGCGCCACAACTACTGAGCCTGCGCTCTAGAGCCTGCGAGCCACAACTACTGAGCCTGCGTGCCACAACTACTGAGCCTGCGCTCTAGAGCCCGTGCTCCGCAACGAGAAGCCACCGCAATGAGAAGCCCGCGCACCGTAACGAAGAGTAGCCCCCGCTCACCCCAACTAGAGAAAGCCCATGTGCTATGAAGACCCAACGCAGCCCAAAATAAATAAATAAAATAAAACATTTTAAAAAATCCTGGTAATTTATATATTTGTCTTATGTGTGGGTTTCTGCTATTTCAGGAAAATAAATCTGTGCTATACAGGTAGATGTTTCAGGGGAGCTTGAACTGATTTCTCCTAGATAGTTAGCTTCATTCATTATTGTTCGCGTTCCTTGGTGTTATACTGTTCCCAAATAGTCAACAGTTGTTGATAGAAAAACAGATGTTTTTCCAACATTTCTCAAGGAAGTAGAAAAGCCCATAAATAGAGCCTGAACTGAGGCGTGAGCGGAAGATTTCAACTAATGAAATCTTGAAACAAACAAACCTTTTAAAACAAATCAGTTAACTGGAGAGTGTGCTTTTGGGGACCGGATTCCAACGTAAGTATAACAAGAAGTCTAATGCCATCTTTCATTCAACAGCATTGTCCTAATTATTTTGGTCTACACGTCTCCAAACTTTACTGTTTATTTCGGCGTAAGGAGCTCCCGCCTCCACCACCTCTCCTCCTGGGGGGCGGAGGTGTCACCAGGGTGGGAACAGAACCCATGGACAGACGGCAGGAAGGCAGGGCTCTGAGAAACCCCTCCAACCAGAGACGAGGGCCCTGGACAGTGTGCCAGAGAGGGGGTCAAGGTGGGGGCCCATGAAATGTTCATCTGCCATAGTTCTCATGGAAATAATCAGAAGGATTTCCCTAACGTTTCTTATAAAGCACATTAATTTCACCGTCTTATTTTACGGATGGAGAAACTGAGAAGGGCTGGGGAATGACCTTCCAAAGGTCGCGGCTGCACAACAAGGAACAGAAGGCAGATTTCCTGACCCTGGGGCCGGTTTCCACCCCGTCCACCCCGTCCACCCCGTCTGCATGAAACGGCAGGAGCTGAGGCTTGATAGGCGGCTGCCTGCAGACACCCCCTGTACCAGCCTCTCCAGCCCCGTGACTGCACCCCCCAGGCACACGCCGGCCTAGGACACCGCCAGGACGCAAGGGGCTCGCGCAGTCACGTCCCAGGCTCAACGTGGGACCCTCCTCCTTTCCCAGTTTCCAGCCTGAATGTCAAGGGGTCCTCCGAGATGCCCCCGGGCTCTCCTCTCTCCGGATGTCCAGCGCACACGTCCTCCGTCACAGCGGTCAGACCGGCCCACAGACTCGCTGCGCTTTATGAAGATGATGGAGATGGAGGCGGGGTGATTATCTGAAGGACCCTTGTCTTTACAAAGGGAACCTCTACACAGAACCTGAGGGTCTGTGACACACAGCCCCTCTGAGGGCAGCAACATGTTTGATTCCATGATTAATTCTGTTTGACAGAGACACTAGGTTAAGTTAGGAAACCTAAGCTACTATGTCTTGAATCATTGGAAACTGAAAAGTGGCAAAGATCACAGAACTTTCGAGAGTTGGGAAATTTGTTTCAGGTTTTGGAGGTAAGGAAACTGGGCTCCATCGAGACGTTCCAGATGGCGAGAGGCGGGCCTGGCGCTGGGGCCCACGTCCACCTCCCAGGCCAGCTGCCTCTCCAGGCTGCCACGTAGGAGACAAAGGGCCCTGAGAGTCACAGTGTAGGTCAATGAAGAAATGAGTGTAATATTTAAGTATCTGCTCTTACACAAAAAGCAGGAAGGACTTTCCGGTGAGCAAGGTACTTTACTTTGAAAAGTGATTTCTCTTTTTTAACACAGCACTGGAGAAAGAGTCCAAGACAGCTTCACAACTCCAGTGCCTTCAGGGTTCACCCCTGGTGGCCTGCACAGGACATTCCCTTGCAGAAGGGTCTCTGAGCACTTGTGCGCAGAAGACGGTCCCCGTACGGGGATGTGGAAGGAGCCTCGCCAGGTCTTCTGGTTATATCAGAGAAGTCATACATCTGAAATGCTGAAAGCTGAGAGTTTTGTTTAAAAAAAAAAAAAAAAACCTCTCAAATTTTAACTGTTAGCTAAAAAAGAAAAGAAAATTTTAAATATTGCCTGGACTAAACAAAGCATAGCCGGGGCCCAGCTCTGATGCAGGCGGTGAGGACCCCAGTAGGAGGATCTGTTCTTGAGGGTCCCACCCGGGTGTCGGGTCGAGCAGGACCTGCAGACCCTCCTCACGTGGCCGCTACCAGGCACGCTGAGCGCCACTCGCTTCACAGGAAAACAAGGGACGAGACGGGAGCGCGGCTGCTCGGTGTGTTTACAGCACGGGGTTCTCTCCCTTCCCGCTTCGTCTCAAATCCTTCATGTAGGAAACGTAAACCACAGAGAGGATATAATTTTAAAACCAGAAAGATATTTTCCAACACCCCCTTGCCCCAAATTTCCTTAAATGCACAAGAGAAAACATCCTTTGCACGATAGCTAATATCATTACAAAGTAACTAGTCGCAGAGGTCCGATAAAAAACCCACCACCTACCACCCTTCAGTTTCGGTCACCGAAAATCAGGGAATTCATTATTTGGGGAGTAGGAATACCAATTCATCTCATCTAAATTGGCGGCCAGGAAAGAAGAAAAACAGACAAGCCAATCGGGCCCTGCTTCCCCGGCTCCTCCCGCCTTCGCGGACGTACTTCAGACGCAAACGACAAAGACGGACAGTCCTGTCCTGGGCCTCCCCCAGCCCCCGGACTGGCCTTCCCGTGCAGCCAGACAGGCTGACAGAGATGTCAGGCAAGTGCTGAAAGGGGACTCGAGCATCTGGCGGCGAGTCTGGAGCAAGTTTCGCTGCAAACTCTCTGGGGGCTGCCGCACTCCAGTTTCTCAGGAATGCTTCATGCCCCTCGTCCCTCTTGGAGAGGTCAGGGAAGCCTGTGACACCCCCGAGGGCACGGCCGGACTAAATTAGCATGAGATAACTTGGACTCTCTTCCAAACATGAAAATACAAGGGACGGAATTTCATTAAAAGCAGAAGACGACATGATCCAAGTTAATCCCGGCTCTAAGCTGCTGTAGAAACCGGTGTTTACGTTCCACGCTCCTCCCTGGGGCAGAGGTCACCGGCCACCACGCCGGCCACGCCAAGTGTCCAACGTGACCTCGGCCGATGGAACCTTCGTTTCACAATGATGCTAAAAAGTGGGTTTGGGGGCGTTAAAATGAGTATTCAGCCTATTTACGTGTGACTCTATGAAGCGGTAAGATCCCGAGGTCAAAAATAAACATTTCAGTACTTCAACCTTTCAATATCTTTTAAATCAGGAAACAGGAAACTTTAATAGGTAACATGAGCCATTAACCATATGTAAGTGTGTAAACATGGGAATATCTAGTGTCAATTTAGTAAGGCATATAATGTCAGAGACGTGCTTTCTATTATATCTACAAATATTTGAAAGAACACATTGTAAATATTTAGAATGATGGTATAATTAATGAGATATGTGCAAAAAGTGCAAGGATCACACTTCATCATTTGCTTCTAAAACATTTAATTGGAAGGACAGCTCTTAAAAAAGTATCCATGCATCAGTGTATCCTGTCAATAATATGTGACCAAAAAGTAGTAAAGAATTCAAACCTGGCTGCTCAGTTTGGGGCCCTTCTACGTCAGCCAAGGAAGGGCAATGTTTGCTAATTCTTTGATGAATAAATGATTCTCATTAGCTACTATACCATAACGTAAGGTATTTGCTTTGACTTAAAAACACTTTTGTTTCTTTCAAATAGTCATAATTTGTGAAAACTGGCACTTTATTATAAACTATTATTCCTCTGCTGACATTTTGCAGACTAAAAGTTATGCTGCGCACTTTTAAACATTTTTGTGCACTTTTAGACATTTTTCACTTCGCACTCCTTCTGACATTACTTGACTTTATTGTAAAAGATGAGAGGTGTACAAGGATAAGCCCTGGATGAGGGACAGTGGCTTACTTTGTCTGATTCTACCACATGTTACGGCAAAGTACTCAGTGATAAAAATTATACTTTACATTAGCTTATGTACTGGTGTGAGTACGTCCTAGGAGAGTCCTCTGTTCTGACGTTGTGATTCTTTGTAACCTGCCCCCAATGACTTCACAACGACAGATGCTAACAGGACACACACAACAGTTACAGAGGCAGAGAGGAAGCAGCCAGTGTGGCAGCAGATGGGGGTGTCACTTGTGAGAAAATAACACTCCTGGATGTAAAAGTTGGGTTGAGAAACTCTCTCCAAGCTGGAGGACACAAAATATTTTAACCTGTGAAGGAGGAGCTGTATTCAGACTGAAGTAGGAACAAAGAGCACAGGGAACACAGTGATGGACCAAAGGACGCGCTAATTCCCTGCGGTTTTTCGCCCATCATGGGCCTTTTCAAGATGCCTGGCGGGGCTCAGTGAAATCCGCAGCCCCAGGACTGAGCTGTGATTTAGGAATCGGAAGACTGAAACCCAAGTGTCAAGCTCATTCGTTTTAAGCTCTAACAAACCAAATTTGATTAGCTTAGACCTGAAATGTTGATATCCTTCAGGTAACAGAGTTTGAGCCTAACTTTCTAAACGATTTCTACCTTCTGTTAAGAAGGCCAGATAAAAGCTTAAGATGTGGGGCTGTTTAAGTTTTGAAGGCAGTGATTATTAACTTGATCGGGGTCATGAACCCCACCGAGGAGCTGATGAAAACTGAGGTGGACGCCTTCTTCCCTGAAAAGGACACACACGTAAGCCTGCACATGGCATGCTTTGCCCAAGGTTTTAAGGGATTCACAGACGTCCTGGAAAGGCTGTCTTTGGACACTGGGTTAGACATGTTTGATTCACAGAGGTAACACTGACACCCTCACTCGTCTCCCACGCGCTCGTGCTTCTGTGCAGGCCACGTTTGCGGAAGGCCAACGTAAGGCCTGTGCTAAAAGCTCAGCGGGACGCCAGGAAAGACAGGGTGCAGCCCCTGCAGCGGAGGCTCTGGTGCAAAGCGAAGCAGACCCAGGTGAGACCGCCCCACTGTCAGCACGGCCACCCACAGCTCTCCCAGGACCGCAGCCTGCTTGTCTGGGGCTCGAGCCCTCAGATCGTGACCCCACTTCTGAGACAGAGACGATGGAGTGGACAGCGCTTTCTTTGTAAACGGCAAACACTGTACAAATGTTAGCTGTTGGTTTTATGAAGTCAAACTTGCCTTCCTGTTTTGAGAGGCAGCAGCCACTGGGCAGGAAAGCACAAATTATTCCAGGAAAGTGAAAGTGAGGAGAAGACAATTAACCGTAAGAAGCGTCCGTAATGGTCTTAATGAGAGGAGAGGGTCATTCAGCCAACAGCACCCAATCAACGGTTTTGAAAAGTTTTTTAAATGATGATCCTTTAAAAAATAAAGCTGCTGGGCTTCCCTGGTGGCGCAGTGGTTGAGAGTCCGCCTGCCGATGCAGGGGACACAGGTTCGTGCCCCGGTCTGGGAAGATCCCACATGCTGCGGAGCGGCTGGGCCCGTGAGCCATGGCTGCTGAGCCTGCGCCTCCGGAGCCTGTGCTCTGCAACGGGAGAGGCCACAGCAGCGAGAGGCCCGCGTACCGCAAAAAAAGAAAAAATAAAAAAATAAAGCTGTCAAGATAATAGGAAGAAGTGCTGGCTAGAGCCTGTAGCATAGGCTTTTTTGACTTACTTAATGCATTCCTTATTGGTTCACAAGATACATAAATAAAATACACTGAAATTAAATAAATATAATAAAAGGTTTATAAGATAGTTACTTTTGAAACTCACTGATTTCTTATACCTTACGTGCTAAAACACCTGCCCTCCCCTGGGACTCAAACACTCTATGCTTTTGGAGCTAAGATATCTAAGCTTGAAAATACGATTGCTCTAGAGCCCGTCACAGCTGCAAGACAGTCAGACCCCATATCCCACGGAGGACGGCGCCTCTTTCTCCCAACTTAGGATGGAGACACGGTAAGGAGAGCCTGGACATTGGACAGACCCGGGCTAGAATCCCAGCTCTGCTACCCAGTGCCTGGGATGATGGGCAAGTCACTTCAACTGTAAAATGAGGGTAACAAGGCCTCTTTTGTAGGCTTTAAACAAATAAATGAGAAAATGAGTATAAAGTGCCTATAACAATGGTTGGCACAAAGGAGTAGGTCACTAAAATGGTAGCTGTCGTTAATTCGCACTAATGATGCCATTCACTAAGTAAATGAGGTGCGAATGTGCCCCAGTTACAGCACTACGTGCTTTGTAAACACCCTCACAATCTGTCACCTGATCCTCACGGTAAACCTGGAGTTAACCAGCGCGCACTACGGTTTCCCTTTCACCCACGAGAGCACAGGATGGAAGATGGTAACTGATTCGCCAGGCTTACAGTGGCAGACACCAAGTGGCCCAGTAGAGACTGTCCATCCTACAGCACCTGGTGTGTCCAGCCAGCAGGGCATCCTGTGTCACCAGCATCCACTGGTCCAGCACAAGCTATTAACACTGTAGATATTCAAGAAAGGAAAAAGAGAAGCGTTGTCTGGGGGGTGTGAACACATAATCAGGAGGCAACCAGTCTCAAGAGAAACTGGAGAGTGTAGGAAAGAAACGGGTGATAGGGTAAAGCCTGTGGTCCTCCTGAGGGTGGGTCACACGGACCAGAAGAGTGACGTCTGTGAAAACAGCACGACAGTGTGTCGAGGACACACAGTCCTTGGTAATCTCCAGCATCCCAGCTATTTTCAGTTACCGCTACAAAGAAAATGCAGTGGAAAATGACAACGAACCAAAGACCACAACCAAAACCCATGCTCTTTTTTTTTTACTCCTGAGGGTGGGGCAAGGAAGGACTAAGCTAAGGAAAGAGTGAAACCTGTTCTTCACAAGTGGGAAGCACTTAGTGTATGCAGAGCAGTTCCGGTGGACACAACGCCCCAGTCCTTTAGTTCCACCTCCAGCAAGAAAACAAGGCCTCCAAGTTGAACTTCTGACTCTGCGTGTCAATAAGAGAAGACGCCTTTCCAATATGAAGAGGTCTTTGAAGAATTTCAGTGCACGAGTATTGGGACTGCATCCTCAGAGGCCAACACTTTACAGATTATATTTAGCTCTTAAATGAAAGCAGCTCGAGCACAGACTCAGAGGACAGAGGCCTCACTGGGTGCAGGAGAACCTGCCAGCACGTGCACGGTCGCCCAGGCTGACTTCCCGAAGGACCGTCCATCACTGGGACTTGTTTACAGCAACTTTGAATAGGGTGGTGACTGAGGGGAGAGGCTGATGGGGGCGAGTCGGCCGGGGATCATTATGCTGCCAGAGAGCAAACCGAAAATGCAAAGACGCAAAGATTCTTCATTTCTTCTCAACTTCTCTGCAGAGGGCAGCTTGTTAGCAACTGGTTTCCGGAAGGAGGCTTTCCTGGAAACATTACCCCTATGTTCTGTTGGATATTCCTTCTGTTTAAGCTGGGATGTATGTTTCAGAGCAAAATATAAGGTAAAGAGGTCACACAGGGACGCTTTGATCATCACCACCTGGGGCTTCTTGGTGAATGGCAGTGACTGCAAGCCCCTATCTGCAAGCATGAGGCTCACGGGCAGGGTTAAAGCAGATGGCGGAGGGATTTCGGCTGTCCCTCTGGGTGATGGAGAAATGCAGGAGAAGTTCAAGGGGAAAAACAGAACATGGACTTGATAGTTTACATAGTCAGGGCAGTTAGAAAACACTGAGGGTCCACTCTTTCAGCTTCAAGGTAAGTATCCTGTTGGAGAGAAAATCTAAGTTATTTGGGTTAACCAAGGACTTTCTCAACACTTACGGTGGTCCTTGGAAAGTATTAGCGTCTACTGAACTAATAATTCCTCAGATGGAACTCTGTGCTTTTAACGAATGATGAAGACAGGCCTGTCCGCGGCTCAGAATGGTTAGGGCTCCGCTGAGTCAGACGTGGGACGTCAAATAGCAGTTGGCGCTAAACCATCTCACAAAAGGGGTCTGGGTGCCTCAGGACCACACAGGTGAAGACGGGGCCGCCGCCTGGCTAGTGTGTGACCGCAGAGGCAAGTCTGAGTTACCTGATGTGACACCTTCACGGCTTCGCAGGCAGGAGAGCAAGCACCGCACTCAGGGGTGGCCAGCCGTGGACGGGGAACTTGTGGTCAGCAGGTGACGCTGCTGGGGGCTGGCCCAGGTCTCAGCTCCTGATGTCTGATGTGTGAATTCAAGTGGCCAATTCCTCTTGAGAGAGTGTGGGAAAGAAACTCCACTGAGGTAGTCACAGATTGTTCCAAACATGTCAAGATTTTAGTCTCCTTGGAATGGATTCAGCTTGTTCTTATGAAATATCAAATCCATTAATAGCTTATCTGTATCTTACAGTTCAAATGTTTATGATTAGGTCAAAAGTTCAAACCACTCTACTACATGACGCGTGTTTGAAAAATGGGAACTAGGCTGTGTTTTCGAATAGTAGCTTCGATTTAAAGCACAGAAATGCCCACTGTTCAAAAATCAACATCAGAATGACGTAAAAATTAATGAAAGGAAATCTTGAAAGAAGAAAGTCACGGCCACTGTTGTTTCTTGCAGAATTCCCAAGGGGCACTGGATATATCGGAGGCAAGGCCTTGTAAATGCATGAATCAAAAATATAAGAACTGCACTTCCCTATCTCTCTCTGAGCTGCACTGTGAACACAGACATGGCTGCGGAATAAAGGACAGCGTATTATCTGGTGTGCAGAGATAGGCCGCCTCCTAACCGCCTTGTGCCTCACACTCCGGTGTCACAGCGTGCACCTCCCTGTCTCGGGGAAATCGCATCCTTGCTGTACAGCATCTGTCACGAGGGCTTTCTGGGTACGGGGAGGATACAGAGTAATGAGTTGATGTGAGATACGGGGTAGATCCCACGAGCCAGACAGGCAGGCTCGCAGATGAATTATGAGGCCGATTCCTTCACAGCTGCAGAGAGTTTTCAGATTTTGTAAAACAAAACATGATGCAATCTCTCACTAGGCTATTAAAGTGGATTAGGGCCCATCGGCATCCCCACATGATGACTGTGTGTAAATGTGCAGACACAGAAAAACACGGGCATAAAAACACACACTCTGTCCTTCTGTCTCACCAAAAATCTAGGAAAGATGTCTCAAACTACGGCGCACATTGAAAACATATGTGCAGCAAGTTACAGTTCAGAAGAGCCTGGTAACTCACGTCAGGGTAGAAACCACTTGACCCAAACTAGGAAAAGAAAAGCTTCCGAAGTTTTCCTTTGTATAAAGGAAGCCCATTTTCCTATTTAATTATTGTAGTTATATCTTTACCAGCCACTCTGACTGAATCACAGACGTACAGAATTTTAGAGCCGCACAAGACCCTCGACGGCCTTCAACGACGGAAGGGGAACCAAGTTTCAGAGTTGAAGTTAGAGCCGCGAGTCAGAGACAAAGTCAGGACTTACTAAGGAGGGCTATCCGGAAGCCGGCAGGCGCCTGCCCATCCCTGGAGGCGGGAGCAGGGCCCTGGGGACGTCCACTCAGTGGCCTCTTGCCTTTGGCTTCTTTCCCAGGACACGTCCTGTGGAGACAGCTACTTAATTAAAACCCATAACACCTAATGTGATTATGAAAATAATGAGACAACTCAGGGACCCAAGCCTTCAAGAGACGAGGGGGAGAGTCTGCTCGCAGGCGGTGGGCGGGGGAGGGGTGTGCGGGCAGCCTTGGGAGGACCCCAGGGCCACGTTGGCGTCTGCATCTTCTCCTGTCACACAGGGGCCTCCTGCCCACCCAAGTTCACCTCTGGAGACCCTGGCAGGGCCGAGACTGTGTAAGTGTTGACAACGCAACACGAGAGTGACAGCACGACCTGGCCCTCTCCTGCCACCGCTAGATACCATCCTAACGCCTACGCGAATCAAAGCATCTATGAGCGCAGTGCCCACGCTGGACGGGAGGGACTCGAACCCGCCACGCTCCAAAGCCTCCTCCGTCTCCTGGCCTGCAGTCCCCAGACACACCCTTCTTTGAGGCCTGCAGCTACAGAGCCATTCACGGGCCAGCCCAACGCCCTGCCGGGAACCCAGGGACAGGAGAAGGGGGGCCTGGTCAGTAGTCTCCCTGTGGCCCAGGTCTCCTTCCTGTAGAAACGTGTGTCACTCTTCTCCAGGATACAGAGATGCTCTGATGCTTGTTTCTAAGTGTCGGGTATTTTTTTCTTCAAATTTTCTCAATTTTCTAAAGTGGATGTTTACTCTTTTCTGTCTTTACAGTAAAACAGAAGAGGGGACCTGGGAGACTGGAGGGGGGCTTACAGTGGTCTTACTGCACGATGCAGCGTGTGTTTCACCACCTCCCTTGCCAGGCGTGTCCAGGCCTTTGCGCTGCCACCATCCTAGAACCACAGGGGCAGCCAGGAAAGCAAACAGCTGCACTCAGAGGCCAGAAGCTCCATCAGCCTGTGAACTGACAACCAGGCACAATCTGGACTTGACCACACAGCACGTTCAAGAAGATACAGTCACGGAGGGCAGTGAAGAGCACCGTTTCTCTATTTCCCCTGAGTTTTAAAGTCACGGGGCAGCCACTGCCCTTCTTTAAGCCAATTTTGTTAAAACAGGTAAATTCCCATTGAAACCTGAGGCGCTCCTGAAGGTACGGGGGACGTACACCCCACAAGGCGCTGGGCAGTCTCAGGTCCTGACGCTCCCGTGTGACCTGTGGCCACGGCATCACCTGGGAGTCACCTGACTCTCAGGCTCCAGCTCAGACCCACGATCACAGGCTGCATTGACCCAAATCTCCAGAGTGCCTCTCTAGCTCTTTTCTACCTGGGCACTCAACGCCCACCTCCCCCCAGCCGCCACCCTGGAGCCCGTCATGACGGGAAACCGTCCAGGAGAGGGTGAGGACAGGCACTCTGCTCCGTCAGGGCTCCCGGGCTCGGGGGTCGCGGCTCGAGCTCATCAGCTGAGGAAGCAGCAACACCGAGCACGTGCAGGTGGCCACTGGCAGGTGCCAGACAACCACCAGTGTGAAGACAGCGGCTGAGACACAGGACCTGGTCACCCCTCACCCAGGACGGCCTGACGACAGCAAAGCCCAGCACTGGTGAGCCCCCAGCAGGTGCCGGGCCCCGTGCGGTCCACAGCCTGCCCGGCCCGCACGGTGCTCTGCTCCTCTCTGACGGCAGGAGCGAGGCTGGACGCGCCCCTGCACCAGCACCGCACGACTCCCGAGGGGCCTGGGCGTCAGCGCTCCGCCCACCGCTCCACACTGCTTCCTATGGCGCAGCGCGGGCGTCGGCCCGCGCTCCGCCCACCGCTCCACACTGCTTCCTATGGCGCGGCGCATTCCTGTGGCGCAGAACGCTTTAGAAGCATCCCGATGCAGCGGTTCTAGGAAGAAAATCGTCTGCGTGCTTTTCTAGTTTCTGTTACTTCTGTGTTTCTTTGTGATGTAGTTCCAGACTTCCTGCTGAAGGCGGAGTCGCCTTGTTTGGGGAAATTTAAACACACACACACACACACACACACCCCTACATACACACACACGTGCGCACACATACATATGCACACATACAAATACACACAGTAGCAACTCCACGTGGGACACCTTCCTTCAGCAGCGGGTGTTACACCATCAGTCTTAGGGATTTTCTAAGATCGCAATAACATGAGTATTTCTAGGAAAGGGGCACGTACAGCAAGTATGTGCTCCCTAAATGCAGTGGGAGCTCCAGCAGCCCTGTGGAGGGGCAGGACTGGAGCTGAATGAGGTGTTCCCTGGGTGAAGGTCACAGTGTAGCACATTCTCTCTCTGGGGGGGCAGAGGACGGTGGCCCGGACAGCAAGAAGGTATAAAATGCCTTCCTCATTTAAAACACAAACTGGTCTCTTCAGGCAGCTCACCGTGAATAACGAACCAGGGAATTAAAAGCTTTAAACCTGTTAAAGAAGCAATATTAAGTTCGGTATAAATATAGCTGAAATAATCCAGACAGTTTTATGACCTTACACCCCAAATAAAGGTGAAATGCTGAATTCTTTCCCTGGAAATAGAGGTAAACACAGCTAACAGATGGAAGAGCTGAATGGAAATTTCAATAAAGAAGGCCACAAAGAAGCATTTGTAAGCTCGGGGGTGCACGCTTTAAAAAAAGCAGCTGAAAAGTGGAACTTTGTTTTATTTTGATAGAGTGCCAACACAGTACTGCATTCCTTAAAGAGCGAATAAAGGCTTGAGTTAGACTGGCCTTCTCAACACCTCTCGAAAAGCCCCCTTGGGTCTCATTTTGCTGGGATGACTATTTATATGACAGGTAAGGGAATAATTTTGCTGGATTCAGTTACACCCGGGCCTCTGTGACCCCCGGGTCAGAAGAGCAGAGGCAGAAGTGACAACGCAGATAATTGCCTGTTTAGGGTGATGGAGCAGTGACTGAAGCCCAGATTATAACACCTGAAAGATAAATGATGTGGCGTGAGGTGCGGGGGGGCAGAGGCGAGGGGCCGGGCAGCGCAGTGCCCAGTGGCTGGACTCTGGATTCCGTGGGGAGGGGCACGTTTCCTGACCTGGAACTCACTCCAGCCTGACTGTTCCAGCACCTCAAATAGGTTAGTTTGTAAAACATGCCATAAAACAGAAACTCAGCCCAACGTCCCAAGCTGCAGGATTAGAGTAACACTGGTTAGCGTGGCCCTCCACTAATTTTCACCGTAACCTCTGAAGGCCAAGACCTGCCCCAGATCCATTATTTGTGTCTGTCACTGGAGGGAACTTTCCCTTCCTGCCAGCCAGGAAAAAGCCTGCTGACGTCCGCAGTTCAGACCTCAGCGCGCGGACCGCGGCCTGCCGCTGTGGGCCAGGCCTGCACCAGCTCCTCCGACAGGACTTGGCACCGTAGATTTTCTTTATTTTTTTTTTTTTTCCTCTAAGGCAGAAAAATGCCTGGAAATGTTTTCCAAGCCCGACAGCCCCTGCCCTCCCGGTTCAGGTTGCTATTGCCGCGCCTGCCCCTTCCTTCTCGAGGGGTTGCGGAGGCCGCCCAGGCTACTCCCTGGACCAGGCCTGGCCACCCCGCTCACAGGCCAGGCCAGCCCTTCTCCGGCCGGTCTCCCCGGTGGCCACCGCCGGGAGCCTTTCTGCCCTGGTCCCACGATGCCACCTGACGGGAAACTTCAGGATGGGTGTCTCCTGTCCAGGGCTCCCCTCCGACCCGGGGCCCCGCTCCTCAGCCCCGGGGACTGTCTCCTGACCGATGGACCCGTGCTCCAGAGCTGGACAGCTACCTCTAGGTGAATCCACGTGTCTGGTGGGCTAGGGCCTGGGACTCTCCCCAGACCTTCTCCCTCCAAATCCCTCCAAAATCGACCGAAGAGCCATGAGCGACTTAAGATTATGACTTGGAAGGAAACTTGGTGACCCAGGCCACAATTTTCCAGGAGAGACGGTGCACTCGACGCTCGCCATGGGGGCACCGTGCGATGACGTGCACCGTCTTGTGAAGAGTGTCCTGTGATCCGTCTCCTGAGGACCCTTCCCTCCGAAGGGCCCCTCTAGCCACACACAGACCCCCGCCCCTGCGGGACAGCTGGCGAAGGGCTCTGAGGAGGGCGCGCTGAACACACCCCTCCACTTGCAGCCGACCGCTGACGTGGGGGAAAAGAGACATTCTCGGAACCGCACCTGAGGATAGAAGGCTTTGTTTTCTAAGCCATCACTTCCGACCCTCTGGGAAAATGTGACACTGGGCGAATCCCTTCCTTCTCTGAGGCCCGGTTTCCTCGTCTGTAACACGAGAATGAGACGTGGGGTAGCACAGGGGTCTCATTAGGATTCAATGTCAGTACTCAGCCTGGCGGGACACACAGACTAGATCCCAACACCTGCTGCTCGTCGAATAGCTTCCACGGCGGGAAAGGTGGCCCTGCGGCTCCCTGGGGATGGTCGGCACTGGCCGGGCACGCGGCGCTCGAAGGCCTGTGCCCCTCTGCCTCCGAGCTCCTGTGACACTCAGCCCACCCACCTCCACCAGGCACCAGGAGCCTGATCCGTCACACAGACCGTCCTGCTTTCCTTCCTGTTCCCCAGCCTGTGGGCCGGGGGCCTCTCCACCCGCCTGCTTGGCAAGAGGGGGCACTGCTGGATGCCAGACCCAGGGAGTGGGCAGCCTCCCACCCCAGGAAGCTCTGCCCACTTCCTCTTCCGCGAGGATCAACACGCTCACCACCTCTCCCGGACACACGTCGCCCGTGTGTTACAACAGCTCCAGTGTCTGAGGGACGTCAGACCCAGAGAAGGACGTGCCTTTTCTTTCTGCGGCTGGAGTGCACCCCGAGATTTACAAGTCCAAGTCCACGCAGAGGTCGGACGTGGTACGGACGTGATGATGCAGCATCTTTTTTTTTTATGTATAAATTTAATACCATGATATGAAGCAACCAAGATTTTTCTTCTTCTTTCAGATCTCATTACGCACACAACTGGAGTCTGAAGAATTACCTGCGGGAAGTGGGTTTTTCTCTGAATGCTGCACTTGGACAAACCTGCCCTGTGCCGTCAGATCTCTGAGTCTATAAGCATGGACCCAGACCGGGAGGCCCCCGCTTCGTGAAGGTGGCACAGGACACCTTGCTGGTCGGAGTACGCTCTTGGCTGTGCTTAGGGGACGCCCCTCACAAAGGACTCCGCCTGCCAGGTCCCTCCGCAGGCGTCCGAGCCAGCTCCGCCCCTGCTGCTAGTGGCCCTGGCCCTCTGCTGTCCCCTGTCCCCCTCATCCCAGCCCAGGTCATCCCGTGTGAGACCCGGCTGCACCGTCGGTTCGGGGAACACAGCGTGCTGTGGACGTCCTCTGGAATGGACCCTGCTGGCCCTAACTGCCTTTCCTTTCAACTTAGCCCTGAAAGATGAGTCACTGGCTTCCAATACTCTTAATGGTTTATGGAGCCTTTTACAATTTTATAGTATTGTAGGAATAATAATTTAGGAGTAGCATGATCCTCTCAAACCAGCAATTTTTTTTTTTTTTGGCAAAAGTTGATTTTCAGAGAATCCCAGCTGTCCTGAAATACTGATGAGCAGGGTAGAAGGGGCCAACTTCAAACACGATCCCGTCCCCACCCCTTGCCGCCAAGGTCAACAGGCTGCACAGCACAGGCTGTTGTACTTGGATCAGAAGTCCCCAGAGCTGGAGGCCTGAAATGCAGCCGATTTTATTACAAGCAAAATTAATTCAATGGAATTCTATTGAAACTGCATGGGAGGGAAGGGAGTTTGGCCTGGTGTAGTCCAGACTCACAGATTTGGTCCAACTCTCTAATTTATTTCCTTACTCCAGTCTAGCCCCAAAGAAATTTCTAGCAACAGACGTAGTTACATGTATTCAAACAGCAAGAAGGAAAAACAAAACACCCAAACCGAAGTCTGTTCTAAGGGTCACTGTTCCTCCACGCACAGAACCAGACTCAATCACCTCCAACTGAAGCTTCATTAACCTGAGTAAGGTCGACGAGATAACTTCTTCATCTCACTGGAGGTCACAAAATGCTCCCAAGCCTTAATCTTCTAATGATCTCTTTCAAAGTCTTTCTTAGGACCAATAAAAATCTGAATCTAAAGCAAATGGGACTGTCATGAAATGCCAGCACGGTGCCGCCCACAGGAGGAAGTGCCTCGTGGCCAGATGCCTGACTCTCAAAGCTCCTGATTTTAACTCAGTCTTGGCGAAGAGAAGTATTAGGAATTGCTAGGAAGTCAGGAATACGGGCAGAATTGCCCTGGCGATCAAAATGAAATAAAATATTTACAAGACAACGTCGCTAAATGCTTACACCGTGCCAGGCGCCACGGACGCCCACCCGCTTGCCTGATTCCCAGAACCCTGTGGCCTGCCCCTCAGAAAGCTGAGGTCAGAGAGGTGACGAGGCTGGGTCACGCGGCTCAGTCTCCCCGATGGCCCCTCCTGCTGGGAGGCTGGCCCCTGAGGTCAGACAGGCGCAGCCTCCCCAGACCCTGACGTTTTAAGTGGGGCCCGTGTGTGTCCCGAGGGCGAAGGGTGCCTCTCTCCCTACGCACCCCTGGGCTTGACTCCACTACACGCTGAGGTCAGGAACCACGCGTCTGAAATGACCCAGGAGAAGGGCCCAAAATGAATACAAAATCCGAAGCCAGGTGTGAAATGGGAACAAGACGCATGTTGCATAAAGCTAACGTGTCCTCCTTCCTTACAAAGCACCACGATGTTTCACGCTGGTGACGGCAAGCCTGCTGGAAAATGCACAGCTTCGGCACCTTAAGAGGTAGCAATTGTATTACTACCGAAGATACGCAAAAGACACAGATGTGAAAACATCAGTACGGGTGACGTGACAGTGCAGCTCACTCGTTCATATTACTGAGCTTCAAACACACACACTAAAAGGACACCAGGCTCTTGGTACTTAGTGGCAGAAAAGATGTTAACATGTTAAGGTTAGCTTGCGTGACTTACAAAGTCCTGCCCCTTCCCCCTGGGTCTCTGGCCAGCCCTGGATTTGTGATAATCAGGTAGCTGGTCAGGCTGGATGGGCCAGTCTTTAAAAAACAAAAACCAAAAACACTTCTCAACCTTAGTCAGGGCCCTGACACCAGGAAAATATTCAGAGGTTCAATCAGCTGTGATAGAAGTTATATCTTGCATGTTACAGGTGGGCTATTTATGATTGCCAATTTTAAAAAAATTCTAAGCATAATGATATGAAACAGAGACCAGGAAAGTTCATTTGTAAGTTTTCACAAACCTCCTCCCCGTCCCGGGCCTGAGGATGTCCAGCATCTGTTTGACTTCAGGGCTGTCTGGTCCTGGAAGGAATACTGGCTACAGGAGATGGAGAGGCTGGGACAGAAGGAAAGGTGGGGGGCCAGAGGTGGTGGAAGTTTAGAGCAGAGTCTGGGGCCAAGAGGACGGAGACGTCAGAGGCCTTTGGGCAGAGGGGTACGAGGCACTTCTGGACGCACGGCTTCGCGTCATGTGACTGGTACCCTCTGCCACCTCTTCTAGAGGCTGCAGAAAAGAATAAAGCAACTTTTCAGTGCTTCTGTGGGGTTGGATTTTTCCTTCTTTTGGATGTAACTGACCATAGGGCAGCCTAGTTTCCTCCACATGACATGCAAAACAAACTGATTTCATTCTCTGGTCCATCACAGATATGCCTTTCAGATCTGAAAATCAGATCACGGCAACACGCAGATTCAAATGGTGCAACTCTATTCTAAACATCACTGCTCAGAAAACACGCAGAAAGAAAAAGACAGTTTTCCAGAGTAGTTTTTCTATAGACGTAATCTGTGTTACAGCATAAATTGTTTTTCTAATAAAGCATAAACAATGACTTTTTAGTGTAACAAGGCAAGGATAAAAATGTGCCCCAAGAGTACCCCAAAGTCCTAAGAAGCTGACCCACTACCTTCTAGCAGAGACTTACGTTAGCCAAGCACGATTAGGAATGTAATTCACGAAGTCCTTTGGCCATGACAAATCCAGATGGTTTATAGTTGAAAAACAGGATTAGAAACATGTTTTTATTTGTACTCAATAAATCTTCAGCATGAAGTCTAAAAGAATAAAAAAGCTATATATAGATAGATGCTATATAGAGATGGTGGGTTAAGAAAAATTCTAACAAGTAGCAAGAAAAATTGTTTTATCCGATGAAAGTCATGATGCTATACAGTATACAATTGTAACAGGCTGCATCATTAGGCCTCATTTCCTGGAACGGAGTAATTTAACCATGACCATGGCAACTGAATGCCATGGTGGTAGTTGGTAGACCTTTCTTATTTCTGAAGGACAGCACAGAAAAACTATACTATACTCAGAAACGCTTCATTTGAAGTTTTAACAATGTGGATAACACCTCATTCTGGAGACATCCATTTCTCAGAGAATGGCAGAGTATTACTGTAGGGACAGGGCCTGCGATGGGTCCGGAAGACCAGGCCACAGTGCCCAGTGATGGCTCCAGGGCCCGGGCTCAGGGGATGTACTGTAGACAAATGTGTGGTTGCAGTGTCTCAGGACAGCCCTGTGCGCCAGAGAAGCACACTGTCACCTCAAAGGTCCCCAAAAGCTTCTAGTAGCCGCAGTAAAAACAGAAGCAGGTGAAATGAACTTTAATAATATATTACTTAATCTAATACATCCAAAGTATTATTATCTTGACTTGTAACGTATATAAACAATTGTTGAGATATTTTACGTTCTGTTTTGTGCTCTTGGAAATCTCGCGTCCGGTTCACATCTACAACAACCTCGGGTCAGACCAGCCCTGCTCTAGGGGCTCAGCAGCCTCGGGTGGCGGGCGGCCGCAGCCCTGGACGACAAAGTCCAGCACAGAAGAATCCCCTCTCATCCCTGCATTGATTCAGGGACCAAGACCCTTCCACCCCGCGGATCCTTCCATCCCAAGGGGCTCAGAGACCTTTGCTTCCAGTTGGCAGACAGGAAAGCCCGGAAGTGATGGGTCATTCTGCTCTGAAACAGGCTCCAGCCTCCTGGACGCACAGGGCACCCAGAGACGTCGTTTCGGCCCAAGCAGCCACCTCCGGGCAACAACTCAAGGGAGGACCTCAGATCTGCAGAAAGCTGGCAGGGTCTCCACCCGCATTGTTTTCTCACGGACAAAGCAAACCCCGTGTTCCCAACATTCCAGGACTGACTGGGGTCACCAGAGAGGAGGAGACAAAGCACGCCTTGGTTTGGGGTCAGCGGCCGGGCGTGAGTGGCTGCAAAGCCAGCACCTTCCCTGCTGGCGGGCGGCCACAGGCTCCCAGCCTGATGGCCCTGGACGCGTCCCAAGCGAGGTATGAACCCCAGCTGAGCTCCACGCGGCCGCTGTGTCTGACCTAGGCCTCCGGTGGATGTATGGTCACTCTGGCTGAGTAACACGGGCCCCCAAATCTTAGTGGCCTAAACCCACCACCTCTTATGCTCATGAGTTCTCTGGGTCAGCCATGCGGACAGAGCTGCTGTCTGGGGCCTGCGCTAGACGACGCCCAGGCTGGGGCTGGACTCTGTGTCCAGGGCAGGTGCTGATTCATCCCTGCGAGCACTCAGGCCAACTCAGGCTTCCTCCTCGGCGGACAGCTGGACCCCAGGGACAAGCAGGTCAGCTGGGACCTGTGTTCCATCTCAGCCACTCTGCTCACCGAGCTCTCACGAAGCCCACCTGGCTGGCGAGGGTCTGGGGCAGCAAGCACGGCCATGACCTGCCACCCGGGGGACCTGCTCAGCACTCTGAGCTCCAGAAGGGCTGCTGTCTGCTCAAGACCCAGTCACTCCCACCAAGAGGTAACAACTCCCTTTTGTAAAACACGTTCCTAGAAATAAAGCCCGGAAGGGTGCCGATGAAGGCGGTGAAGGGGCCCAGCAGAGATGGTTCTCAGCCAGGACGCTGAAATATCCGATAAAGAGGGAGATGTTAACACGACAGTGGTCAAGGGGTAAATGCACCCAAACGAGCCACAATTTCAGTGTGACGTTACAGTGTGTCCCAGAGGTCGGTCTAAGGATGTTCAAGGTCGCACTCTGTACCCCACACAGGAGGGTATTTTAATAACTCCACAGAAATGGTAAAATAGTGAAGCATCAGTACAGTTCAACTCAGTTCACCAAAGTTCGTTAAATCAGAGCCCTCAATGAGGTTGGTAAGTACGATGCAGAAAGAGGGAAGTGGCGATGCACTTGGCCGAGAAGCGGGGTGAGGAGCCAGCGTGTGGGAAGGGGGGTCGGCTGGGGGAGGGGGGACAGGGCTGGGCTCCGGGCCGGACCCTCAAGACAGCAGAGTCCAGAGGCTGAGGCTTCGGGGCAGGAGGTGAGCTCGGCACCCCAGGCTCGGGGTCCACGCACCGGGCTTCAGGCTACACAGCGAGTCCAGCCCTCGCTGGCAGGTGGGTGCACGAGGGCCCCGGTGCTGCCCACAGCCTGAGCCCGGGGGCCGAGAGCCCTCAGGGCAGTGCCACCCACCCTCCCAGGGGACTGGCTTTTGCTGTGAGTGCAGCAGGTCTGGCGCCTCCCAAACAAGCCAGCTGGAAATGACGTGACTACAATTAAGGGAATCTGCCTGTAATTTGTGGCATTTTCATCATTCCGAAAATCAGAATTACCTCAGAAAGAAAGAACAAAAGAATGACTACCAATTACTCAAAAAAAAGAAAAAAAAAGAAGAAAGAAAGAAATTGAGTAAATTGAGTGTCATGTAGGGTGACCAACTACAGATGCCCTGAGATGTCACCAGCTCAGGGACCCACGGCCGTGGGCCCCAGCAAACACAATCCTGCAGTCACTCAGGACTCTCCAAACTCATTTGTGTCAAAACAAAAGTTTCCCACTTAATAAAACGCAAGGCTGACAGCCTCAAGCATTTACGGCATGTTTCTTTGGGTACGCCTTAATCTCCCCCTTGGCTAAGTTGCCATCATATAAATCAGGCCCTTAAGTTATCATTGTTATAGTAGCAATAAAAATAATAATAAAAGTACTGTGAGGTCAGCAAATGTCAAGAACAGTCAGAAAACTGAGAGAGACATAAAACAAAGTACAAAAGACTACAGCTAGAATTCGAAAAACTCAGGTACTGTACCTCAAGCGTACTCCAGCAGGAGGTGGCTGCCACCGCTGTTTTATTTAATGAGCCGCCACATAAACCCCAGCTGCTAACCATGTGATAAGCCCATCTCTGCAAACAACGGGCCCCATTCTCCCTCCGCGCTCAGGCCTGGCTGCCGCTAATGGGAATTTCACTTCCAATAAGGGAAAAACCAGAGCTCGACATGTTCTTTTGGATTTATGGTTTGGTTTTGTTTTTTTAATCTAAACATTAATTGGCTTAACTCTGTCTTGTACAACAAAATTAACATGTAAAGTCTCTAGGCCCGAATATATAAAAAAGGCAGGAGAGGAAGCCCCAGATGCCTGAAACACTTTTAATGTGGAGAAGGTAGAAAGATCTTCCTGAGTTACCAAAGAGAGAACTTCGACTCTAAGGTAGCAATAAAGCATAAGTCAACTTCACAAGTTTGGAATATTTTCTGTAGGACACGCACTTCTGTAGACCTGGTGACTGAGGTTTCGGTGCTCATGCACTGCTGTAAAAGCGGGGTATGCCCAGGGCCCCTGGGGAGCCCAGCCTGGCCGCGCTCGCCTGTGACCTTGGCGGGTCCTTACACTCTCCCAGGCTCAGCTGCCCAGATGTCAAACTGGAATATTAATGCCCAGAGGTTAGAACGGGCAACAAGAGAAGGCTGGGCCAGCCGGCCCAACACAGGCACAGAGGAACCATGAGTCACGAGGGGGGGACCAGGTGGCCACCAGGGCCATGGTCCGGGGGAGGGGAGGCACACAGGTGCAGCGCGTGTCACTGTGGACACCCCTGGCCCTTCAAGGTCTTCACAACCAAAAAGCAGGGCGGGGGCGGGAGCACAGAAATGGGTTCCTTCCTGGGGCTTTTTTGTGGGTTCCTGAGAGGTGTGGGTCAGTTCATTCACAGACACGGGGTCAGCAGAAACGCCTAGAAAATCTGATGGACACGGTAGGGGAAGAAAGGCCGTTTCTGACACTCATCAGCAATGGCGAGGCCGGACAGCAGGGCTGCAGGGGACGGTACCACTTCTTCAGGGAGGGGGATTCCACAGACCCCTCCTCTCAGGCCACACGTCAGGGGTCTGGAAGCCCCACTTGGCTCCAAGCCTCCTGATGCAACTCAGCATCTGTATTTTAGGTCAAATCACGTTCAAAAACCGTCTGCTTGATTTAATTCCTGCCAGAGGCCTGGATTCTCTTTGCCTCCCTCCCCAGTCTGTCAGTGCAACGTTATGACGTCGTCCTGACGCCACCCACCCGACTGCCCTCCCCAACACCAGCCACATGTGGGATCCCTCGGCCACTGTAATCCTGGCCAACCAGCTGCAAATTCAGGGGTTCCCATGACCCTCTCACGTTCGATACTTCATTAGGATGACTCACAAAGCTCAGGAAAGCACCACAGTACGTGAAGGACACAAACCCGGACCAGGCAGGTGGGGGACACATCAGGGGCCCCGGGAGGGTTCAAACAGGAAGCTTCCATGCCCCCAGGACACAAAAGCCTCCCGCACACGTGTACAGTCACCAACCAGGCATCTCCACTGAGCCTTGGTACCCAGAGTCATGACTAGGGGTTCGTTACGCACTTGATTAACTGAATTCTTGGCAGTGTGGTTGAACTTGATCTCTAGCCCCCTCCTCCCTGGAGGCCAGGATGTGGGCTGCCCTTGTGTGGCTCAGAGCTCCAGCTCTCTAACCCGGCGGGTGGCCAGCCCCATCCTACTAGCTGGTAGCCCACCACGAATAACCAAGATGCCCCTGCACTGAGGAAATTCCAAGGGTTTAGAGCCTCGGTTCCAGCAGTGAGGGACAAAGGGCAGCCAAATTCGCTATTACACAAGAGTCAAATGTAACCGGATAACAAAATGTCCTTAATACAACTTGCTGTCGGTTACGCAGCTAAACCGTGCTTGCATTTAAGAGTGGCATATAATCTCACTCCCGTTTAAATAATAACACACTTTACATTTATTAGCTCCTACAATTAAAATGATTTTTGATTCACTCTGATGTCTTTTATTATTTTTCCCCTTCTTGTGTCCATAAAGATACATTTTTTTGTCCCTAAATACATGACATTGCATTTACTGCTGTTGAAGTTCTCACTGTTTTTCATGAAATGTCCCCCCCTCACTCTTTCCATGAACAACCTTACCAATCCTATTACTTGGTGACAAATCCAGACATAAACTGCATCACGACAGCACGACAGCTCAGGAATAACCTCTCAGGGCTTAGGGGATGTCAGACAAGCCCCTTCGTCAAGGAGATGAACCATCAATTAATAGTAGCAGTAAGAGCCCCCACTCACGGTGTCCTCAGTGTGTCAGGCACAGCCTGGCAACAACCCATGGGGTGGAGACGCTGGTTTTCTCTGTTGCACAAATGCGGGAATCGAGATTTAGAGAGATTCCGTGACTGGTCCAAACTCATGAGCAAAGAGGTGGAAGTGGGTTTTAAACTCAGTTCTTTGACACAAGCATCCAACTCTTAACCGCCATTGACTTATTTACCTGTTTTAATGGAGACAAGGCAAATTATCCATGAAATTTCCAAATTTTTCAGAATATCAAGGTTTTCAGTAGTTACAGTTAGAACTGAAATTAGATTTGAGTTTTCTTCTATATCTGAATATAACCAGGAACACGTACATGGTTTTAAACAAATGTCAATTCGCTGGCAACCGTCCTGACGCTTGGGGATTAAGCGTGAGGAAGGCTGTTTGCTCACACCTGCTGGCTCCCTCACCTCTGGTGGTTGCTGAATAACGTCCCCAAAGATGTCCACGCCCCGATCCCCTAACCTGTGAGCATGTGACCTGACACAGCTCAAGTGATGCAGATGTGCATAACGGTCCTGAGGAGGGGAGGCTGTGCTGGTTACCTGGGCAACCAGTGTGAGCGCGAGGTCCTCATAAGGGAAGCAGCGGGATCAGAGAAGGCACAGGATGCAGTGATGTGAGGTGACGTGGCAAAGGGGCACAAGGAATGCGGGGGCCTCCAGGAGCTGGAAAGGCAGGGCACAGCGCCTCCCAGAGCCCCCAGGAGGAACACTGCTCGGCGGGCTCCTTGATTTTAGCCTGTGAGACCCATCCAGACGCTTGACCTGAACTATCAGGTAAGTTTGTGTTTGTCTTAGTCTGCTTGGGCTGCCACAACAAAATAACGCAGACTCGGTGTTAAACAACAGACAGGGATTTTCGTACAGGTCTAGAGGCTAGAAGTCTGAGGTCAGAGCATGTTCAGCTCCTGGCCTGCAGACAGCCACCTTCTCACTTCTCATACTAACCCCATCATGAGGGGACCACCTCATGACCTTCTCTAAATCCAATTATCTCCCAAAGGCGCCACCTCTAAACGTCACTTTGCTGGCTGGGGGGGTGGGTCACAGTCCCGTCCAGAGCAGTGCCATTCTGAGCCCTGAAGTCTGGTAATTTTTATCAACAGCTGCAAGAAACTAATATACTTCTTTCCCTGATGAATGATACTGACATCTTACTGTACTAACTACAGTTAATAATACTGTATTGTCTATTTGAAAGTTAAGAGAGATCTTAAAAATTCTCATCACAAGAAAAAACTGTAACTATGTGTCATGATGGTCGCTAACTAGACTTAGTGTAATCATTCTGCAATATATGCAAATATCACATCATTATGTTGTACACCTGAAACGAATACAATGTTACACGTCGATTATATCGCAATTCAAAACAAGAACAATGAAAGTCTTACTTCCTGTTTCTAGAACGCAGGGTGCAGTGGTATAGTTAGTAAAGATGAAAACTGAGTATGTTTTTTAACTTTAATGCTGTGTACGTCATATAATCAAATTATATTTATTTTAAAATTAGTTTTTAAACTAACCAAAATACTACATGTAGATAATATAAGAAATTAAAAAGTGCTAAAAGACTTATAATAAAAAACAGTGCCCTTGTTCCCTGCTCCTCCCAACTTGTCAGGCTCTAGGGCCCTTTTCAACACTTGTAACCATTTGGTAAATGATGTGTTTTATTCTTTTATCGCCTGATGAATCCATTTTAGGCCTTAACTATTGCCTAGTATAGTAATAGGGGATGTTTAGTACATTTACACACTTGTTTACCCTAATTTCCATCTACAATTACTTCTCAATTTTTGGTTAAATCTATATTCATAGTAGCCATTATTAATTTCTAAATGAATTTTTCACTTCTGAATCAACTGGTGGATCGTGATTTCAGTTTCTTAACAATCCCTTCCCTCCCTCTACCAGACTTAATAACTGCTGGGGTTTTTCATTTGATTAGTTCTGCTTATATATCTGAGTTCTCTCACACCCTTCAACTCTCTGTAAAAATGTAATTCTCCACACCCTCAAACCTGTCAGAGTACTTACTGGTCCCTTTTCATTTTCCTCCTGGAGATGCACCTCCTGAAACCTCCACCTTCAATCACTGACTGTTTGCTCTCGACCTTCCTCTGCTGTCACCCTGAGAACGTCCTTCTCCTCTCTTTGTGCTGCATCTCCTACCTCCTGAACCCTATGCCTTCCTCTTTCTTGGTTTACCCCCTTGTTTTGGTGGAGAATGTTCTCCAGTAGCTTTCTCAGGGCAGTACGTGGAAGATAATTTCTTTTAACATGATGCATGTTTGAAAATGTCTACAATATTTTGTATAGGTTTAGAATTCCAGATTAAAAATCATTTCCAAAATTTGGAAGGCATTGCTCCCTTGGCTCCTCATTTCTGTGCTGGAACATAATTCAGTGGCACATTTACTCCTGCTTTCACTCTGGATCATTTGTAAGAAACCTGTTTGTACTCCTAGAAATTTTAGGATCCTCTCTTTAATCCCAATGTTGAAATTTCACAGTAATGGTCTTTGGTGTGGGTCTTTGTTCATTCACTGAGCTGGACACTCATAAAGCTTTTGTAATCTCAAGATTCATATGCTTCAGTTCTGGGAAATTTTCTTCAAATAGTCCTCTGATAATTTCCCTCTACTCCCATAATGAAATTCTTATTAGAGGGTTTCACTTCTCAGTGCCTTCTCTAGTTCTCGTATATTTCATCTTCACGTGGCTCCAGGGCTAAGTTCTTGATCCCCTTTCCCTGTCTACACTTACCCACCAACAGTGATCTTTTCCAGACTCAACAAATGACTTCCTAAGGTTTCCTCGGGGGGGCGGGGCACATTTTCCAGGGTCATTTTAAATTCCCTGACGTCCCACGGTTCAATGGTAGTCTCAGAACCCATGATAACGTGACTTTGCATTTGGGATGCACTTCTCTACTCTAGAACAGTTTTAGGAATTTATGAGGCTGTCCTAGGTGTATAGATATGGGTTAAGGAGAGTCTAAGAGTTCCAGCTGCCTTCAGAACAGTTACAAGAAATTCAGATACACATAAATTACTATGCTCCTTTAAAGTAGGTCTGAATCAGCATGGGAAATTATGAATGACCTCTTTCCAGAAGTTCATGAAATGAAAACTTGATGTATGCCCTTAAGACGTCCCAGAACTTGGAGTCTGCTCTTGTGTTAACAAGTGAATGGAGGCAAGTCCAGGAGATCTGGCTGCTCCTGAGCTAACCTAGGTGAAGGCTGCGGATGCGTCACATGCACAGGTGATAGACGGAGAGTATCGTGAAGGCAGCTCATCTCACTTTAAAATGCCAGAGGGAGTTCAAAGACCCCTGGGGGATAATTACTATCCTCTCCCTTCCCGCTCTGCAGTTACACGGTCACCTGGAACTCGGGGTCTCTCATTCGGCTTAGTGTTCCTAAATGCACACAAACTCTCTGCCTCAAGTCTCAGCACTTCTCCCAGATACTCCAGACTTAAAAGAACAGAAAATGTGACAGTTCAGGGCCACAGATGAAGAAACGTCTGTACCCAGCATGAGGTATAACATGCTCGGGTCTGGCAGGACGAGGGATCCCCAAGGACAGCAGGAGTGAGATGATGGAAAGTGCTGGACTGCGTATGTGGGAGTGACTTTGTTTTAAATGGACAGGAGGTGGAACCGGACCCTTCGAAATAAAGGGTGGGGAAGTGAACGGTTATCCCAGGTGGACATGTTTTAATGGGAAGGAAAATGAAAGAAAACAACAAAACCAACAAAATACGGCATTTAGATCTTTATGAGAAATTTATCGACACCTTTTGAAGTGAATTTACAAAGCCACTTTTTCAACACCATAACCAACACCTAGTGAGCTCTTTCTTGTTTTACGATAAACCCATGGAGATTCCCACAGTTCAATAATTACATTCCAAATCCTTTTTCTTCATATTTATTTCAACTCTACTTCGAACATTTCTCCACCTAAGATATTCCCTAAAATATCAGCTCACTGAGACAAAACTTGGGAAAGTGCAACATCGTGTAAACTGCTGAGCTCGTGCGACACCGTGTAAACCGCTGAGGTCGTGCGACACCGTGTAAACCGCTGAGGTCGTGCGACACCGTGTAAACCGCTGAGGTCGTGCGACACCGTGTAAACCGCTGAGGTCGTGCGACACCGCGTAAACTGCTGAGGTCGTGCAAACACTGGGGGGAACAGACACCCAGCTATCGCAAAACTCACGGAGACGGAATCGTGGTGTTTTGTGGAGGCACATTGTGCGACGTGAGCGTTCGGAGTCTGCTGGTTGAAAGCCTGGGGGGCAGCTGTGGTGCCGAGGGCAGAAGCAGAGTCAGCTGCTGGGAGCACGGCAGACCCGGCAGAGTGTGGCCTCGGCCTGACCTCAGAAAGAACAGGGTCGATACGCTGTCTGAAGATGATGGAATGAGTGATATCGCCTTCCAAAGTCTATCACCTCTGAATACTAATAGTGGTGCCCAAATCACTTTATAGATTGATCAAAAGCTACATGTATGTAGTGAAAGGACCCTCGTATGTGTAGGTACTAGACATACTTGTTATTCTTACCCCAAGGACATAAAATTCATTTGGAACCTCTGAAAAGGAGACAGACATGTCCTATTCCAGACTAAATGTAGTTAGATGTTAATAATATCCTAAATGTTCTAAATGAATGCATTTTTATATGCTGCCGAAGACTCCGAGGTCGGGAACTCTCAGTTACACCGAAAACCCGTGGGCTCCAAGTTACACAAATGCACACGATGCTGGTCTCACTGCTTTCATGACCGTGTGGAATCTAACCTTCCAAATGGCCCAATCTCTTTCTTCTGTATTTATCTTTTAAATCAGCTATTAGAAAGAGGATCTATATTTCCTCACTGGAGAACAATTAAAAACTGCAGAAAACTTTCAGCCTTAAAAATAATAACCATGAAGTAACAAATGGGAAAATTACTAGGAACCAAGCCTTGAATTCAAATAAAAGTTGAAGATGATTACATGTAGACGTGAAGTCCACGTGGACTCCTTCAAGAACACAATGAGCCTTGCAATACAAGGACCCTGTAAACAGATGTTCATCCACGTTAACGGTCACTCACAGTGTATTACACCCAACTGAAACAGCTCTTTGCTCTAAAGATATGTAGGACACATTTGCAATGTGACCCTAAAGAAACACTCAGATGAGTGTTGATAATTCATCATAAGTACATCACGTGCATTTACGGTGGCCAGTGAAGCCAGGACAGGAGGAAGCCAGGGCCCGGCCAGGTCCCTTCTTTCCACCAGAAGTTAGCAGGAGGTCTACAGGCGAAGAGAAAGTGTAACCAGTGCTGTGACCTCAGGTGGGAGGTGTTCTTCCAGGGCAAGCACAGGGTGTGTGCGCACGCCTCCTAGAGAGGGCTCGGCAGCCGTGCATGGGGGGCCCCTGCCACGTGGGGGCGGGAAGTCCACCCAGCCTCAAAACTTCTCCCTGAGGCTTACAGAGAACTGGGGTCCCTGGTCATTTTATCTCAAGTATAACATTTGTTATTTTTCATTAAGATAGTGCCCCAAAAAAGAGGACGAAAAAATGAGGATGGTCCAGGTTAGAAACTATACTTTTTTTTTTATCATGTGTATTTTGAATCACTTGGGGTGCTTTAAAAAAGTACAAATTCTCAAGCCTGACTTCTACAGATTGCAATTAGGTAAGCTGGTGAGGGGCCTGGGAGCTTCTAATTTTATGAAGCTCCCTGAGTGCCCTTAACGATCAAGCCATGTTTAGGATTTCAGATTTGATGCTATTTTGGAAGGTTTCCTTGGGATACTAACTTCTCAAATCATAACGTTCAAATTTCATGTAAATCTGGAATACTGAACTATGTGTATTTGCTCTTTCAGCAACATAAAAACCCACTGATCTGCATCCTCATTTCAATTAAAAATAACAAACACAAAATATTAATTTGCTGCATTTTCCATCCAAACACTTACTTTGTTTTAGTAGCAAAAAACTCGAGGAAGCAGAGAATAAGGCTTTCCCTTCCTTGGCACTGAGTAAAACTCTCGTTCCTCAAACCACAGTGATTTTCACTCATTTGATATGTTTGTAGGGGTCCTTTTCCCATTCACTAATAAGAAGTCGGGGAAATGTTATTTCACTTTCGATGAGAAATGTTTACTCAAAAGGCTCAAGAAAGCAGGAAGAATGGTGTCACTATACCCACATCAAATGGTCTAAGATTTTAAATCTTAGAGCTGACAGGATAAAAGTACAGGTGGACCTGGTAAAAAGAATCCTCTCACATCTCTCTTTAGTTTAGGTAATGGATGTCGTAATAGACTTGTTTCTATCTATGCGACTTTCTATCAGATTATTTTGCGATGTTCCGATTTGGGTGATGACGCAAAGCAGGCTGGCAAGTACCTGTCAACACCATCACCACCACCGTCATCATCAGAGTTGCCAACATCTAAACATATTCACAGTCTGGAGAACTGTAGGTACACTGTGTTTAATCCCCCTGCTGGAGTCCTATGAGGTAAGTACTATCACGACGTTCACTTCACAACTGGAGATACTGCAGCACAAAGGAGCTGAGACGGTCCCAGGAAGTGGCAGAGCCAGGATCTGAACCCAGGGCTCTGGCTCCCGTGCTGATGCCCTGACACCACGTGTGCATCGTGGACACGGCTCCCGTGGACCACAAGGAAAGCTGTGCCCCAAGCCTCCGTGTGATGAGGACAGGCTTGGTCACGTGTCAGACCCCTGCTCTTTGATGACAGGCAGGGCACTCTAGCTTTGTTCCAACTCTGTTTCTGACTCATTGCGGGGTATTAACGCTATGAATGTCACAGAGTTATTTCCTGGTTTTACACACATTCAGCAGTACTCCTGGAAAACGCCCTCTTGCAATTCTTTTACAAAGAAGTCAAAGGACATGAGGTTTTCACACTTTCCCAGTTTTGGTTTCAATCCATTTGTACCAGCTTCAGAAGAACACTCATCCTGTAATTCTAGAAATTTCAACTGTGGCTGTATACGGAAGGGGCCAATCATGCCCAAATTCTGATTTGAGTTTACTTCTAATTATACAGCCATCAGGCACACACACACACACACGCCTTAAGAAAAAATTTTTAAGGTTTTAGAAGCTATTATTGAAAAATGCAACCCCACACCACTGTGTTAGCATTTTCAAATAAGTGACTGTAACGGGCAACTCTGAAAGAAACCAGATTTTTAAGGATGTATTAAGTCAACTTTCCTGTACTCAGTTCTTCTCAGGAAAGAGCAGAACCTGTAGAACCACTGGGCCTTGTGCAAGTCCATGTGGGAGATTCTGGAACAGCGCCGGCTTTCTGGAAGCTGCTCTGTGCGGGAGGAGCGGGGCTGGGGGAGCGCGAGTCTCCTTCTGATCAGAAGGGCCTCAGGCTCTCCCCGCAGCCAAGCAGCCCACTGATTCCCCAGGAGCAAGCAGCCCTCCTGGCGGGTACGTGTCTGGGAGCCGTCCAAGCGCCGGTCCCCGAGACGCCAAACAGAGCCAACACTCTGAGCCCCAGCGCCCGCCTTGCCATCAGGTCCCCTTTCTGGTCGGGCCCTGCACTGCTTAGAGAGTAAGAGCTGGCGCTGCTGACACCCACGATGGGGTGTGAGCTGCAGGCCGCAACACAGACCTGCTGGCTTGAAGACAGGCTCCTGGCTCGTGGGAAGCAGTCTCAGGAATCCAGCGAAGCAGCAGCTGGACGTAAACAGCTCAGAAAGCCCCGATCTGACTTCTGTCCCATGGATGGTGTGCTGGACCTAGTGAGCACTTCCCAAGCCAGTAAAGAGGCATTTCAATCACCACTGCTTATTTTTATTTTTTTACTTTTATTTTTCTCTTTGCGGTATGTGGGCCCCTCACTGTTGTGGCCTCTCCCGCTGCGGAGCACAGGCTCTGGACGTGCAGGCTTAGCGGCCATGGCTCACGGGCCCAGCCGCTCTGCGGCATGTGGGATCCTCCCGGACCGGGGCACGAACCCGTGTCCCCTGCATCGGCAGGCGGACTCTCAACCACTGCGCCACCAGGGAAGCCCCCCACTGCCTATTTTTAAATATGAACTTTCAAAACCTTTACTCCCAACAATTCCTAGGACATTGTTTAGTTCAAAGATGAGCAAGGGAAGGAGCCTGGAGCCAGAGGACGAGGGAGAGGGAGAGGGGAGGGGAGGGGAGGGGAGAGGG